>NC_090921.1:1326556384-1326865710 GCF_040938575.1 Ambystoma mexicanum | reverse complement strand
GGTATGAGGGAGGAGCCGAAAGGTGATCGCCCACCCACACAAAATAGACTGAATATGAAGTTGAAATCTGTATGCATAACATAATCTTCAGTTGTCTCCAGCAGAAGGTGGCATTATATAATGGTTCATGGAGCAACTCTTATGGGTATAAACATTTGCCTTAAATTGTTGAATAACTGCTGCTCCCTCGTGACGACCTGCCAACCAAGTTGCCTGAAATGTGCATGTCAAGTAGGAGCAGGAGAAGTGTTGCACGCAATTTTGTCCTCTCAGGGGCACATTCTCAGGGTGTTTGTGTGGGCACGGAGGATTGGCCCATGGTCGTCATTGAATGGCACCTTGGATGTGGCTTGATCGTGTGCGCTCCACAGGGGCAGGATTTTACGCTGGGTATGTGCAGCCTCTCCTTGTGCCCTTTGGCCAGCCATGCACAAGGGTCGTGGCTATGGGTGCGTGCAGTGGCCCACCAGCATATCCACTGGGACACCACACCGTGGGGCAACATTGTGCAGGACGCATGCTGCCACAATGATCCTTCTCACAACTGGTGGTGCATATAGCAACACACCACCAGAGTGGTGAAGGGAGCAGAAACGTGACCCAAGCACTCTGAATGTGTGCTCCACTGTGCCCATAGTCGCTACATGGGCAGTATTGTACCTTAACTCGGCTGGTGTTGTGGGATTCCGTATGGGCATCATCATGAATGTGCTCAGCGAGTAGGCACTGTCCCCTTAAATGTATACATGGTTGTCATTATCATTTGTTGCAAGTGTTGATTGGTAAGCATGCAATATGCATGCATGTGTCTCTGTTCATACTCACCAATGTGCTATGCGTTCCAATCCTAGCCAGCTACCAGGTTCCGATGTAGTGGTGACATCTGGAATATGTAACTGTTGTGTGTGCTTCCTGGATAGTTTACATACACTTCAGTTATGATGCCCTTGCCATCGCACTCAATCTGAACATTGATAAATCTATTGCACCAAGCATGCATGGAAAGCGCGCCACAGCATAGCAGTCCTGCATTACTATTTACCTTTCTGCTGGTGTTCTTGGTATATAGATGTGGCAGCGCACAGAAAGTTGTACAGTTAAGCACTATGCACGCGAGCACCTGGTGTAGGAAGCGGGACTGTCACCTGGCATATGACGCCTACTATGGCAGTGGTCTACTGGAAGGATCCAGTTGCCATGAAATGTAAGGCAGTGAGCACTTTTCGTAGGGGGATCAGGGCCTGGGAACACATGGTGGGTGATGGTAGCCCATCTTCCCACTCCCTGACCAGGCCTAGGATGATATGGGGGGTAAGGGGGTTGTACCTGCCATAGACCTGGTCATCCGGCATCCCGAAGAGGGTGGTACTTGGATTGAAGATCCAGGCCCCGGCCATCCTCCTCCTTTTGCGGTTTCCGTGCACAATCGCTCAGACAAATGCTGAATTCATTGTGGCTGGATTTTGTTTTGTTTGGTGTGTATTCTGTGCTTTATAGATGCGCATTGACGTTTAAGCCTGCTATCAGGTGGCGGGATTGACCAGGATTTGTGTTAACCTTTTTGCAACCCGACGTTCAGAGTTCGAATCCATGAATACGTGTTTATTTGTGCTGTATGTTTGTCAATAATGTAATTAGATGCTGGTTGCCCCTTAAACAGATTCTTTACGCAACATAATGACCTTCTAGATCAAGAATTTGTGCGTCCAAATCTAGATGGTTGGTTTCAAGGTGAGTACTAAATTTGGCCAAGGAGGCGTCTGTCCATCTAAACCTATTTCAGCCACCCATTAAACGTATTTATGCCCATTCGCAAATGAGTCTCAGAATATCATGTTCACTTTGTTGCTGTGTGCTGACAGTCAATGATTGAAGATGAGGTGCCTTTTCTCCAGGTGGGCTGCGGAGGGACATTGCCAAAGATGGTGTCATTAATCATTTTAAATTGTCTGTCTTGCATAAGCGCGAACCATTTAGCAGCTATGGCAGACAATTTGACTTGTGGGCTTGGTATACAATGTATATTTAGGTCACCTCCTAAGACTACAAAAACAATGCTCGGACCATTCAATATGAGACCAAACATTTGGTCTACCCCTATGAATTTGCTATCCGTCTTGCATGGTTCCAATAGAGATTTAACAGGGCTAGGTTCCCATTGGTTCCCGTTACAAGGCTAACCAATTGTGTGAAACGATTAGGGGAAGCCCATGAGTCAAGGGAAATTCCTCAATTTATTTTTACTGCAACCATAAGACCTGCTGCTGGATGCTCAAGAGTGTTTTCTATGGCTGGAGTGTCTCGCGCATACATGACGGACTCTCCTATCCATATTTAATGTATCTGGGTGGCATGTGATCTTAAGGATATTATCATGCATGTTGCTATTGTTTATTTATTGGCAATTTGTTAGGCGCTTATACAATTAGCAAAACTGTTTCAAAGCGCCCACAGGGCAAAAGGGTGGAGACAGGGAAAGGTATACAATGAATTACAACAAAGATAAATAGTTGAATTAATAGAACAAACAATAAGAATAACAGGGAGGGGAGACAAACCTACTACGCCTTGTGAGTGTTCAGAACATGCAAGTGCAGAGGGGGGTGGGGGTAAGGGATAGGTGCTGAGGTGCTCATGAAGAAGCGCTCGGGGTGAAGTGCTAAGAAGAGAAGAGAAGAGAAGAACGTAAGTGCAAACTCCTGTGGGGAGGGTGAGCCTAAGTAAGTGCAGTATAAAGACGGTGGCTGGGATGAGAGATGTGGGCGGTCAGGGCCCTGAGGATGCATAAGGGCCTTGCACATCAGTCACACTACTGTATGATTAGCAGGGAAGAGAGGATGAGAAGGAAGAGGTAAAGAGAAAGGTCTTGAGGCTTTTTCGAAACTTAAGGGGTCCATGCTCAAGACGGAGAGGGAGGCTATTCCACAGGAGGGAGCCACTGAGGAAAGTGCTCGACCACCAGCTCTCTGTTTAGCAAACGGCTTCACACACAGGGAGTTGGTGCCAGAGGAACGCAGGAGTCTAGAAGGAGAGTATTTGGTCAGGAAGCGTTGAAGATGGAGTGGTCCCCGGCGGTTACCAGACATTTGGTCGAAAAAAATTGGTATTTTTACTCCTTTTTTTTTTTTTTTTAAAACCCTTTTTTAAAAAAACGAAAACCCGAAAAATAAATATATCATTAAAAAAAATATTTGACCATTTGGTTTTCGACCAAATTGCGTCGACCAAATGTCATTCGACCAGTTTTAATTCGACCAAATGACTGGACACCGTCCCCGGCACCAGATAGCCTTGTGGATAATACAGAGGGATTTGAATTTAATCCATGCTGTGATCGGGAGCCAGTGAATGCTTTGTAGGGCAGGAGAGATGTGGTCCCTGGGCTTGAGACCAAGGATAAGTCTTGCTGCCCTATTGTGGGTTAGCTGGAGGCATTGCAGGGTGGACGAAGGAAGATGAAGCAGGAGGCTATTGCAATAGTCTAGCCTGGAGAGAACCAGAGCACAGGTAACATTGAGTCTCTGGGGCAAGGTGAGGAAGAGTAGGGTTCCTTTGAGAAGGAAGAGCTGAAAGTG
Organism: Ambystoma mexicanum; assembly: GCF_040938575.1. Taxonomy (NCBI): domain Eukaryota; kingdom Metazoa; phylum Chordata; class Amphibia; order Caudata; family Ambystomatidae; genus Ambystoma; species Ambystoma mexicanum. Next base: position 1,326,862,135 of record NC_090921.1, on the reverse strand, counting down.
GGACTTTGTGACAATGTCCTGAGTATGAGAGATGAAGGAAAGGGAGGAGTCGAAGATGACTCCGGGATTCCTGGCTTCAGAGGAGGGGGCAGGAGAGGCCCATGGAGGAAGGCCAGAGTGAAGGGAAGAGGTAGGGTGCAGGGGACCCAATAGGGAAAACCTCTGTTTTGCTGGCATTGAGGCACAGGTAATTAGCAGGGCACCAGGTCCAGATGGCAGAGAGACAGTCGTGGATGAAGGAAGGTGCAAAGGTGTCAGTAGGAAGTTTGAAGAAAAGTTGTGCGTCATCCGCATAGCATTGGAAGTTGGGGGAGAAGGAGGAAATGAGGCGTGCCAGCAGAGAAAGGTATATTTTAAAGAGCAAGGGCAAAAGAATGGAGCCTTGGGGGATGCCACAGGTGGTGGAAATAGAGGAGAAAGGGCCCAAAATAATTTTGCAGGAACTGTCAGTTAGGAAGGAGGTAAGGCAGTCCAGTCCCTGCTCATAGATACCAAGGGTATGATGGAGCTTTTTTATGAGGATGGAATGGTTCACTGTGTCAAATGCAGAAGAGAGATCAAGGAGGTTGAGGACAGCAGGGGAGTTGGAATCAAGGGATGCGAGCAGTTCTTCACGGGTGTTCAGAAGAGAAGTTTAAAAAAAATGATTGTAGTTTAATTCTAAATTCTTGATTATGGATTTAGGTGTCTTGGAATGTGTTGCTCTGTCCATTCATGTGTTCTTGCTCTTGGTGAAAGCCCAGATTGTATAGATGCGATCTTGTATAGAAGGTTGAATACCATTTCCTCATATTGGTTAATGTTCTGGATGAAAATACCACCACCCTTGTCAGCAGATTTTAAATGTAATCTTTTTCTTAGTTCTTTTAATTTCTTTTTTCAAATTGCTATGTTTGTATTTAGAGTGTCTGTAATGTATTAAAGTCCCTTATAACACTCTTTTTAAAAGTCAACGTTTCTGCAGGTACCATTTGGTCCAATGGGAAGAACAAGAATTTATTTTCAAGTTCTTTACCACTGATATCCTCTGCCATTTTTTGGGTTGCAAAAAAATTATTCAAATCGAATTTTGCAAAATTGCCTCAGCTACACTCCTATGTTAAGCCAATTAATCAATCTGATGGGAACAAAGGAAATGCATCTTTCAAGTAGTGATGTTTCATGCATTGCCAAGTTATAGCTAGGAATGTTAGAGAGGTATTTTTACTAGCCATTGTACCATTGGTATTCCCTCCTCTTGATTTGAAACACTCTGGGGCACCTGATTTGGGCCGTTCCTGATAATACAAGTTTCTTTGACGTCCTCTCATCTGACCTGGTCCTAAAAAAGGATGTCAGTTATTGGTTACCTGGTTTTCTCTATTTTCATAACTATCCTCTACCTCACTACCTTATGATTCAGATAATGTCACCCATTTCCGCCTATAGTACGGGATCACTCTTGTTTGATAAAGACGTCTCTAGTGAGATTATTTGTATATTCTGCTAAATACATTTCTGGCTTATATTCCTTAAGATACTTAGCCCATTTGTTTTTTTTTTTTGAGATGGTTATTGCTCAAAATTAAACAATTTATCTTGCATACTCTTTTATGACCAGACTAGTATAGTCAATCAGTCAAAAGTTTATTTCGGATGCAAAGATCCATAAAACACAAAAACATTACATACATCCATAAAATGTCAAGATTCATAATTATTTCCTTAGTCATATAAAAAAAACGATATCATACATTAGTAAAACTAGCCACAATAAAATGACATTAAAAGGTAATAAAAAACCACTGTTCCAATTGCTCCGTTGCCTGGATATTTTGCTACAGTAAGACCATTTCCCACTACATTCCACCAATATGTTAAGAACCTCTATCTCCCTGGAGCTTCATCAGCCCCTTTCTAAAGTACATCGCTCTCTTCAAAAAGGAGAGCAGTGCCCAGGCACTAAAAACAGAATCCGCACTCAAAAGAAAAGTGAGTGCTACTTTGTAATGGCTGACCTCTGCCGCCTTTAGGGCTGGTATCAGTTACTCTCTGGATCCCTGTATACCCTATACAGAACAGCAAAACGTGAGCCACATCTTCAAGCTGATGCCCACACACCGGACAACCGGTGGAGTCCGGAAACCCTTTCCAGTTTGCTGTGTTCCCTTGCAAAAGGAGGCAGTCATACCTCGCCCTAGTGATTAACCACCGATCTTTCTTATGGGAATCCCAGGTTAGATAAGGTTGAATCACAAGAGGCCTACTGATCATCATATGTAGTTGGACAGATTTGTTTCCATACTCAGTGTTCTTTTCCTCGTAACGGCCTCACCCAACACAGATTTGTGACTGTTCCCCTCTGCCTTCGTTAATAATATAGCTGGCAGAAAAATAGCGCTTAGATTGGCCTCCCCAAGGGCTTTAGAAATATAATCAAGCCAAGGAATTCTATGCCACCCCACCCTTCCCAATACTGACCGAATGATGAAGTGGCAGAGAGATGCATATTCATTAGCCCACAACCGAACCCAAAATAAGGTCGGAGCCAGGGTCCACTGGTCCTCCCAGAACTCCAATCCCAGTTCTCGGTGAATAGATATACATGCTGTGGTGTTCAGAAGCCCCAACAATCTCCTAATACATTTGTTCTCCTTTAATTGAATTTCATCAGCCCTCTGAAAACCCCATAATGGGGCGCCATACTTTGTAACTGCCATTACTTGGGCAACATAAATCTTAGAGATCACTTTCAGAGGCTGACCCTCACATCTTGACATGAATCGAAAAATGCCCCCTATTTGCTGACTCATTTTAGCCGATTGTTTGGCCAGGTGGGCCTTCCCAGTTAAAGCTTCCGAGAAGCTTATCCCCAGATAATCAAAAACCTCTACCCTAGGGATAACTTCTCCGGCATCGGTTTCATTGCCGCTGGCCGTTTTCTGCTGACACAGGCCATGACAGCGTTTTTTTTAAAAAAAATTTTTGGTGTTCATTTTTAGCCCCAATTCACAAATAAAGGCTGTGTAAGCATTTATCAAAATCTGTAGTGCTCTCGGGGTTCTAGCTAGCAATACAGTGTCGTTCGCGTACGCTAGCACAGGAAAAGCCCGTCCCCCCAGGACCAAAAGGTCAGCCAAGATGTTTGTAAGATCCAATGAAAGGCCATTAATGTATAGACAAAAGCAAATTGGGGCCAACACACAACCCTGCCGCACATCACATCCGACCCTGAAGCATGCCATACAGTGTCCCCCCGGATCACTGCGCACACAGGCCTCATTATCGGTGTGTATGTCTACCAACACCCTCAAAATGTCCCCCTGGCAGCCCAGGTACCCGAGAGAATTTATTTTTGGCCTCATGTAGTTTCTGTAATGTACGTGAGGCTATCTGGTCGAGCCAGCTGCCTCTTCCTCAAACAAATGGACTTCATCTCCAGATGCACACATCAGTTGGGAGGATGAACGCATTGTGTGGTCTTGGGTTTAGGCCATTAGCGAACTATAGACAAACTAATATTTTACTATATTGCTAAGATGCATGCACTCTTAACTCCCTACACATCTTGCAAGATGTTTTGGGAGTTCAGAGCACGTGCATCTTAGCTATATAGTAAACCATTTGTTTGTGTACTTTTCCACTAAATCCTTCAGCTGTGGTTATTGTGAGGACTGTGAATTATTTCATTGGAGGACAAACCCAAACGGCTCCATTCATTTAGGAATGCTGCCGGTGTCAACTACTTATATTGTCAACATTAGTTATGTTTGTCAACCACTAATATTTCTACACTACTTACAAATAATATAATCAGAACTTGCAACCTATCTTGGTTATCCTCACCACATGTGTTCAGCTACTTAGTTTCATATTTATATTACTGTGGTTGGCATAATACTTTATATGCCGGATTCCAAACGATGTACCTCTAAAGTCTAGTTGCACCAAAGACATTGTCGGCATCCTGGTACATACCCAAGCTCACTGAAAACAAACGTATTATCAGATCCCTGGAACATCAGAGGAGCAAGGACCGCAGCCTGCATGATGATGCGAACCAGAAGGAAGAGTTGGACACGCTGGTCGTTTTCAAGGCTGAATAATTACACAAAAGAATATGCAATTTTGTACACAGCAAGAATGGGTGTTCAAATTAAATACGACATTACAATAGATGTTATACAAAACCAAATTAATACGGGTGCAATTCAAGAATTCCATAGATAAATGTTAGGCAGAAACCTGTGCAGTTCCCTTAGGGACCACTGCAAAAGGCTTAAGACTACAGATGTTGGCAGTAAACCCAATTGGTAGCAGTCTTTATCACCCAGATTTACCTGGTAGCTGTGGCTGAGCAGCCAGACTTCTCTCAAGAAGAGTTAGACAGTATATAGAGTACACAAGATAGGTACCAAAATACAGTAGCACAAGCAAACACTGACCAGAGCTTTGGTATCTAGTATATAATTATTTATTTAAAGACACACTTAGAAACACTCCAGCACTATTATTGTAAGCAAGTTCAAAAACACAGTCACTATTAATATATATACATTCCTTATTCCTTATTAGACAAGTCTTAGTTAACACCACTTATTTTCAGACAGAGGTGAGTGCTTAACTAAAGATGGCACTCCAATAAGTTATCAAAAAAGGGAGGGAAAAGGCATAAATTAGAAAAGCACAAAACACAATACTTTAGAAGCACTCAGCAAGGCAGGAAAGTCAAAGTTTACTTGTGAGCAAAAAGTTCAGAGGCCCGGCTCCCTCTTAGAGAGAGTAGAACACCAATGCGCCCAGGATCACACAGTTTAAAAGCCTTGAAAAGTCTTGCAGAGAGTTTAAAAAGGGATTAGTTTAGCTCAGAAAAGTTCAGTTAGCCAGCCTAGGGCCAACCCAAGTGGTAAATTGAGGATTTATGAGACACCCCACACAGACCGTTGCGAGGGAGGCCAGGCGGACACAGTACCTTGAAAGTGGGGAGAATCCTCCAGCGGGGGCAGTTGTTCCTGGCAGTGAGTGCAAGTTGCGGCATCGTCCAGAGGAAGAGAAGATCTCGACGTGGAGGAAAGCTGAAGGTCGTTGCACTGCCAGGGAAGAAACCAGCCGCTGAGTTCTCCGGTTAAAAGGTACTACCCTATTATTTGCGGTAGTGGTAAAACGTGGTATCCCGGTTGCCGGGGTGCTTGGCACAGGCAAGGCGGCCACGAGATGCTCCGGGGAGGCAAAAAGGCAGGCAAACTGGTTATCCCCACCAATCAAAGGAAGAAGACTCTTCGGGATGAAGAGCTCCTCTGTCGTTGGAAGAAGTGGTGAGTCGGTTCAGCAGGGCTCCACCGGTGGTGTTGTCGTTGCAGGTCGGCTCAGCTTCTCCCTCTTTGGATTCTTTGGTCCTGTGGCGATGTCTGCAGTCCCAGTCCGCAAAGCCCTGCTTTTATGCAGAAAACCCCCATTCATCAGTCCTAGCTGTCACTCAAACATGCTAAGTGGTGAGCCGGGCGGCTCACCACTGTGCCAATCACAAAAGAGTGTGACTTGAGTTGCCGAGGCAACTCAGTCCAGGGTGCCTAAACCCCCCTCCCACACATACTGTATACCCAGACAGAGTGGCACCACTTTTGGAGGCTTCTGCGGAGAAGCCCGCCAAAAAGTGGAACAAAGGGCTCGACTTGGGTTGGAGTTACAGAGGCGAACACAAACGCCATTTTAAAACCGAGTCCTGGCAAAAAGACCCAACCGGGGAATAAATATTTAAATAAATAACCCAGCGGTATCTTTAACATTGCACCAAAAAGTGGTGCGTTTAAAATGAATGGGAAAATCCCATAGTAAATATTCTTAAGGAATATTTCGCGTGGCAACCACTGCCACCAGCCAGAAACTCGACGAGGGGGGACTGCACAGTGCCCCCTCGAAAACAGACCCAGGTGTAATCTAATGAACCCCTTCCAGTACTTCCACAATATGATGGTTTGTACTGGTTCTGTTCACAAATTTGGACTAATAAAGCCAATGGTGACTTTACATGCCCTGGGAGACAATAGTCAGTCCCAGGGTATGGAGTCTATGTTTGGGGGTCACTATGACACCCCTGCGTTACTGCACTGAGGGTGCTGTGTAACACTTACCAAAAATCACAAGAAACCCTATGGAGTAAAAGACCCCATAGCCCATAAAACACATTACAAAGTCAAAGGATAACTCAAATCATGTCTAAGAGTGAGAGAAAAGGAGTCTCACTCTTAGCAGGAGAAAAAATAAACCCCACTAGGTTTGGGAAATTAGCCTTAACAGAGAATTCTCCCTAACCATAAATAATACAAACAATGGATATGTAGACAAATGAGTGAATCAAAAAACCATACCACATTTCAGGTTGAGGGTAGGGGAAACAGTTGATTCAATGTTGATCAGAAATTGCAGAACAAAGTCATGTGAAATGGAAATTAAATTGTTGAGTGGTATGACACATTACTCATTTCAAAAGAGGGAATTGAGAACCCCCTGATGAACCAATACAATGAAAATCATTATTAGTGTATATAATTCTGTGTGTAATACAAATATTACAGGCATCCGAAAAAAACACAGTTCACCAACAAAACTCCTGGCAGTGTCCACCTGGTTAATAAATAGGGTTCTGACTAACCAAAAAGTGAATTAAAATTAAAGAGTCGTGACATGCACTATTAAAGTAATCATGAAAAGAAATAATTCTTGTGGAAGCAGGATAGATATCCTGAATCCAGCTTACCAGAAAATTAGATGGTTGTTCCCACTGTATAGTCCTGTGAGAGCAAGAAAATGGGTGGGAAATATTTGACTATATACAGTGATCAAATGTGCATACAAGCTGAATATGCTAGGTGTAAAATACCAACATACCTGAAAATCAGTAAAATATAAGTTGAGATCACTGCACGATTGGGTGTATGTAGCACAAGCTTCAAATTACCAAGTACGCCGAAATGGCAAGTAACTATATAGCCTGCAAAAGTTTAAGGAGTGTACATTAGAATTAAAAACTACTAAAGCAATCCACTTCCACACACAGACTGGAGCTATAAGAGTTGAAGTATTCTGGCATGGTTTCCTGCACAAGTCATTTACTCGTTCACTCGAGCAGAGAGCAGAATCCCAGGGACAAATCCCAGATCAGGAACAGCGCGGCTGAGAAACGCTGTCCCATTCATCCGCGGAAGTCACGGAAGTGACGTTAGGCGGCGTGATGACATCATACGCAGTTGAGTATGATGTATGATGTCACGGTAAACAAACGCGCCCATTGAAATTGGCCGCAATCATCAATTAAATATTGCTAATGTGACCTGAGGTTGTGAGGGTTATGTTTGATATTCTTACAGTTGGGCTAACAGAATAAATACTACCAAGTGATGGCAAAGTTAGTAGAATGGCAGTAAGGAGGTTAGAAAATAAAAAATGCGGTACTTAATAAAATTGCCAAATGAGAGATATATGGATGTCGAGAGATTATAGCAACTATGGTAGTAAAAAAGGGACAAAGGGACCTTACCAAGCAAGGGGTTGGTCTGACAACTATGACTATTAAGTGCAAACTCACCCAAATTACCTAATGCCAATTACGATAATGGTAATCAATGTGCACATAGTTAACTGCAATATACCACCAAAGCCAAGACTTATGACAAGGTGGAATCAAGCACCATTCTGAGGGGAACTGAATGCATGGTAGGGTGAATCTGCTGCCCAAAATGGTAGTGGCCCCCATAAGACCAGGATGGTCTGTTGGTGAAAGATATGTGCAGGTTGACTCGACCTGCACGTAATTTATAGATCAATTATTTTTGGAGCACGTTAATCGCATGATCAGTATTCAAACATCTGGTGGTACAGCGCAAGAAACAAATTAGTTTAGCCTCCATTTGCCTGATTTTAGGAAATTGCCTCCTTTTCCCCCTTTGCACTTTCATAAATCCAATAAATCGAAGATAAGCTATGTCATCTAGCTGATGTTCTAGTTGTCAATGTAAAGCTAGAGGAGACTTAGGTTCACACATTTTGAGACTTGCAAGGTGTTCTCTTATTCTGATTTTTAATTGACGAATGGTACTGCCAATACATAGCTTGCCACAGAGATCGATTATGGCATAGACTACAAAGGTACTTTTGCAATTGATAGTCTCGCATTGTAATCTCAGAGCCAAAATGATCAATGAAAGATTTACACTTCTCATGAGCCCATGGGCATTGGTTGCAATTCCCACATTTGTAAAAACCCACTGGTTTCTGTAACCATTCAGTCTGAGAACCAGATATTTTATTCTCACTTTGTTTTATCGTGGGTGCTCTAGTAAAGGTAAATTTAGGTTTTAAAGACAAAAATGGTGCAAGATCTTTATCAAGTCTCAAAATGTGCCAATGCTTCTGGACAATCTATATAACAACGAAGAATCATTGGAAAACTAAGTAATAAGAGAAATATGTTGGGGTTGATCTTTGGACTTAGTTCGATCTACCAAGAGATCAGATTGCATAGTATGTATAAATTTGGCGCATGCTTTGTCAATGATATGGGATTGGTATCCTCGATTAAGAAACTGTTGGTTGAGGATATTGCATTCCCTGTCATAGTCATTAGGGCGACTGCAATTACGTCTAGCCCTATGAAACTCGCCAACTGGTATATTGTCAATGGTTGAGCGTTGATGATTACATCGAGCTGACAGAATAGAATTCACTTCAGTAGGTTTTCGATGCGTTTTAGTTTGTAAATAACCATCGTCAATAAAAAATGTGTAAATCTAGAAAATCAATTTCACTAGAATTGGAATTACCAGTTAAGCTGATGCCAAATGTATTGGTATAATCCAAAAACCTAGAGAAGGATTCCTGTGAACCCTTCCAAAGAATGAAGATATCATCGATAAAGCGTCCCCAAACAATAAGATTGGAGTTGAACAATTGCTGATTAAGGATGTGTGTCTCTTCATAAAAGGACATGAAGAGATTGGCTAGGGATGGTGCAAACTTGGCTCCCATAGCCACTCCTTTTAGTTGTAGAAAGTACTGGTCATTGAAGATGCAGACATTATTAGATAATACAAATTTAAAAAAATCTTTCAAAAAATCTTTCAACATTTGAACATGAACGAATGACGCAGAAATTTGCAAAAAGTACAGTCAATTGTTTGCACTGCAAGATTGTGATCTTTGCTGGTATAGAGTGATACCACATCAATAGTCGCTAACAATTAATCAGATTCCCAAGAGATCGTTTTCAAGCATTGAAGTACATGAGTACTATCACGAATATATGAGCTCATTTTGACAACGAAAGGTTTAAGAGCCTCATCAAGATATTTGGACAATCCTTCGGTGGCCACTCATTATTGGTCTCACACAAGCCCTACAGTTTACTTCCAGAAATATTTGTGGTAGGAAGTACAGGGTAGGTAGAGTCGGTTTGATTATTGATAAAAATCTTTTTTCATCATCTGATAGATACCCTTTAACATGCCATATATCAATGAAGTTAATGAGATCCGCTACCACACGTTTGGTAGGATGTGATCTTAAGGACTTGTAACAATCTAGAGTGTTGAGATGTTTTAGACTCATTGTTATATAGTCTTCTACATTAAGGATCACACTATTCCTCCCCTTGTCTACCTCTTTGATGACAATACTGTCATCTTCGGCAAGGCTTTGCAGGGCTTTAAGTTCATTAGCAGTAAGGTTGGATCATTTATTGAATTTTTATGCTTGTCTAAGTACGAATGAATATCATTTGTCAAGGCTGTATGAAAAGTCTCAATGACATTGTCTGCTGTGAATTGAGGAGTACATGTAGATCTACCCTTTAGTTCTTTCATTTCAAGATGTCGTGTATTTATTTCCAAATCACTGTACACATTTTGTGAGTCTGTACTGACCTCTTGGTTAAAAGAATCTAGAGTCTAAATGGTATTGATATCCCCAAACGTGAATGTGCTTGGGGGCGGGGGGGTGGTGGTCCAGTTTTGCCTTAGGTGTGTAGGTATGAAACTGGGTAGCAAAACATTTTTTTGAGTTTCAATTTCCTCAAGAATTTAAAGACATCAATCTGAAAATTGACAAAATCTGTACCAATACTCGGTGATAATCTTTTATTTAGGACAGATGTTTCATGTGTTAATACCCATCTAGAAAGGTTAGCCAGGTCGGAGTCAATTATTTCCCCAAACGTTTCTTTGAACCAGTCAAGATCCCTAGTCGAGTGCTGTCCTCGTCAGAGCTTCCGCTTGCCCCCGCCCTCCTGCCCCTTGTTGGCGGAGTTAGAGTAAAAACAGTGGGTGTTTTGCTGAATCTGACCTGTTTGGTATTGGCGAATCTGTGTTGCCTTTTTTGTACCTCCGAATTTGTCCTAAAAAATTTACGCTGCTTGGATTAGTGGGTTCTTTAGCTGAAACATTGTTGGCTTCTTGTTCAGTAGGTTCAGACTCCGAGTTCGGATCGGAACTAGCAGGAGTATTGTTAGAAGAAGAGGGTCTAATGTTTGCGTTAATGTTATCATATTTTGGCTGAAACGTATAAATTTTATCTTGTCTGTAATCTTTATCATCACGGAAAAACTTTTTCTAAATTTGCGCATCTTGATCTCGTCTTGATATTCAATCAAGATGTCCATCTTTTCATAGTTTTTCTGTTTGTCTCTGCCGCATTAAACATGTTTTTTATTTCTTCTTTAATAGTATTGATTTGGGCAATTACCCTTTTATGTTCACGAGTAGTATGTAGTATTAGGAGTTCTAGCATATTTTTAGAGCTCTGATTAAGGTTGTTAACCCATTGTTCTGCGAGATCAGCATCCTTCTCTTGATCAAAGTTAGGAAATGTAAGGATACGTAAACCTCTAGGGTTCATATTATTTTTCAAGTAATTAGTTAAGGACGCTTGCTTGCTCCCAATATTTATTAATTTCCTTCTGGGAAAGTCTTTCTAACTTGAGAAATTTTTGTTTTAAAGTTTCAGCTAAAGTGTAACTGCTTTTGAAAGCACTGGATGTGCTGCCCCTTGGGGCAAAAAGTGCAGCCCTGTCCTCGTCTCTATTAGACATGTAGTCCGTCATGATGACCAGGATAAATGGTGGTCTTACCACTTGGAAAACAAAAATATGTACCGGATCAATAGCCAGCCTCTACCCTTGGATTTTGCTTGGGCCAACTACTGACATGTCCTGCCAAGAGATGAATTTAAAGTTATTCAATTTCTTACATTGCAGTGTACCAGCCTCTCTGCTGGCTTTGAACGGCCAGTCTTAAGTCTTTGTACACTTCAGCTGCATTCCCTTCTTTACCCGGAAAAGGGGTCTCTTTATTGTAATGCCATCATTTCTGACTTGATGTTGAAAAATCTTCCTGTCTTTGGTTGGAGCATGTGAGCACTCCTGGTCATCTGTTCCCAGTCTTGCTTCATATTTTCAGGATTCCCCAAAGCCCTTTGGTCCTCAATGAGGCCTGCTTTAGCGGGGCCTCAATTGTGCATTGATAATGGGCCCAAGTCCACTACGGCTTGTGTGTGGTCATGCCACCAGGCAAGACGGTAGCTTTAGTCTTTCTCTCACTTTCTCAACTTCGGCTTTGTCGTTGGCCAGGATTTCAGCTTTCTGGCGTCTTTCTAGTGATCAACTCATTTCCCACACTACTCCAGGCTAGTGATTCTTCCTCTATTCCATTCTAGGTTTTATGTATGTCATCACAAAAAAGTGGGTATGTCGCTACTCTTTAACTGTCGAGTTCAGGCGATATCCAGCATTGCCTTAAGCCAAAGAGATTGAAGAAATGACTGTTTGGTGAGTCCAAAACACAATAATAGTCTTTCCATGTGTTTTTCTATTATGAATTATAAATACATTTTATTTTAAACAAATTGATTAAGCTTTGATCAAGTGAACTGGAGATGAGTCTCTGGTTGGCTGTAGATTGATACCCTCCCATATAGTGTGGAAGGGCGGGGTAGCCTGTGCTCCACTGTAATTTAGTAAGAATGCATTGTGAGCCACTTGTTTTTTTATTTTATTTTTTATTTACTTGAATGTAATTGTGTCTTTGACAATTTTTACAAGAATCCTGATCGTCGTCAGGTTCCAAATAGAAGCGGGGGTTTTGCTCCTTCACAAAAAATTCAATGATGTGATTTCAAAAGGAATAATAAAACTTTGTTCTCAGTTCACTCCGGTATGGAGTTTTTCACCTGTTTCCTGTTCCAGACCGATGCTCTGATGAATCCGGGCTGCAGCTATGACCAGAGATGTTATCTCCATTTATTATTCTGTGACACCAGACTTATTCCTCGTGGATGTGCGCAGCTTGCAGGTGGTGTCTCCGATAAATAGCTCATGGTTTAGATGTGCCAGGGCACGACAGTAGAAGATGTCTTATTGTTTCTATCTGGTCCTTGTTTTTACAATGGCGGCAGGTGTTAGAAGTCGATAATCCCAGAATTGCCAAAATCTCATTGGTTTTTAGGACATTCAGATGAGCTTTTAAGAATGTGGAGCGCAGTGTTTTGTCAGGAAATGTTGTCAAATATTTCATCACATTGTTTACTTTTTGGATATTCGGAGGTAAATGAGCGGTTAGTTCGTTTTTGGAAGCTATTTCCAGAGACTGTATCCAGTCCCATGCTTTTAGTCTTTGCTTTACTTTGGATGGATTATGCTCCAGTTCTTCCTCTGAGCTTCCAATTGCAACTAGCAGGGTTTTGTTCTTGTTAGCCCCGTTGGTTAACATCATGTTTTTACCTCCATTCATTTCCTTCTTGATGATTTCGAGTATTTTTGGGCGAGGGATCCGCTGAATCTTCCCGTAGAACAGGCTGTTCCTGTCAATAATTGCTTTTAGTGAAACCAACCTTAATTTTCTTCTGATGGAAGCAATTGGCATAGAAGATGGTAGTTTCAAAACTTTACGCCAGAAGAGTCCTAGTTTGTTCCAAATTTTCTCCCGGGATGTACGGCATCGCTTCACTCCGTAAGACGGCCAGAGTTACCTTTGCTTTATAAAAGTTGATTACGGGAGTGAGAGAGAAGTGCCCACATTTTTTTTTCTATTGCCTTGGCTTGTGAGGCTAGTGTGTTAATCTTTGCGCAGAGTCGTCTGCTTGGGGGTTTCCACTGGACTCCTGTTGATTGTAATACCCAGGTATTTGAAATTTGGTACTATCTCAAGCCGCTGTCCCTCTCGACACCAGTGCAATTTTTCAATTCTTTTTGATGAATTTTCCAGAATCATGATTTTTGTTTTGTCTGGATTATTGCCGTCTTTTTTTTTTTATGTACAGTAAACGGCTGTTCAGCTGCCGTTGGAGACTGATTTCTGTTTGGTCCAGGAGGATGATTTCGTCTGCGTATAGGAAGCATGTGCTTTTTTTTCTTCTCCTATTGTTGGTAGGAAGGATCTGATATCTTCTAGATCTACAATGTCTCCCATGTAGGCGTTGTAAAGAGCTGGCGCCAGAGGGCGCCCTTGCTTGACGCCTTGGGTAGTCTTCATTCGCTTCGAGAGTTGTCCTGCTGTTTCAGAATACAGAGATTTGATCGGATCTATGAGTGAGTTTGGGTAGCTCCATTTTGTCAACTTTGAGCAGAATTAATCTTGTTTGACCCGGGTCAAACGCCAGTACTAGGTCAATAAAGGTGACAAAAACACTCAGGCGGCACTCCAATATCTTAGTCTTCAATGTGCTTATCAGCATTATGTTTGCTGTTGTGCCTAGATTTTTGACGAATCCCGATTAAGGGTCCGCACAACCCACCGCTTTTACCCAGGATAAGAATTTATCTAGGAGTAATGATCCAACTAACTTGCCGACGACATCCAGCAAAGCTATGAGGCGATAGTTCTTGGGGTTGCTCTTTTCTTCCTTTTTGAAAATTGGAACTATATTTGCGGTTTTCCAGGAACCTGGTATTGCTTTCTTGGCTACACATTTTGTTATGATTTCAGAGATGAGGTCAGCCCATTCTTCCGGGTGTGTTTTCAATTTTACGTTTTGTAATCCTGTCCGGACCTGGAGCTCTCGATCTATTCAGGCTAGTTATTTTTCTCAGGATCAGATCTTTGTCTTTTTCAGTGTCCCATGGGCTCGACCGCGGTTTAGGGTCGATATTTGCGTCCGCGTGCATTTGATAAAAAAGGTCTGAAAAGTGAGACATCCATTTGTGCTCACTCACGCTGTTTTGCAGAGTGTCTGTAGATTTTGACATTGATTTTATTAATGTCCAGAAATCCTTGGATTGTCTGCTGCAAACTGCGGGAAGCATGGTTTGAGTCCCTTTGATAAAGTGTCCTTCGATAGTCCGCATGCCATGTTTTATAGGTTCTGGTCGCTTTTAGTGCGAGTGCCTGATTTTCAGCCGTCTGATGTTTTTTGGCACGCCTTTTGGCTTGTCTCATGAGACTTCACCTTTCCGTAAGGACCAGGTTGTAGGTATGTAGATGCTGTGGTGGAGGTTTTTTCCATATTTTTCTTTGCTGTTGATATGGAGTGAGTAATGGGCAGTAGTCCAGTTCCGGTGGATTTGAGTGTCGTATCTCAGATTTGTTGGCTGACATATACTGCTTAGTTATAGCGCGTATTGCTTCTTTGGTCCATCTTAAACATGTATCCAGGTTACAGGTCTCTATTAGCGCTTTCATGGTTGGCTTACAGGTTTTGGGTCTGGCCAAGAGGCTATCAGTATGTTGTGATAACTGTTTGGGGTTTTCTTCACTTTGAATGAGTCAACGATGCAAAGTAGTTCTTTTGAAACATATATGTGATCAATTGTGCTCCGCAGGCCGTCTCTTTCCCAAGTGGATACTCAGGGTTTGTTTATTGTTGAATGATGATTGTAAAGATCTTGTTGTTAGATTAGGTCGGACCATTGGGTACCACATTTTTTTGATTCTAGATTGTTCCTGTTTTTTGTCTTGCTTTGGACTGTTTTCACCTTGTTTGTTTCTTCGCCAGATAGCATTGAGCTCCTCACATGATTGTGTACCTTATGTTGTATGTAGCGTTTGCCTCGTCGATTACGGAGTCCGTGGCACTTATGAAAAACTTGTTTGATTGTGCCTTCGGATTCCAGTATATATTCATTAACATGATTAATTCATCCTATTTGGTCAGATAGTGATAAGTGATTCCCAGAGACCAAGATCGCTTGTATAAATGTGGTGGAAAGCGGTCCTTTTTCCAGCCTTTTGGAGCGCAGTTCTATTAGAAGGCCTGAGGTGGGGTGAACTTTCGTGCCCTTAACAGCAGGTGAAATACAGATTTCATACCCATCCAATCTTGGGGTTGTCGTTGGCCAGGTCTCCTGTAAGCATAATAGATCAAAGTTACCCAAGTTTATGTCTCCGGCCATTTAAGTGGCTGTGCCCTCTTGTATTCCATGATCCCAGAGTTAAGTTTTGATTTAACTGACTGTCAAATGAACTTTTCTTTGGTGTGAGATTGGATGTTTGCGCTCGCACAATGTCGCATGTAATTAGTTTAAAGGCGGCCAGCGCTGCTACTACTTTGATACATCCTTACGAGACGCAAGACCTTACGGTGGCGGTAAGCAGGTTATTACTCTTACTTGGCCCCACATTCCTTTAGAAGATACAAGAGACGTATTCGAATATTGACATTTTTTTTAAATACTTCTGTATCCACAGCATAACAGACATCTGCTATTACTGGCTGTCCCGAACTCTGACATCATAGATCCGTAGAGAATTTTGACATACCTACACAAGGTAGGGATTTTATACTTTTTTGCCAGGTATTTCTGACCTTTTGGTCACCCGTTGTTTTGAACACTAGACGACATATTGGGGCACAATACTTGCATTGAGTTTTATTTGATTGTAGAGATCTCATTGTACCTCTCTAACTTAAATTTTGAAGATAGGACGCGTATTGGCTCCTAGTACCAGGTAAGATACCTACCTGCTTTGGTGCAGTTATTCTCAAACTCCTTGCTACCCATTTGCACTTCGGGATTTCCACTTGTAATGTTCATGTTTTCGCAGCTAACACTAGTAGAGATTTGAAGTTGATGAAGAGGATTATGTCACAATGCCCGCTCCCGGGGAGCCGTCTCAGGCCCTGCGTCCCCGAAAGCGGACATCAAGTCCCCGGGGAAGGTCCCAGCAACCCCTTATAAGGGGCCCTTTGGACAGCGTCCTGGCGCCTGTGGCGCCAGGCTCCTAGAAAACGTCAGTCCTGGCGCCATAGGCGCCAGGCTCATTATGAAAGTGTTTGGGTGCACTTACCTGATGCAGACCATGCTGCAGAATCCCGGCCTCCTTGAGGCCTGAAAGGAACTACTTTACCTGTGGGACTCATTTAACATCCAGGCGTGGTCGGGGAAGGATACATACCTGATTGGAGGAAGGACACATTCTAGGAACTTCTTCCAAGGCTATTTAAACCACACCCGATCAGCCACACGTGCTTCGCGTTGTTCTGCATCTAGCAGCTGGACGCTCACCGTGTCTGCTCCTGCATCTTGACTTCTGCCACACCTGCCAGCATCCTGAATCACCTGCAAAGGAAGGGAACAAGAGAACAGAAGAAGGAAAAGGCCTCACCTGCTAAATCTGCATCCCAGAGACATTTCGCCGACAATCTTGAAAAGGAAGACATTTATTTTTAAAAGCACATCGCATCGATCGCTGCAGCGCCGCATTCTACTCACCTTTACAGGGTGCCTCCATGTTCAGCAGCGACCATCCGGATTCGCAGTCGCGCCCCCGCGCCTAGGGAGAAAAAGACAAGAACAAAGGTGAGAGAAAGAAGGGAAAAGGGAAGCTAAAACTCCATGTCAAGACTTACCTGTTGGGTCATTCCCTTTTCATTTCGGGTCCGCGCCGCATCCAGGCATTTTCGGACCCCGGCCCCTAAGGGGAAAAAGACATCAGCTTTAATGAGTGAATGAAAAGACATTACCAAAACACTCATTAAAGACTCACCTGATTTCCACAAGGATTTCACCGCTCACCTCGGGTCGGTGCCTGTTCCCCGGCATTCCGTACCCCGGCCCCTATGGGGAAAAAGACACTAGCATTAGAACATTAATGCATGGACACAAGGGGAACCACTTATAGAAAAACTTAACTGGAAGCCAAGCAATTTTGGTTCTCACCCATCCGAAAATCCAGTGACGTAACTGGATACCAACGCGCCCCTGCATCAGAAGCAGGATGGAGAGCTTATCCTTCCAGACCCTAAGGTGAGACGCTACGGGGAAGCACAGAAGGGTTTTGAGGAGGGTGAGAGGGGTAAGTGGGAGGCCGATTGCATTACCCCGCAGACAGTTAACCCCCTATTCTCACCTACAGAAGGATACTTCTGCGAGTCAGGCAAGCCAGATCTGGGGCCCGGTCCAGTCCGTCTTCCGAACCCTGCGCATCACCTTAGATGAGGTCACAGCAGCGCGAACCAGGCAAGCGCCCCCGTGGGAGTCAGGTGAGCGTTACAGAACGCGAAGCCTTCCTACAAATTCCCACCCAGGCCCTATGGAAACTTCTGAGACTGATCAGTTGGCCCAATTACTGGGGGAATTACGGGCCGAAGTACATGCCGCTCGTCAAGAGACTAATGCCCTCAAGAGGGAATTAATAATATCAAAGGAAAGAACTGATGACCTGGCCAGACAGCTTTTGCAAGGTCAAGCTGGACAAACTCCTCTACCCTGTTCCGGAGGGAACCCCGCTCCTGTGGTTCCCAGTAACCCTGTGCAGATTAATCTACCTGGAAACATGCCGCTGGCCCCAAATGAACGCTTTGCTGGGGACCCCAAACGATTCGCCGTATTCATGAATCAGTGTCGTTTGCACTTCCTATGCAGACCTGGCGCCTTCCCTAATGATCAGACCAAAGTAGCCTTTGTATTGTCATATCTCAGCGGCTGCGCTGCCGATTGGTCAGTTCCACTGGTTACTCAAGATGACCCGATTCTCCTTGATTTTCAAGGATTTCAAGCAAGCATGGAAAGGTTATTTGCTCGACACTCTCAGGGGCAGGCTCTGGATGACGAACTTCTATCCCTGCGACAGGGCAATCGGGACCTCCTATCATATATTGCAACCTTTAATAGACAGACTGTGGAAACGGGATGGCCAGAGGATAAAAGAGTCACGTTATTTTATCGAGGTCTACGCGGAGAACTTAAAGATGTCTTGGCCCAAGTTGTAAATCCGCCCCAAGAATGCACAGAATATATAGACTTAGTGGTCCAATTGGATCACAGACTTCAAAACAGAAAAACAGATCGGTCCAGGTTTGAGACCCGGGTGTTGGTCAAGAACCACGCTAACCCCAAGGGAGTTGATGTCTCTGAGCCTATGCAAATTGGAGGGGTTAAAGAACCCTTAACTCAAAAGGAACGTGAAAGGAGGCGGCAGTTCAAATTATGTCTTTATTGTGGGAACTCTGGACACTTTCTACGAGATTGCCCGGCAAAACCGCCCCGAAAAGCGGTAGGAGCCGCTAATAAAAACCAAGACGACTCTGTTTCGGGAAACGACTCAGCCCGACAAGCGTAGGGGTCCGCTTGCCGAGCTTGAAAACTAACTCTCAGACCTCGCATTTCATTGTGCCAATGGTTCTCGTAGATCCAGAAAAGCCTAAGCGGTTGCATGCAATAAAGGCATACATCGATAGTGGGGCTATTGGAAACTATGTGGATCGTGAATTGGCCTCTAGGATTAACCTCCCTCTCCGTCCTAAAACCAGCAAAGATGTCATCACCACAGTCGATGAAACTGAAATTGCCTCTGGACCGGTAACACATTCCACTACTGGGGTGACTCTTATTGGTCCTGATGGCCATCGGGAGGCAGTTGTGTTTGATGTAATCAAGGCTCCACAGTTTCAGGTTATTCTTGGAATTCCTTGGTTAGAGACACATAATCCTCGAATTAATTGGCGAGCTAAGAGAATAACCTTCCCGGATTGTGCACAAACATGCTACCCAGAAAACCTGAAGATTAATCTAGCATCTGTAACCTCTGCCTCCATGCAATTACCTCCGGAATACCAGGACTTTCAGGACGTCTTCCAAAAGGAACAGGCCAACACGTTACCTCCTCACCGATCGTACGATTGCCAAATCGATCTGGTGCCCGGTGCACAACCCCCTTGTAGCAGGATTTATGCCCTTACCGAACCTGAGAACCTGCATTTGAGACAATATTTGGATCAATACCTCGCCAATGGTTTTATTCGCTCGTCAAAGTCCCCGGCATCCTCGGCTTTGTTCTTCGTGCCTAAAAAAGAAGGCGACCTTAGAACTTGTATCGATTACCGCGCATTGAACCAGATAACGGTTAAAAACCGTTATCCTCTGCCTCTGATTCTTGAACTCCTTGACCAGGTGAAGGATGCTTGCATATACACCGTTAGATCTCCAGGGGACATATCATCTGGTGCGAGTAAAAGAAGGCGACGAATGGAAAACAGCCTTCCGTACAAAATATGGATTATTCGAATACCAGGTAATGCCTTTCGGGTTGTGCAATGCGCCTGCTGCCTTCCAATTCTTCATGAATGATGTCCTTCGGGAACTCATCGATGTTTGTGTTGTCGTCTATATCGATGACATTCTAGTGTACTCCTCTTCGGAATCTGATCACAGAAAACATGTTAGGGTAGTTCTGAAAAAACTGCGCCAACACAAACTATTTGCTAAACTGGAGAAATGTGTTTTCCATACCACAGAAGTTGAGTTTCTCGGTTTCATCCTGACACCCAAAGGAGTGTGAATGGGCTCAGGAAAAGTGGATGCCATCCTCAAATGGCCATCAAAGCATGCTCGGCTTTGCCAATTTCTATCGCAGGTTTATCCCGGAATTTTCACGCATAGTGCAACCCATTACTGCACTCTTGAGGAAAAATAAACGTTTTGGAAGGTCTGAAGAAGCCGAGCAGACCTTCCAGGATTTAAAAGCTAAGTTTACCTCTGCACCTATATTGAAACACCCACGTCCAGATCTCCCGTATGTCGTTGAAACTGACGCATCCAGCCTAGCCATGGGAGCAGTTCTGTCTCAAAGAGATCCTGAAACCAACCAACTGCATCCCGTAGCATTTTGGTCCTGAAAATTCTCGGCACCAGAGATTAATTACGCAATCACTGACAAAGAACTGTTAGCCATAAAGTCCGCTTTTAAAGCCTGGCGGCATTACCTGCTTGGCGCTCGACATACCATCACGGTGATCACTGATCACCGGAATTTACAGTATTTGAAAACCGCCAAGGCTCAGTCATCACGGCAGCTCCGATGGGCTTTGTTTTTCGCTGAATTTGATTTCGTGATTACCTATCGACCTGGCTGCAAGAACGGCAAAGCCAGACGCCTTATCCCGAATTGGAATGGGAGAATCCGATACAAACTCAGAACCAGTACCAATAATTCCCGACAGAGAATTCCAGACATGACTTAGTTACAGACGCTTGAAGACATTCAAGTCAGAGTGAAACAACTCCTGGACCCTACAGTCCTACAGGATTGGATACAAAAGGGATCAGACTTTAGAGGGACACCCCGGTATTGCCAAGACAATGGAAGAGGTGAAACGACAATTCTGGTGGCCCTCTTGGCGAAAAGATGTTAAATCTTTTGTGATGTCCTGTGGTGTTTGCGCCCAAAATAAAGGTCAAAAGAAAAGACCAGCCGGTCTCCTTCAACCTCTAGACCAGGGGTGCACAACTGATTTTGACAGAGGGCCGAAAGTACCTTACATGAGGGCTATAGTGGGCCGAAAAGTAAAAGTGGGCGGGGCGGTATGCGGGACATGTCAGGAGGCTTTTTCAACCCCCAATTTGTATTAAACACATGGAAAAAGATGTTTTTGAGGGGTAACGATTTTTATTGCATTTCAAACTTACATTTTGTACTACACATTTTCCATTGCTATCATTTATTTCGATTTAGTTATTGTA
The DNA here is from genome assembly GCF_040938575.1 of Ambystoma mexicanum. NCBI lineage: Eukaryota > Metazoa > Chordata > Amphibia > Caudata > Ambystomatidae > Ambystoma > Ambystoma mexicanum. The sequence continues at coordinate 1,326,841,215 of NC_090921.1, read as the reverse complement.
TATCGTCTATTTAATTAAATTATATATATTTTATTGACCCTTGATTGGACATTCCTTTATTTTGGACTGCTATAGTTTGCTGTTTGGGTTACCCAAGAGGAGTATGGCCTTCGTTGAGTCAGGTTTCCTCAAAAAAGCAAAGGATGTACATCTCCTAACTGTGCCTGTTTTAGCTTTATTATTGAGTTCACTCTTGGAGTGCAACACTATGCCCCATGGCTCCCATCCCCAACCAAACACTATGCCCCATGGTCCCCTCACCCCCAACCAAACACTATGCCCCATGGTCCCCTCACCCCCAACCAAACACTATGCCCCATGGCCCCCTCACCCCCAACCAAACACTATGCCCCATGGGCCCCCTCACCCCCAACCAAACACTATGCCCCATGGGCCCCTCACCCCCAACCAAACACTATGCCCCATGGCCCCCACCCCCAACCAAACACTATGCCCCCTGTCCCTCACCCCCAACCAAACACTATACCCCATGGCCCCCTCACCCCCTTAACCCCCAACCAAACACTATGCCCCATGGGCCCCTCACCCCCAACCAAACACTATGCCCCATGGCCCCCACCCCAACCAAACACTATGCCCCATGGCCCCCACCCCCAACCAAACACTATGCCCCCTGTCCCTCACCCCCCAAGCAAACACTATGCCCCCTGTCCCTCACCCCCAACCAAACACTATGCCCCATGGCCCCCTCACCCCCCTAACCCCCAACCAAACACTATGCCCCATGGCTCCCACCTCCAACCAAACACTATGCCCCCTGTCCCTCACCCGCCAAGCAAACACTATGCCCTCTGTCTCTCACCGCCAACCAAACACTATGCCCCATGGCCCCCTCACCCCCAACCAAACACTATGCCCCATGGCCCCCACCCCCAACCAAACATTATGCCCCCTGTCCCTCACCCCCCAATCAAACACTATGCCCCCTGTCCCTCACCCCCAACCAAACACTATGCCCCATGGCCCCCTCACCCCCCCACCCCCAACCAAACACTATGCCCCATGGCCCCCTCACCCCCCCTAACCCCCAACCAAACACTATGCCCCATGGGCCCCTCACCCCCAACCAAACACTATGCCCCATGGCCCCCACCCCAACCCAACACTATGCCCCATGGCCCCCACCCCCAACCAAACACTATGCCCCTGTCCCTCACCCCCAACCAAACACTATGCCCCATGGCCCCCTCACCCCCCCACCCCCAACCAAACACTATGCCCCATGGCCCCCTCACCCCCCTAACCCCCAACCAAACACTATGCCCCATGGGCCCCTCACCCCCAACCAAACACTATGCCCCATGGCCCCCACCCCAACCCAACACTATGCCCCATGGCCCCCACCCCCAACCAAACACTATGCCCCCTGTCCCTCACCCCCAACCAAACACTATGCCCCATGGCCCCCTCACCCCCAACCAAACACTATGCCCCATGGCCCCCTCACCCCCAACCAAACACTATGCCCCATGGCTCCCACCCCCAACTTAACACTATGCCCCCTGTCCCTCACCCACCAAGCAAACACTATGCCCCATGTCCCTCACCCACCAAGCAAACACTATGCCCCCTGTCCCTCACCCACCAAGCAACCACTATGCCCCCTGTCCCTCACCCACCAAGCAAACACTATGCCCCCTGTCCTTCACCCACCAAGCAAACACTATGCCCCCTGTCCCTCACCCCCAACCAAACACTATGCCCCCTGTCCCTCACCCCCCAACCAAACACTATGCCCCCTATCCCTCACCCCCAACCAAACACTATGCCCCATGGCCCCCTCACCCAAACCAAACACTATGCCCCATGGCCCCCTCACCCCCAACCAAACACTATACCCCAAACACACTCTCAAGCATGCACCCATACAGACCCGAACCCCCGCCCCCAACGCAGCACACACATTCTCAAGCATGAACCCATACAGACCCGAACCCCCCGCCCCCAACGCAGCACACACATTCTCAAGCATGCACCCATACAGACCTGAACCCCCCACCCACCAACTCAGCACACACACATGCACCCTTACAGACCCGAACCCCCCACCCCCCAACTCAGCACACACACATGCACCCTTACAGACCCGAGCCCCCACCCCCCAACTCAGCACACACACATGCACCCATACAGACCCGAGCCCCCCACCCCCCAACTCAGCACACACACATGCACCCATACAGACTCGAACCCCCCACCCCCCAACTCGGCGCACACACATGCACCCTTACAGACCCGAACCCCCCACCCCCCAACTCAGCACACACACATGCACCCTTACAGACCCGAACCCCCCACCCCCCAACTCAGCACACACACATGCACCCATACAGACCCGAACCCCCCAACTCACACACACATGCACCCATACAGACCTGAACCCCCACCCCCCAAATCAGCACACACAGACCCGAAATCCCCCAACCCCAACTCAGCACACACACAAACATGCACCCATACAGACCCGAACCCCCACCCCCCCAACTCAGCACACAAAAAACATTCAAATCAAAACATTCATACACATCCGACACCCACCCCCGCATCTCAACATACACACAAAATACATTCAAATACAAACATTCACACACATCAGACACCCCCACATCTCAACATACACATAAAATGCATTCAAATTCCAACATTCATACACATCCGACACCCCCCCACCCCCCCACCCCCGCATCTCAACACACACACAAAATACATTCAAATTCCAACATTCATACACATCCGACACCCCCCACCCCCGCATCTCAACATACACATAAAATGCATTCAAATTCCAACATTCATACACATCCGACACCCCCCCACCCCCGCATCTCAACATACACATAAAATGCATTCAAATTCCAACATTCATACACATCCGACACCCACCCCCGCATCTCAACACACACACAAAATACATTCAAATTCCAACATTCATACACATCCGACACCCCCCACCCCCGCATCTCAACATACACATAAAATGCATGTCATGATCTCTGCTTCCAAAAGGTCAGGGTTTTCCCAACTCCCTTGGAAGCAGATCCATAACCCAGGTTCCGAGTGCCAACCAGTCCCAATTGGGACCTTTTGGACCCAGTCCTGGCGCCAGTGGCACCAGGCTCATAAATATGCCCAGTCCCAGCGCTGGAAGCGCCGGGCTCATAATGCTTGGGTGGACTTACCTTCAGCAGACCATGCTGCTTACTTGCCTGCCAGTTGAGCCTCTGATCCTCTTCTGTTTGGAACTACTTTTCCTGTTGGGTGGGGCTGGAGCCACTCCCTAGATTCAGAACACTGGAACTCTTCTGGAAGGCAGGAACTCTTTTCTTACCAGGAACTCTTTTCTTACTTAGGCGTGGCTGTGGAAGGAGAGACCTACGCACTACAGGAGGCTATTTAAACCACACCCGGTGGATGAATCTTGCTTTGCGTTATTCTGCAACCTCTGCAGCAGAACGCTCATCGTGTCTTCTGTATCCGGTCCTGGGCCTAAGGAAAAAGGCTTACCATCCTGAATCCAGTCTTCAGCAACACCTATAAAGACAAGAAAGAACAGGTTAGCATTCCGGCATCTGAAAGGCAAAGGCTTACCATCCTGAATACAGTCTTCAGCAACACCTATAAAGACAAGAAAGAACAGGTTAGCATTCCGGCATCTGAAAGGCAAAGGCTTACCTACTCTTCGGCGCTGCATCCCGCATCTGAAAGACAAAACAAGGTGCGTTTAAAGACATTGGGGAACTTTAATACTCACGTGCCATGACTCCTTTCCACATCTAATCCAGTGGGTATTCCGGCACCCTGCAGCCGCTCCGAACTCGTACCTGCAAAATAAAAAGACAGTTAGAGCGCATAGTGAAGCAGGCAACAAGCGCTTACTTACGTGCTTCCAGGCGCTTCTATTCATCACACGGGCTCCATCTTCAACTCACTTCAGCCCGTCATCCGCCATCGCCGGAACCCTGCAAAACAAGAGACATCATTACTAAAGACTTTAAAGACATTTGAATGACTCGAAACTTACCGTTCGTGCAGTAAACGACGGACAGCAGTCCTCTGAAGTCAAGAGGCCTGCGCTACCTATCCAGTGAAGAAACTGGTTACAGCACCCTGCCCCGAGGCAGATGGAGAGCTCGGCATTCACTTACCTAAGACATCTTACTCCTCACGTCAGGCATACAGTGCACAGAGGTCCAGCCCAAAGAGCCAACCGGGTGCTACACATCACCTTTGAAGATACGGTAGTCGCCCAGTCAAGACCGGCGCCTCTGCGAGAATCAGGTGAGCGTTACAGAACGCAAAGCCTACCACAAAACTCTCGCCCAGGCGCTATGGAAACCTCGGATACTGACCCCCTAGCCCGGTTACTTGGGGAACTAAGGGCAGAAGTGCATGCAGCTCGTCAGGAAACGAATGCTCTAAGAAGGGAACTAATTATTTCCAAGGAGAGAACAGACAATCTTGCTAGACAAGTGCTACAGTCACAAGCCGGACAGACCCCGTTACCCGCATCAGGGGCAAATCTTCCTTCAACATCCTCTATGAATCCAGTGCAGATCAACCTACCTGGGAATGTACCTCTGGCTCCGCCCGAACGATTTTCTGGTGACCCAAAGAGGTTTGCAGTATTTATCAATCAGTGCCGGTTGCACTTCTTATGCCGGCCAGCAGCCTTTCCAACTGATCAAGCAAAAGTAGCTTTTGTACTTTCGTACCTTAGTGGCAATGCGGCAGACTGGTCGATCCCTCTAGTTAATCAAGATGATCCGGTTCTCCATGATTTTCAAGCCTTTCAGCTTAGTATGGAAAAACTGTTCGCAAGACATTCACAGGGGCAGGCCTTGGACAATGAGCTTCTTTCATTGCAACAGGGTAATCAAGACCTTTTGGCTTATATTGCATCTTTCAATAGGCTAATAGTGGAAACTCAATGGCCTGAGGACAAAAGGATTACGCTGTTTTATAGAGGTCTACGTGGAGAGCTCAAAGACGTTTTAGCCCAAGTAGTGAATCCCCCACAAGACTGTTCGGATTATATAGACTTGGTCGTTCAAATAGATCACAGGCTGCAGAACAGGAAGGCCGATCGTTCCAAGTTTGATGCTCGAGTATTTTCCAAACCGCCAACTCCTTCCAAAGGAGTAGACTCCGGGGAACCCATGCAAATAGGGGGTCTGAAAGGTCCTCTAACACAAAGGGAGCGGGAAAGGAGGAAACAGTTGCAATTATGCCTATATTGCGGAAACTCAGGGCACTTTCTTCGAGACTGTCCGGTGAAACCTGCCAAGAAGGCAGTAGGAGCTGCAGTTACCAAAGTTACAAACTCTGAGCAGGGAAACGACCTCGCCCGACAAGAATAGAGGTCCTCTTGCCGAGCGTGAAAACCAGTTCCGTGATCTCGCATTTCGTGATACCTATGGTCCTCATTAGCCCTGATAATCCGGATCGATTACATGCAATTGAAGCTTACGTCGACAGCGGTGCCATCGGCAATTATGTGGATCATGAAATGGTTTTGAGGATGAATCTAACTCTTTGTCCCAAGGCTGTAAAGGACGTCATTACTACGGTGGATGGTACGGAGATAGCCTCCGGGCCAGTAACGCATACCACTCAAGAGGTGACACTAGTAAGTCAAGATGGACACCATGAGAAGATCGTGTTCGATGTGATCAAGGCCCCTCAGTTTCAGATTATTCTAGGAATACCTTGGTTAGAGAAACACAATCCTCTGATCGATTGGCGAGCAAGAACGGTCCAGTTTCCAGAATGTGTCTCTACTTGTCACCCTCCACCTGGTGTTGCACTGGCAGCAATTTCTTCAGAGACTCCCCAGTTACCTCCCGAATACCTAGAATACCAAGATGTTTTCCGGAAGGATCAGGCTAACTCTCTACCTCCTCATAGGTCTTATGACTGCCAGATAGACCTGATACCTGGATCTACTCCTCCCTGTAGTAGAATTTATGCCCTCACCGAGCCTGAGAACCTTCACCTTCGACAATACCTGGATCAATACCTGGCAAATGGGTTTATTCGTCCTTCCAAGTCCCCTGCTTCTTCAGCTTTGTTCTTCGTTCCAAAAAAGGAAGGAGACCTTAGAACTTGTATCGATTATCGCTCCCTGAACCAGATCACCGTTAAGAATAGATATCCGTTACCTTTGATCCCTGAACTCCTGGACCAAGTCAGAAAAGCATGCATATATACAAAGCTGGATCTTAGAGGAGCTTACCACTTGGTACGAGTAAAAGAGGGCGATGAATGGAAGACGGCCTTCCGCACCAAGTATGGGCTATTTGAATATCAGGTCATGCCCTTCGGACTTTGCAATGCCCCGGCCGCCTTTCAATATTTTATGAACGATGTCCTCAGAGAGCTCATAGATGTATGTGTTGTTGTTTACATTGACGACATCCTCGTTTATTCTTCATCGGAATCTGAACATCGGAAACACGTGAAAATGGTCCTCGAAAGATTGCGTCAACACAAACTTTTCGCTAAGTTGGAAAAATGTGTTTTCAACGTGACTGAAGTTGAATTCTTGGGATTCATATTATCACCTGGCGGAGTGCGTATGGATTCAAAGAAGGTCGATGCAGTTCTCAAATGGCCATCACCATCCTCCGTAAAAGGTGTGCAAAGCATGTTAGGCTTCGCTAACTTTTACCGCAGGTTTATCCCCGAATTCTCTCGAATAGTCCAGCCCATCACTGCCTTGTTAAAGAAAAACAAACGTTTTGAATGGTCTACCGAGGCGGAACAAGCTTTCCAGGATTTGAAGACTAAATTTATCTCTGCACCAATCTTAAAACACCCTCGCCCCGAACTCCCCTACATCGTTGAAACTGATGCTTCAAGCCTTGCCATGGGGGCAGTTCTATCACAAAAGGACCCGGTAACCAATCAGTTGCATCCCGTGGCATTTTGGTCCCGCAAATTCTCGCCTCCTGAAATCAATTACACGATTACTGACAAGGAACTTCTGGCTATCAAGTCTGCCTTTAAGGCTTGGCGGCATTATCTGCTGGGGGCCCGACACACCGTTACTGTGATTACGGATCACCGAAACCTGCAATATTTGAAGACCGCAAAAGCCCAATCCTCTAGACAACTCCGTTGGGCATTATTCTTTGCCGAGTTTGACTTCATAATTACCTATCGACCTGGTACAAAGAACGGTAAAGCCGATGCCCTTTCTCGGATGGGAGTGGAAGAACACTTGGTCAACCCTAAACCTGTACCAATCATTCCCGAACAAAGAATTCTGGGTGTAATCGCCACAGAATCCATAGAGGAAGTTAAGGATAAAGCCAGGCAACTTGTAACTCCAGCAGACATACAGAATTGGCATCTGCAGGGAAAGGACTTTGCAGTAAAGGACAACTTATTGTATTTCCAAGAACGATTATACCTACCCAGCACAGATTTACAGAAAAAGGTAATCTCTTGTTATCACGACTCTTTAATGGAAGGTCATCCCGGTATAGCCAAGACCTCAGAAAAGATCAAGCGCTACTTCTGGTGGCCGTCTTGGAAAAAAGATATCAGAGACTTTATAATGTCCTGTGGAGTATGCGCCCAAAACAAGAGTCAAAAGGAAAGACCAGCAGGCCTCTTACGCCCTATTGACATCCCACCTCGCCCTTGGCATACGCTTTCTATGGACTTCATCACCGATCTACCTCCATGCTCCGGATACAATACGATTCTAGTAATCGTGGACTTATTCTCCAAGATGGCGCATTTCATTCCGCTCAAAGGCTTGCCAACAGCAGCAACTCTGGCCCGAGAATTTCTCGAAAACATCGTCCGACTGCACGGTTTTCCTTCGGTTCTAATTTCGGATCGAGGTAGTCAATTTATTTCTCATTTTTGGCGAAGTTGCTGTCGGTCGGCTCAAATTGATGTGAGACTATCGACCAGTCACCACCCTCAGACCGACGGACAAACCGAGAGGACCAATCAAACTCTGGAACAGTATTTACGCTGCATGCTGCAACAAACTGAAAAAACTTGGAAAGATATCCTTTGGATAGCCGAGTATGCCTACAATAACTCTGTCCATTCGGGAACTGGGAAAACCCAGTTTTTTCTTTTGTACGGCAGTCACCCTCGAACCTCGGAGTTGGATCCCCTCCAAGATCTTGAAACACCAGCAGTAGACTACCTGCATTCTACAATCACCCAAGCCTTTAAGGAAGCTGTTTCTCACCTTCAAAGGGCTAAAGAACAATACAAGAAAGGAGCAGATCAACATCGGAAGGAAGCCCCTCACTATCAAGTAGGGGATCAAGTCTGGTTATCCACCAAATATCTACCTCTAAAAGGGCCACGCACATTCAACCCAAGATACCTTGGTCCCTATTCCATCACTACCATAGTAAACCCAGTAGCGGTCAAGTTGGACTTGCCCCCGCACATGAAGATACATCCGGTCTTCCACGTCTCTCTATTAAAACCCGTGCAACCTCAAACCCGACTAACCAAATCTCCAAAACCTATCCTAGTGGATGGAGAACTCGAGTTTGAAGTCAAAAGCATTCTGGACTCCAAGATCTCCAAATCTAAACTATTCTACCTAATTGACTGGAAAGGCTACGGCCCCCAAGAGAGATCCTGGGAACCTGCTGAATATGTCCACGCTCCTCGCCTAATCAAAAGATTTCACCGAACATTTCCTGACAAGCCAAAACCCCCGGAGAAGCCCGGTTTGGGAGGGGCCTTGAGGGGGGGTACTGTCATGATCTCTGCTTCCAAAAGGTCAGGGTTTTCCCAACTCCCTTGGAAGCAGATCCATAACCCAGGTTCCGAGTGCCAACCAGTCCCAATTGGGACCTTTTGGACCCAGTCCTGGCGCCAGTGGCACCAGGCTCATAAATATGCCCAGTCCCAGCGCTGGAAGCGCCGGGCTCATAATGCTTGGGTGGACTTACCTTCAGCAGACCATGCTGCTTACTTGCCTGCCAGTTGAGCCTCTGATCCTCTTCTGTTTGGAACTACTTTTCCTGTTGGGTGGGGCTGGAGCCACTCCCTAGATTCAGAACACTGGAACTCTTCTGGAAGGCAGGAACTCATTTCTTACCAGGAACTCTTTTCTTACTTAGGCGTGGCTGTGGAAGGAGACACCTAAGCACTACAGGAGGCTATTTAAACCACACCCGGTGGATGAATCTTGCTTTGCGTTATTCTGCAACCTCTGCAGCAGAACGCTCATCGTGTCTTCTGTATCCGGGCCTGGGCCTAAGGAAAAAGGCTTACCATCCTGAATCCAGTCTTCAGCAACACCTATAAAGACAAGAAAGAACAGGTTAGCATTCCGGCATCTGAAAGGCAAAGGCTTACCATCCTGAATACAGTCTTCAGCAACACCTATAAAGACAAGAAAGAACAGGTTAGCATTCCGGCATCTGAAAGGCAAAGGCTTACCTACTCTTCGGCGCTGCATCCCGCATCTGAAAGACAAAACAAGGTGCGTTTAAAGACATTGGGGAACTTTAATACTCACGTGCCATGACTCCTTTCCACATCTAATCCAGTGGGTATTCCGGCACCCTGCAGCCGCTCCGAACTCGTACCTGCAAAATAAAAAGACAGTTAGAGCGCATAGTGAAGCAGGCAACAAGCGCTTACTTACGTGCGTCCAGGCGCTTCTATTCATCACACGGGCTCCATCTTCAACTCACTTCCCGTCATCCGCCATCGCCGGAACCCTGCAAAACAAGAGACATCATTACTAAAGACTTTAAAGACATTTGAATGACTCGAAACTTACCGTTCGTGCAGTAAACGACGGACAGCAGTCCTCTGAAGTCAAGAGGCCTGCGCTACCTATCCAGTGAAGAAACTGGTTACAGCACCCTGCCCCGAGGCAGATGGAGAGCTCGGCATTCACTTACCTAAGACATCTTACTCTACACGTCAGGCATACAGTGCACAGAGGTCCAGCCCAAAGAGCCAACCGGGTGCTACACATCACCTTTGAAGATACGGTAGTCGCCCAGTCAAGACCGGCGCCTCTGCGAGAATCAGGTGAGCGTTACAATGCATTCAAATTCCAACATTCATACACATCCGACACCCCCCCACCCCCGCATCTCAACATACACATAAAATGCATTCAAATTCCAACATTCATACACATCCGACACCCACCCCCGCATCTCAACACACACACAAAATACATTCAAATCAAAACATTCATACACATCCGACACCCCCCCACCCCCGCATCTCAACATACACATAAAATGCATTCAAATTCCAACATTCATACACATCCGACACCCATCCCCGCATCTCAACACACACACAAAATACATTCAAATTCCAACATTCATACACATCCGACACCCCCCCACCCCCCCATCGCAACATACACACACAAACCTAAAGTAAAACAGACCCGACACACAAACGCAAACAGACCACTTACCGGAGACGTGCTGGAAGGCAGGTAAGCGGCAGGTAAGCAGGAAAGCTGGAATCGTACTACGGCTGGCGTGGTCCAAGGCTGAAATGCCTTCCGGCATCAAGCCTTATGGACCACGCCAGCCGTAGTGCTGGCCCTCCATTGGGTCAGCACACACACACTACGTGGCTCGCAGGAGCAACGTGGTGCATGTGTGCTGAGCCAATGACGGCCAGTGTTTTGTCCGGCCCGGAAGACAACAAAGACTTTCCTAATGGAGGGCGGCCGCGGGCCGCCCTCCATTAGGAAAGTCTTTGTGCCTCGCGGGCCGTACAAAAGAGCATGGCGGGCCGCAACTGGCCCGCGGGCCGTATGTTGTGCACCCATGCTCTAGACATACCGCCAGCACCCTGGCATACCCTATCAATGGATTTTATTACGGACTTGCCTCCTTGTTCGGGATACAATACCATTCTGGTAATTGTGGATTTGTTTTCCAAAATGGCCCACTTCATTCCTTTGAAAGGTTTACCTTCCGCTTCTGTCCTAGCCAAAGAATTCCTCGAAAATATTGTTCGGCTACATGGATTCCCATCTATACTAATCTCTGACCGGGGAAGCCAATTCATTTCCCACTTCTGGCGCAAATGTTGTCAAATGGCACAAATCGACGTAAGATTATCGACCAGTCATCACCCTCAGACCGATGGTCAGACCGAGAGGACAAATCAGACCCTTGAGCAGTACTTACGGTGTATGTTACAGCAATCTGAAAGCAACTGGAAAGACATTCTTTGAATAGCCGAATATGCATATAATAATTCGGTACACTCTGGAACTGGCCATAGTCCTTTTTATACCTTGTTTGGACATCACCCTCGAACCTCGACTCACCTCAGAACCTTGGAGTGCCCGCAGTAGAACATCTGCATTCTACCATTATCCGAGCCTTCAAAGAGGCAACCACGCATTTACAACAAGCCAAGAGAAAATGCAAGGAGAATGCTGACCTACATCGGAGTGAAGCACCTCCGTATCAGATTGGGGATCAAGTGTGGCTAGCTACCAGACATTTACCGCTCAAAGGGCCTCGAACTTTTAACCCAAAATATCTGGGACCTTATTCTATTACGGCAATAATTAACCCAGTAGCGGTTAAACTTGATTTACCAGCTAATATGCAAATTCACCCTGTTTTTCATGTGTCACTTCTGAAACCAGTGGTACCCGGAACCCGACTACTCAAACCTCCAGAACCTATTCAAATAGATGGGGAACCCGAATTCGAAGTGAAGAACATTTTAGATTAAAAAATGTTTAGGTCAAAGCTTTTCTACCTAATTGATTGGAAGGGGTACGGACCTCAGGAGAGGTCGTGGGAACCCAGTGACCATGTGCAAACACCTCGATTAGTCAGGAAATTCCACCGACTCTTCCCAAACAAACCAAAACCCCCGGAGGGAACAACCTTGGGAGGGGCCTTGGGGGGGGAGTGCTGTCACGATGCCCGCTCCTGGGGAGTCGGCTCAGGCCCTGCGTCCCCAAAAGCTGACATCAAGTCCCCGGGGAAGCCCCAGCAACCCCTTATAGGGGCCCTTTGGACAGCGTCCTGGCGCCTATGGCGCCAGGCTCATAGAAAACGTCAGTCCTGGTGCCATAGGCGCCAGGCTCATTATGAAAGTGTTTGGGTGCACTTACCTGATGCAGACCATGCTGCATAACCCCGGCCTCCTTGAGGCCTGAAAGGAACTACTTTACCTGTGGGACTCATTTACCACCCGGGCGTGGTCAGGGAAGGATACATACCTGATTGGAGGAAGGACACATTCTAGGAACTTCTTCCAAGGCTATTTAAACCACACCCGATCAACCACACGTGCTTCGCGTTGTTCTGCATCTAGCAGCTGGACGCTCACCGTGTCTGCTCCTGCATCTTGACTTCTGCCACACCTGCCAGCATCCTGAATCACCTGCAAAGGAAGGGAACAAGAGAACAGAAGAAGGAAAAGGCCTCACCTGCTAAATCTGCATCCCAGAGACATTTCGCCGACAATCTTGAAAAGGAAGACATTTATTTTTAAAAGCACATCGCAACGATCGCTGCAGCACCGCATTCTACTCACCTTTACAGGGCGCCTCCATGTTCAGCAGCGACCATCCGGATTCGCAGTCGCGCCCCCGCGCCTAGGGAGAAAAAGACAAGAACAAAGGTGAGAGAAAGAAGGGAAAAGGGAAGCTAAAACTCCATGTCAAGACTTACCTGTTGGGTCATTCCCTTTTCATTTCGGGTCCGCGCCGCATCCAGGCATTTTCGGACCCCGGCCCCTAAGGGGAAAAAGACATCAGCGTTAATGAGTGAATGAAAAGACATTACCAAAACACTCATTAAAGACTTACCTGATTTCCACAAGGATTTCACCGCTCACCTCGGGTCGGTGCCTGTTCCCCGGCATTCCGTACCCCAGCCCCTATGGGGAAAAAGACACTAGCATTAGAACATTAATGCATGGACACAAGGGGAACCACTTATAGAAAAACTTACCTGGAAGCCAAGCAAGTTTGGTTCTCACCCATCCGAAAATCCAGTGACGTAACTGGATACCAACGCGCCCCTGCATCAGAAGCAGGATGGAGAGCTCGTCCTTCCAGACCCTAAGGTGAGACGCTACGGGGAAGCACAGAAGGGTTTTGAGGAGGGTGAGAGGGGTAAGTGGGAGGCCGATTGCATTACCCCGCAGACAGTTAACCCCCTATTCTCACCTACAGAAGGATACTTCTGCGAGTCAGACAAGCCAGATCTGGGGCCCGGTCCAGTCAGTCTTCTGAACCCTGCGCATCACCTTAGACGAGGTCACAGCAGCGCGAACTAGGCCAGCACCCCCGTGGGAGTCAGGTGAGCGTTACAGATTAGTCACCCGGAAAAGAATTGCAGACTGATTTGCTTATACTGTCCGCCACTGGAATCCAGGTGAATAGGGCCCCCTAATATGGAAGTTACATTCCCCACTTTTCTATGACATTAATGAAGTTTGGAATTTTAACACAATATGGCTAATACACTGTGTTTACCTTCTACTAATGGCAGATTGAAACTGTTGAACCAGTAACCTAATTCCAGCTCCTGATGAAGGGGATAACCCAAAACGCGTTGAGCTCTGTATTGTTTATTTGACCACATCATTAAAATGTATTTTTGATTGAATTCTTTTTGAAAGTATCCTAATTAAAAGTGCCTTTGAATCACTGTTTTTGATGAAAAATGTGTAGTCTTTAAAGCAATTCTTGTTTTTAAATTCAGAATAATCTTGACTGTTCTCAGTATTTTGGTTGTGCAGGGCATGCGAGGGTCCTTAATAAGGACTTTTACCTTTCTTTGCTGTAGTGTATATTTAACCTGTGCAGCATAAAAGCCTCATCTGGTGTCCTGACAAAGGTGTCTAATTGTTATTCCAAAGCATCTCCAGCTACTCATGAGCTAATGTATAATATGAGCGCGCACACAGACTGACATACATGCTTCAGACATTGATGGACACATCTCATACAGTTATATAAAATTGTAGTTGGGCTATTGACTATTGTGATTTGTAAAGAATAGTGTTATTTTCAGGACCAGTTATTGTCATGCACTTGGGATTGATTTATTTTTCCTGTATTTGGCCATTGTTTTCATTGTAACTAATTCTGATCCTATTTTTCAAATTGTTTGTATTTCACAATTGTTGTGTTCGCTGAACATTTGAACTTGTCCTTTTGTCTTTCCATATATTATTAACCATCTTGTCTTCTATACTTCGCTGAATGTGTTGTATATGAGCTGTTTTTTTCCTGTTCTTTCTATCTCTTGTAACCTAATAATTAAATATTATGAATTGATGACTGATGGCTGCAAAAGCTTATAGCACTCATGGTTATATATTAAGACTAATGTTCAAAAAGCCTTAATGTTATAGCATCTCTAAGGCCATGTTTCCATTTGTGAATTGTAAGTGATTTTATTTCTGGCTTGAAGACCCGCTCAACACTTATGCCAAGTATTTGTAGATAATGTGGCATGCCTCAAATTGACACACATTGTAGAATGAAAGACACAAAGTCCACAGCCATTTGATATTTAAGATCATCTCAGCCTCAAATATTTCTGAAGAACATAGTCGCAAATCAGCCAAGCACCAATTCAGAAAGTTGTACGTTATTTTATTTTTATTTTATTCTTTAAAGTGCTGACTTCGCTCGAGAGCAGTGAGGAGCTATACAGTGTCTGCCCCTTGACCCAAATAGGCATAAACAGGGAGGCCTTTGTCTTCATCTGTCTTTTGCTGAAGACTCCAGCGATGAGAACACCCTAGTTTAGTTTTATTTATTAAGTGCCAAATAAGGCTCATAGGCGCAAGGGTGATACCAAGGCAGCAAATCAAGGTAAGTCCAGAGGAAAAGAGGTAAATACCAGGCATATTCAGTCAGGAGAAGACAAAGGTTTTCAGAGATTGTTTAAAGGTATCCAAAGATACAATGTTGCTCAAGTCCGGCGGCAAAGAGTTCCACAATATAGGGACAACAGAATAGAGAACTCCTTTAGTAACTGGTGCTAGTTTGGTTCTAGCCACCATGAACAGATTGTTATTATTTGAGTGGAGTATTCTTCGATTTGGAAGTCTTAACAAGACTTTCCGAAAGATGAGCAGGGCTAGAGCCATATAAACATCAGTGTTATGGTCATCACTTGGAAAGAAATCCTTGTGGCAATAGGAAACATGATCATGCTTGGCCAACCCTAGCACTGCGTGCACTACATTGTTCTACGCAGGGTCGGATTGGCTTATCTGCCACTCGGCCTGTTGCTGGGCTGAAATCATGTGTAGTCCCTGGCGGCTGGTTTCTGCCCACGCCTGGACCGGTTTGAAAAAACATTTTTTTTAAACCAACAAAAAGCACCCACAACGGCATAATTCATCAAAGCAAGGTAACACGTTACATTGCTTTGATGTTCGATTTGCATGCATGTGTGCATCATAAATTATGATGCATGCATCATTCACATGCTGCTGCAGCATGCGGCCAACTTTGCACCAGACTTGCAGATGAACTTAACTGGTCTGCTGTTAAATCAGTTACCAGTTTAATAGTAGCCACCAGAGAGTAATTGCTCATTTTACTATAGCCGATATGATGGCTCAGTGGGTTGAGCGCTCGCTACTGCGATGTGTGTGCGATCTGCTGGTTCGAATCCCAGCAAGGCCATCTCAGCCTTTCATCCTTCTGAGGTCGATAAATGAGTACCAACACAGGTTGGGTGATATTGTGTGCATATTTGTTCTATAAAAAAGAGCTTACGCGTAAGTACTATACAATAACATATCACTTGGCCTTGGAAGTCTGCTTGCATTCACAGTAATTTGACAATATGGATCTATACACACAGATATTAATGATACATATGGTGATCCATTCTTGTATGAAATGTATATCACATTAGTGAAATCGTAACCATATTTTTCATAGTGTACTTAGGAACAATGCTATTTGATGCCACTTCCTGTTGTGTCAAGGGGTAAAAGGTTGTGTTTCATCGTGTCCCGGGGTGTCCCTTTCAGGTGGAGCCAAATGACATAACTTCTGGTGATGTCATCAGAGGTCAGGGGTCATGAGGCGAGGGGTGGGCAATTTTTTTGAGGCGAGGGATTGGCCTGTGGTAAGATACTGCAGTAATCTGTGTGCCAATAACTGCTCTAGCAATAATCGGTTTTCCCTAGAAATAAATGGTCTAATCGGAGTAAGAAGTTTGATATAATAAGCTGTTGAAGAATTCAAATAATTGACGTGAGCTTTCATGGTCATGTGCTGATAAATATAGATGGCCAATGTTTTTACTTTGGACAATGTATTACATTTCCAACCTACCACAACAAAGTGCTGATAGTCCGGACCCAACTTTCTAATCTTGTCAGCAGTCTTTTATTTGAAAGAATTTTTTATTAAAGTGTTCTTGGTTTCATATGAACCTTTTAAACACTATACAAAAGAAAAAAAGTAAGCAATAGTCATAAATATTCCCAGTGCAATACATACAATTTCACATTACAGATTTCGTTATACATCATACAAATAAAACATAATTTATAAAATATCACAATTACCAGACAAACTATCATCACCAAATGAAACCATTCATATTCAAGGCAATTTATCCTAGTTCATTGATCTTAAAAGTAATTTCCTGCAATATAAGAAAATTAGAATTCAAAACATGGTTCTCTCCAGAACAAATATAAGACCACGTTCGATTACTCTAAAAAATCTATACGCAATGTCCCATCGTTTCCCTTTGTGTACACATTTGATAGTCAAAACAGTATGTCAGCAAGTGGCTAGATGTTTCAATTTCATTGTTACAGCTGACACAACTGGTTTTCAAAAGGGACACGCTTCCAGGCACCATTGATACTAAGTCAGAAGCAGTTCGAACGTTGGGAGTAAAATAGATCTTGTAATCCTATTATTTTCCTTAAAAATATTTATTTTTCATTTTTTATTTATTTGTATTTGATTCTTAAAGAACCTTTACAAACATCAACTCAAATTAATCCATTTACTACAGTTACCACATTCATTTACTACATTAACTTAAAACACAATTTAAAATACAATTAATCATGTGCAGCTCAATTCCAGGGTCGGGTGTCAATTGGATATTACATTTCCCAGGTTATGAAACTTGAAATGTTTAATAAAGGGGGAGGGGAGTATATAAAAAGTTAGTAGTTAGTCTGTCTGAATGAATAGAATACTATTTCTTTTTCTTAACTTTGTTTTTATTCGGCATTTTAATAAGACAAAGGAAAATCCAGGCAACACCTGGTTACAACAATTTGAACACCACTGACCGAATGCAAGGGAACAATTCCCTCTGCCCCCGCACATAACTTTGCCAAGCCCTGACGGGTACGTGGTATAACAAGCAATGATGCCAAACAGGACACGGGGTGAAAAGGCTCAAAATGACTGACATAGTGAGGCCAAGACTTATTCTAATAACTTTGGGCAAACAGGTAGGCAGGTGGTGAGGAATTCGACATAAAGTACAATAGCTTCAGCAGCACAACAGGATTACAGTCTCATTGCAGCACAATCATCATTCAGGAGAACGACAAACCAGTCCTGCACAAAAGGGGGCATTGCATTATTAGTAATGGCTGACTGTTTTTCATATGTTAAAATTGACCATAGCTTGGCAAGCCACTCAGCCTTGGAGGGGGTGGAGGAGCTCTTCCATTTTTGAGCGACTGCAAGTCTCCCCGCTCGCAACATCGCTACAACCACCTTTGGAAAAGCACACAAGTCTGAATCGGGTGTAGGTATACCCAGGAGGATCTCAAGGGGGGAGAGAGAACGACCCATGCCCACAATGTCCTTAATCCAGTTGAGCAGCTCGGCCCCGTACACCTGGACGACCGGCAATCCCACCACATATGATACCAGGTACCACGTTGTGAACACATCCTGGGGCAGAAAGGGTGCACACCCTCAAACATCCTGGACAGAGTAACAGGTGGACGGTGTCAGGAATGAAGCATCTTGAAGCCGTGCTCCATGGCCGAAGTATACAGAGACCCCGAAAAGATGGACCTAAAGATTACCCTCCATGTAGGCTCCTCGAGGGCCATCCCCAACCTTTCCTCCCATACCCGTTTAAACGGCTGTCTACCCTCCAAGTTAGCCGTGATTCGGGCCCTATAAAACTTAGAGAGGGACCCCTTTCTAGCTGTAGATTCCACAATAATTCTTTCGAATTGGAGTGAGGCGGCGGGAAAAGCTCGCCATCCATCGGGGATGAGTAAGGATCCCCTTAAGGCCGCAAGAATTCAAAGACCAAAGGCGATTTGTCCCCAGCTGGTCATACTCGATTAAGGCACCCTGGTGAAAGAGCTGGGCCGCCCTCTCCAGCCCCTTATCCGTCCAGGCCTGAGACTCACGAAAACCCCTGGAACCAAGGTCAAAGGGGGGGCTCCCAGAGTGATGTCACAGGAGACGGCTAAGAAGAAAGCTGCTTATTGTTCTCATCTGGTTTCCAGGACGCCCACAAAGCAGCTAGAGTCGGATGATTCTTAAGAGACGTGGGAAGGGATTTGGAAGAAGCCCACAAGAGAGATATAAGCCCAATACGTACCCATGTGGTCTCTCATGTGTTCTAACATCACTCGCAGCTGGGCTGCCTTATGGTAGAGCCTAAAATCCGAAGACTAAAACCTCCATGCGCTGTAGGTAGTGTTAATGTTGAAAATGTAACTCTTGCCCTTTTGCCATTACAAATAAACCAGAGAACCCGAGCTTGCAACACCCTGAAGAATGCCTCAGGAATGACAATGGGGAGGGTGGTGAATAAGTATAATAGCCGGGGCAAAACATTCATTTTGATCGTAACCATGCGCCCGAACCACGAGAGAGTAAGAGGTGCCCAACGAGCCAAATCCCCATCGCCATAATGGGGGGGAAAGTTAGCTTCAAACAGCCTATCCAAGTCCCTAGAAATAAAGGTGCCCAAATATTTGGTGGCCTCCCATTCTGTTCTCATACCCAGAACCTCCGATTTCCCTCTGATTCCGAAGTCCCCGACACCCATGGGCATTATACTAGACTTGGGAAAGTTGATCTTGAGCCCTGAGAAGGAGCTGAAAACACTAATCAGGTCAAAGAGACGAGGGAGAGAGTCCCAGAGATTAGTCAAATAGGCCAAGATATCGTCAGTGAAGAGGGACAACTTGAATTCACAATCACCACACTGAACCCCCGATATCCTGTAGTCCGCCTTTATAGCAATGGCCAGAGGTTCCATTGCCAGGGCATATAAAAGGGGAGATAATGGGCAACCCTGGCGGGTGCCTCTAGAAAGGTGTAGGGACGCCGAGATGGAGCCATTAACCAGAACCCTAGCCACGGGACCATTGTACAAAGCTGAGACCCATCCACAAAACCTCTCTCCCAGACCAAATTTTTGAATCACCTTACCCATGTAAGGCCATTCTACTTGGTCAAAGGCCTTTTCTGAGTCCAACGAGAGAAGATAGGCCTCTAAATCCTGCCTCAAGACTTTATGCATGACGTCCAAAGTCTTTCTCACGTTGTCTGCCCCCTGCCTTCCGGGAATAAAACAGACCTGGTTCCCATGCACCAAGGACAGGAGTTTTGCCAACCAATTGGCCAGAAGCTTGGCTCGGATTTTGACATCAATATTAAGGAGAGATATAGGGCAATAGGGCTGACGTTGAATGGGGTCTTTTCCATCCTTAGGAAGAACCACGACCAAGTAAGACATTGAGTGAGGGAGGCCTCTTGTTTCAAGGGCGGAATTAAATATTTTGGCCATAAACGGGGCCAGGACCGTGTTGAATGGTTTACAAAAACAAACCGCCTTTCAGGGAAGAGAGAGAATCTATTATTTCCTGTGACGTAATGGGGAGTTCCAGGGGATCAGCTCTTTCAGGAGGGAGGCAGGGGATGGGCAAGGAGTCCAAGAAACGGTCGATAATTGTGCCGTCTCCCGTATATACTGAAGTGTACAGGCGCTCATAGTATTGCCGGAATTGTTCCGCAATCACTACATCCCTTATAACCTTCTCACCCTCAGAGGAACAGATGGCGTCCACTCGTCTGCTGTTAAAGTTCCCTAAGCCTCCAAGCTAAAATCTTATCCGCCTTTTCACCCATTTTTAAAAGGCTAGCTTCCTTTCCGTTTGGCCTTCAAGAAGGGCTGCCAGCTTTGATTGAAGGAGCTGCAATTCCGCCCATTTGCCTGGGAGCATCTGCGACTCCAATTTCCCCCCCCCGGTTGAATAGCAGCAATCTTTGCTCTTAGTTTTTTCTCCTCACAGTCCCTTTACTACTACTTCCCCGAACCCAACTCCACGAGGACCCCCCGGACAGCAGCCTTGAACGCCTCCCAAACCACCATAACACCCACCTCCCCATTATCATTGATAGAAAAGTACTCTTTTATGGTGGCCAAAAGGGACTGATTCACCTCCCTGTCCTGCAACAGGAAGTCATTACATGACCAACGGGACCGAGAAGAGGGAGGGGGAGGGACACCCAAACAGATCCTGACCAGGTTGTGATCCGACCACGGGATTGTCTCCACACCAAATTCCGAAACATGCTCCCGGAGCGTGGAGTCTATCAGGATATAATCAATCCTAGAAAGTGTTGCATGGGGTTTTGAGAAGAAAGTAAAAAGAAGGTACTGACGTCGCTCCATCGAGTGCGAATCCAACAACCCTAATTCCCCATTCACTCTAAGGAAGGTAGCTGCCAGTTTCCTTTGTAGGCGCGAGTCAGAACATAGATTGGCTGACTTTCTATCCCTTTCCGGGCAGCAAACCATATTAAAGTCCCCCCCTACTATTAGAACGCCCTCTGTGAAGCCCATAATCTTCATCCCTTCCTGGAAAAGGTCTTGTGCCTCGTTCGGAGCATCGATACACACCAAAATATACATCCTACCTCTCACCTCCCCCTTGACCATAATAAATCGGCCCTCCGGTCGGAGCAATGAGCTTTGGGCGAGAAGCGGGCTTTGGGAGAAACCAAAATCACAGCACCATGCTTTTTTGCAACGTAGGGGCGAGGAAAACATATGCTGGATGGCTTGGGCTCTAAACTCTGATTCTTTCCCCTTAACCCGGTGGGTCTCCTGTAAAAATAGAAAATGAAGCTGAAGCCTGTTGAGTTCCCTAACCACCATGGACCTTTTGGTATGTGAGTTTAGCCCACGCACATTTAAGGACCCCAAAGTCAGTGAATGAGATGCTGCGTCAACCATCATAAAGAGGGAGAACCCCCGCGGATCCACGGGGAGACTCTTCCCTCCCCCAAGCCCTATGCTGTTTTCACGTGCCGGGGTTAACCTCGGAAATATCCATATTTCCAGAACCTCTTTCAAAGCTTGGCAATCGTAACCGGCAACACCGATAAACTATCCCAAAGAAATGTACTGCCCCGCCCTCCCCCACCCCTGAGCGCCTGGACTCCGAGCGACGCAAACATTGTCGCCAGGCCAGACCACCAGTGTCTCCCTCCACCGGGCTCCCCAATTTAACAACATCAAGAGCCCCCAACCCGATCAGAACACAAACCAAGAACAAGCCTGCCCATTCTACCACTAAACACAATTATGAGTGAGACCCCTCGCATGTTTTCCACAAAGAACTACAAACAAGTTATCGGGCTAGATTACACACAGCGCGCACGCTAAATCTGGCTACAGACAAAGACAGTTCAGCCATTAGACGGGCCTGGTGAGGTTGGAGCGATTCTTCTGACCTTTCTGTGCCGTCGAACTTTGCGCCTTTCTGCGGCTGACTTCGGCTTGAGAGGCCCAGCCGGTTCCCTCTCCCGCCCCGTTTCGGTTGGCTCCATGCTCGCACACCCAAGAGCTCCTGGGTTACTCTGCGGATATCGTCCTCAGTAACAACTGCATATTTGTAGCCCTCAAGTTCGAAAGAGAGTGAGAAGGGATAGCCCCACCTGTACCTTACACCTTTGGACTGAAGCATTTTCGTCAGGGGGGAGCAGAGCCGGCGCCTTGCTAAAGTAAGGGCTGAGAGATCTTGATAGATCGAGGTTTGCGCGTTTTCTCAGCTGATCGGGCCTTTCTTCCTTGCCAGGTCCAAAATGTTGCTTTCTCCGAGAAGTATTGGAACCTCACAGAACAATCTCTGTTGGAGGCACCAGCCCTGTGTGCTCTGTCTATGGTCGGCTCAGTAGTATTGGCGTTGTCAAAAAGAGACCTAACAACTGCTCTGACTGCCATGAGAATGTCCGACTGCGTCTCTCCTTCTCGTTCCGGAAATCCCCGAAATCGTAGATTACATCGGCTCTCCCTATTCTCTAAATCGTCCAGCTTCAAGAGCATTTCTCTTCCCTTCTCCCCAACTCCGCCAGGCGCATGCTGAATTGGGTTTCCAGAATATCATTGGATCACGTGTTTGCTTCTAGTGCCTGGACCCGGTCATCAATAGTCGACCTTATTGTCCAGGGTATCTAGCCGCACCGCGATGTCCGCTCGAAAGCCCTGTATCTCCTCTAGGAGCACGGCCATGTCCTTGGCTACAGAGTTGCCGTCGACAGTCTCTAACTGCACAGAGTCCCCCATGCTGGAAAGGAGCGGTGGCCAGTCAGACGTCCGAGGAGGAGGCAAGACCAGGGAGAGCGATTCCACCGAACCCGGGCAAGCTACACCAGCATTGAAAAATGGCAATAGGCCCCCAAGGAACAAGAAGCTACAGGCTTGAAATGGTCACAGAGGAATGCTGCACAAACACAAGTCCGAGGAAGGGGAAGATCCACAGTTCTTGTTCCCAGTAAGGACCACACCACTTTCCACAATGCTCCAGGGGTTGGGCTCTTCGCCTCCCTCTTCAGATGGCAGTTCAAGTCAGGGCAGAAAGAAAAAAAAATCAAGTCACGAACCTCTTCGCCAGGTGTAGGTATGAGTGCAGGCCCATCCCTCCTCACCCGCAATTACAGCGGGGTTGATGCCTTCCGCCATAGCCAACCAACAGGACCACCCACCGGCCAGCCATGGGCTCCACCGCCCCCACAGCAGTCCGGGCACCGGCAGCCCAAGATCACCAGCGCTTTGCTTCCCCTGCACCAGAGGACAGAAGACCACCCGCCCCTCAAGCCAGGCGGGGGAGGAAGTTGCAGTTCAAAGTCCCCGGAGCTCCACCGGCAAAGGAGGGGCCAAAAGAGCCGGCCACCCACCCCGCAAAAGCACAGAGCGGCAGCAAAGACCAGGGAAGTTTCCACCAGGGGCGACGAAACAACGAAGACCAGGCAGCCCGCCGCCTCTCGCGGCTTTAGCGAGGCTTCCACTGCTATCAGAGGTGCCGCTCCTCCGACCACACCCAATACTCCAGTGCACCCAAGTAACCTCCGGGGGTACCTCCAGCAGGCGATCTCCTGGCCGGTCCCCCGCCTGCCGGGTGCTGCGCAACGGGGGTGCACTCTCTCTTCGTCCCAGACATTCAATACAGCAATTCCAGCACAGTCCCCTGCCTGCCAGGTGCTGCGCAGCGGGGGTGTGCTCTCTCTCCTCCCAGCTGTTCAATGCAGCAATTCCACCAAGGTGGGGGCAGCTCCCCGGTTGTTAACGTGCAGGGGGAGACCCCTCCTGTCAGGCCTCCATGTCCGTCGCCCCCACAAGCTGCCCCTCCACCAAGGCAGCGGAACACAAGAAAGCGCGGCCCCGGGTGGGAAACGCCAACCTCTCGCACTCAGACCCAGGGGCGCCGAAATCAGGACTGCAGGCAGCCCAGAACACTGGATCTTGCTCCGCTGGTGCTCCACTTCACTCCAATGCTTGTGGGGGGGTCCAGAATCTCGCACTGGGGGCAATTAGAGGGGGCTCAGGCCCTTAATTTCACCCCTGTGAATGAGACCGACTTAGAGACTGGACATCTTGGCACCCCCTGGTGGCTCTCCCATAAAATACTATTTCGAAGGGATTGTGTCCTCCGACGTATTCCTTATCTTGATAGATTAGCTCCCAGCTTGCTGGCCTCCGAAATTTTTTCAGTAGAGGGCGCTGTGCGTCGACGTCCCTCGAGCTGGTGTCCCTCGACAGCCACCGTATCGGCGCCAACGTCATTGTGCGTATAAATAGACTTGAGCAGCGACAGGTGCTCAGTTCCATTTTTCTGCGCTTCGTGGGCCTCGGAATCGTGTCGCTCAGTTCTTTCATCAAGAAGATTCAACTTATTCCTAGAAGATATCATCTTTATTCGATGGCTTCCTCATCCGAACCGTCGACCCCACAGTCCGGCTTCAAAAAGTGTCGTAATTGTGGGAAGAAAATGTCGATGACGGATCCTCACAGGATCCGTTTGTGTGCCTGGGATCAGAGCATCACTGTTTGGAATGCGAGGACTGTATGTACATGACGGCGAAAGCCTTGAAGGAGTGTAAGGGGAAGCTAGAAAGAGGAAAGACTCTTAAAACTTCTACTCCTTCCAAAGTTTCTTCGGCAGAGTCGAGACATTCGTCTCCTCCCCATCACTTCGAGATCGAAACACTCAAAAAAGAGGTGTTGTAGATCTCCCTCTTCTTCGTCTTCTGTTTCCCCGGAAAGGGTCACCTGCCCCACAGCTCTCCAGCTAAGTGGGAGGAATTCCGTAAGAAAATGCTTACCGTCTTTGAGAAAGAGGCCTTGACCCCCTCGGAGACGGCTAAAGGTGATACCCTGGGTGAAAGACCGAAAAATCTAAACACCGTGAGTTGTTGCACCCGGCGAAAGAAACTACCCGAGAGCGTCATGAACCCTCGAGTAAAGGCAGTAATACCGCGTTGACGCCATCGGCAAAGGTTTGTTCGACTCATAAATCTGCGTCATTGACGCCTTTGTCGAAGGGTCTGTCGACGCATAAATCGGTTGCATCGACAGTCTTCGATGCCACTGTCGACGCCGATAAAAGACAGACGTACTACTGTCACTACATCTCAGTCAATAGAGGTGCAGAGGACTTCAACCATGACCTCGAGGATACCGTCGACAACTTCGACGACTCAGAGTAGGATTCCGATCCTCTCGAGTACTAGAAGGCCTCTTCAAACTTTTTCAACGCCCTTTTCGGGTTTGTCGAATCCTTTGACTTCCAGGTCGACAACTTCGACGTTTTCTCAACCCATGACAACAAATCTGGCTCCTTCTGCTCTAGAAATGGGTTTTAAACCATACCCTAGGCCTGATTATTTTAGATTTTTGTCCTCTATATATGAGGAAGGGGAGAATTCCGACCATGAGAGACCCTTTGGGTTGCAAAGGACCACAACACCTATACCAGAGGAATGTATCTCTGAAGAGAACAGGTTAAAGGATCTTCAAGACTCTTTACATGAGGCAAGTGGTTTAGATACTTCTCCAGAAGAAGAATGTGCTAAACCAGACCCTGGGGAGCATGCTGAGACCCTTTATAGGGTTCTGATGGCCAGAATAATAGAGTTTATGGGGTGGTCTACACCTACACCTTCTTTTCAGCAGGATGACCTTACTGACATTTTAGTTAAAGGTCCACAGGAAGATCCTATTGTTCCTTTTCATACTGCACTGCAAAGAAAAATCTCTGCAAATTGGGAAACTCCTGAAGTTATCCCGGCATTTAACAAGAAATTATCTGCCAAATACAGGGTATCTGCTTCAGACCCTGAATATTTGAGCAAACATCCAACTCCAGAGAGTTTGTTGTACAAGCAGCCACTTCATCAAATAGTGGATCTGCATACCCTACTATTCCACAAGACAGGGATGATAAAAGATTTGACTCTATGTCAAAAAAAAGTATTTTCGGCATGTAGCATGGCGCTTAAATCTATTAGCGCCACTTGCACGCTTGCATGATTCAGCCATACACTTTGGGAGTGTAATACATCTGCGGCTGACTGTCTCCCGGAAGGAGAGGAAAGGGAAGCATTTTTAAACCTCAGTAAAGCTGGGAAAGATGCAATGTGCGAGTCCCTTCAAACAGGCATTGATTCTGCTGACGGTATCAGCAGGGCCATGGCAGCAAGTACTACAATCCGCAGATTTGCGTGGTTGCGAAAGTCTGGTTTTGCTCCAGATGCACAGGCCAGACTTTTGAACATGCCCTTTGACTGCACTTCTTTATTTGGTAAGAAGGCTAATGACAGCCTGGAGAAATTACAGACATCTAAGGCAGCAGCGAAATCTCTTGGAGCTTCAATCTGTCAGACTCCGAATTGCCCCTCAGGAACCTCCTGGAGGGGTAGGTCCTTTCGCTTTTACTGCGCATTCGGAAAAGGCAGAGGACAGCCAGCTCAAAGGGGCCAAAAACGATTCACCCGTGGTGGACGGGTTAAAGGTACAAAAGCTGCTGCAGCAGCAGGTGCAACTTTACCCTCGGCATCTGCGTCAGCCGCTTCTAAACCCCTCTGAGGTCTCTCCTCACAAGACACCAGTAGGGGGCAGGTTAACTCAACATCTGGCGGAATGGCAGGATATTACATCAGATGCTTGGGCATTGGAGACAGTTGCCCAAGGTTACTGCCTACCTTTTCTACACACCCCTCAGTCATCCACCAGGGAAAAACTCTTTGAAGTTTCCAGATCCGCTCCTTTAGCAGGAGATTCTAGACCTGCTAGAGAAAGGTGCCATAGAATCGGTACCTGCAGCGGAGAGGAACAAGGGTTGGTATTCCCCCTACTTCCTAGTACCGAAGAAGGACGGAGGTCTGAGACCCATATTGGACTTACGAGAATTGAGCAAATTCCTCAGAAAGGACAAGTTCAAGATGGTTACTCTCTCAGATCCTTCAGGCCCTCCAGCTTCAGGACTGGTTGGTATCTCTAGACCTTCAGGATGCTTATTTCCATGTGCCAGTCCATCTCAAACACAGGAAATACCTGAGGTTCGCATTTGGCAACTCTCACTATCAATTTCGAGTTCCGCCATTTGTGCTGACCTCTGCCCGAGGGTCTTCACTAAGTTAATTTCAGTAGTGGCTGCAAGTCTAAGGAGGGAAGGGATCCACGTCTACCCCTACCTGGACGATTGGTTGATCAGAGCAGTATCTTCGGAACAAGCTCAGATCCAGGTAGATTGTCTGCCACTTCCTTCACAAATTGGGCTTCTCCCTCAACTTAAAGAAGTCACAGATGATACCTTCACAGAGACTCCAGTTCATTGGAGCGGTCCTGGACATTTCCCTGGGGAAAGCCTCGCCACCAGAGGTGAGGGCTCAAGATATTCTGCAGATGGTCACCAAGTTTCAAAATGCCCAACGTCTTACAGCCTTCGACTTTTTGAGGTTGCTAGGACTCATGGCATCCTGCATCTTTCTAGTGCCATAGGGTCGCCTGAGAATGAGATCCTTCCAGTGGGCACTAAGAACCCAATGGTCGCAATTCTCAGGGAGAATGACAGATCTCCTTCAGGTCCCGGACAGAGTGGCTCGAGATCTTCGGTGGTGGGCCTGTCGGGAGAATATTTTGAAAGGAGAACAGTTTTGGCAACCATGGCCGGAGATAACAGTAGTCACGGTTGCCTCACTCACAGGGTGGGGAGCCCATGCCAATGACTTCACCATCAGCGGTCGTTGGTCTCCATCTGAGTCCAGACTACATATCAACCTGTTGGAGCTGAGAGCTATCAGACTAGCGCTGAAGGCTTTTCTGCCATCTGTACAAGGGAAACATTTCCTAATAATGACAGACAACACAGTGGCCATGCACAACTCAACAAAGGAGGCGGCGTAGGATCACTGCCACTGCAGAGAGGCGATGCAGCTCTGTTATTGGGCAATTCAAGAAGGAATCTCTCTATCGGCAGTTCACTTAGCCGGAGAGAAGACCTTGACAGCGGACGCTCTGAGCAGGTTGAGCACAGTCTCCCACGAGTGGGAGCTAGCTCAGGAAGTCCTTCAAGAGATCTTCGTCCTTTGGGGAACCCCTCAAGTAGATCTGTTCGCCACCAGTTTCAACAGGAAGTGCGATCAGTTTTGTTCAAGGGAATTTCCCCCGATAGGAGCTCTAGTATACTGGACACTTCTGTACACGTTTCCTCCAGTCCCTGTCATTCCTCAGATGATCAGGAGGTTGAGAAGATTCCGGAAGACTATGATCCTAATTGCCCCAGACTGGGCCAGGAGAACGTGGTACCCGGACTTTCTGGACATGTCCATCTGCCCTCCGATTCGTCTTCTCGCAGAAAGGAGGTCAGGTTCTCCATCCAGACATCAGAACCCTCAACCTTCACGCTTGGTTTCTGAAAGGTTGAGATACAAGGATTGGGACCTCCCAGATGATGCCATGGAGGAGTAGCTTTCGGCTAGAAGGCCATCAACAAAGACTTTATACCGCTGCCGTTGAAACAGATTTTGCAGCTGGTATCGAGAAAAGAATATCGAGCACTTTTCATGCGGTACACCAATGGTGTTATCCTTTTTGCTCTTTTTGGCAAATTCAGGTCTTCAAGTTGGTACGATCAAGGGCTACCTCGCAGCGCTGTCAATCTTCAAGCGCACTGCAGAGGAGCCATCATATTTCAAAATACCCCTAGTAATCCAATTTCTGAAGGGGTAGTCTATCCCCCAAAGCCGTTCGAAGTTCCCTTGTGGGACTTAAATCTAGTCTTAAATGTTCTGATGGGTACTCCTTTTGAACCACTCCATTCTTGTTCATTAAGATTTCTCACCCTTAAAACAGTCTTACTAGTGGCTCTAGCATCTGCCAGAAGAGTGAGGGAATTACAAGCTCTTTCTTGTAAACCCCCTCATACAATTTTTCACAAAAAACAAAGTGGTCTTACAAGTGAAGCCTAATTTCCTCCCAAAGGTGGTCTTTGAATTCCACATCACTCAGAACATAAACTTACCTTCATTCTATACCCCACCCCGCCATCCAGGGAAAGAGAAAGAGAGGCTACATAGGCTGGATCCTAGGTGTGCCTTGAGTTTTTATATCAGCAGACTTGCTAGGATAAGGCAAGCAGACCAACTGTTTATAGGTTATGCAGAACACAAATTAGGATTGCCAATCACAAAACAGACCGTTTCATCAAGATGGATTATTTTAGCCATTCTAGAATGCTACAAGTTGGCAGGGAAGGAGCCCCCTCAGCACCTTAGGGCTCATTCATCCAGGGGTATCGCAGCCTCTTCGGCCGTCCAAAGAGGGGTACCAATTCGGGACATATGTGCGGCTGCCACACGGTCGTCCGCACATACCTTTACATAATTCTACAATCTGGATTCCTCCTCTAGCCAGGAGACAAGATTTGGCAAAGCTGTGCTACACTCTGTTCATCCTTAAAGGGAAATATTCCAATTTTACTCCCACCTCCTTTTTCACACCACTGCTATGGGAGTCTATCAAGATAAGGAATACATCGGAGGACACAATCCTTTCGAAGAACAAGTTACTTCTTACGTTGTAACGTTCTTTCGATGGGATGTTCCTCAGACATATTCCTTATCACCCCTCCCATCCATCTCGGCAGTAAAACTTCACTTGTAGCTGCAGCTTACGCTCCTTCAAGGTCAATAACCAATTCATGCCCAGCTAAACTTCAAGCTTCAAAACGGAAATGAGCAACGGTCGCTGTGCGAGTCTATTTAAACGCACGATGACGTTGGCACCGATACAGTGGCTGTCGAGGGACGTCGATGCACAGCGCCCTCTACTGAAAACATTTCTGAGGCCAGCCAGCTGGGATGTAATCTATCAAGCTAAGGAATACGTCGGAGGAACATCCCATCGATAGAATGTTAGAAGGTAAGAAGTAACGTGTTCAATACGAGAATGTCATTGTATCCAGTAAAAACACACACAGTATGTGCATAAACCGATGTCAAATTTACTGCAGATTGTTTTAAATCATTAACCCCTAAAACTTTACACAGGAGCCTCACTGTCTACCATTAAAGATTTTACAATATGGCGCCACATCCAGTATAGGGAAATATGTAAGCTCTCTGACTCAGAATAGAGGCAATAGTCCCAAAAGCCTTATTTTTTTTTAATAGTCCAGGTTCTGCAATTATTTGTCGAAGAGGGACTTGTACACTAATCCCAATGATTTACATTCCGTAAATACATGCTTTGCTGTTTCTATTTTACCTGGTATTTTACAAATACAGCATACCCTATTAACTAGTGGTATTTTAAGGTATGCACCCTTAAATACAAAAAGTGGGAGCTGATTTGTGCGCAATCTAAGTATAGAATACGCACCGCTAGACTTGAGCTCCGCCGCAGGTAAGTTTGGGTTTTAAAGTACCTATATGTGACATTTGACACTTACTGGTAGGTTTGCAGAGTCGATAGATGGTCATAGTTATTTGCCCAATCCCATTGCTCCACTTTCCTCCTAAGTAGGGCTTTCAAAGTATCAAACTTTTTGCCCCAAACAAAATGTGGGTGCCAATTAATGTTCTCGTACAGCTTATCATTAAGACGTTTGAATTCACCTCTGTATTCTGGTTGAGCACTCCGATCCACCCCACCACTGCTAATATTTGCCATTTGGGATTAGAATTGGCTTTTAGATGCAGTACTCCTTGCCTTGCCAACCATTTGCCCTCAAGATGACAAAGCCCAACTCCAGCCTAAGATATTCCACTGGGGTCGAGGGAGGACGTTTTAGCACCTGTCTCCAAAAATAACCCTCCAACTTGTCCAACCAGTTCAAATCACCCATAGCCATTGCGTCTTGGCCATACAAAACCATAGGCAATAACTTGCTTATCAGTCCCCAACTGGTAATTATCTCCTCTCTGGAGTATCCAGCCGTGTGTTTTGCAAATTTATCAATCATATGAGTCAGCTGTCGCGTCTTAATCTTCTTGGCCTCTATTATATGTACGTAGTCCTTGCTGGCACTCATTTATAATCCCAGGTAGGCATATTTCTCAACATGGTTCAGATTACCTAGGCTTGTGGAGAAAGTAGAAACACGAAAGGGTAACTGTTACCAAAGGTTGATGCACCAAGTGGCTGTTCTGTTGGAATCCTAATTAGTCGACCTGTGATTACAGTAGAACTGAATGATTAAATGATTAATGTCAGGTGCCAGAGGATACAAACCAGACAGTCAAACAAGTATTGGAGTTAAAAAATACAATTTATATTTGTTATGTTTTGTGTGAACGTTAACACATTTGATGAGGTGTACATAGAGAAAGGTAATGAAAACCAAGGAATTTAGTGAAATAAAAGGATGAGAAATGAGAGGTGTAGAAAGACAAAATCTTATAATAAAAATAACTGTGGTAGGTTCTACTCACCTGAATTTTGAAAAGGAAAGGAAAAAGACAAAGAAAAAGGAGGAGATAGAGTATTATGTCTGTAATAATTATTTCAAATTAAACATTTCGCTATTCCTCCTCTATCTGGTGTAATATACAATAATAGTTACACATGAACAGAAGTGAATATATTCAAGAGTGCTATTTACATTGTGGCAAATCATTCCATCAAGAGATATTTCATCGTCTGAAAACATCAGTCAAAGCATAAAAGTTCAAAACAAAATTCATTGTGTAAAGTTATGCTATAATGCAACAAACTAGTTATGTTGCATTACTGTATCCTTAAAGTTTCTAAAAGTCCTTATGTCGAAAGAAAGGGTTCAGCCAACGCGATAGGGGGCCAACAGAAGTAACACATGGTAAAGTGTATATGCCAAAGGTTGAGAGTGGTCCAATTGGAAAAAAAGATTTTTGGCAAGTACCCCCTTATCTTTAAAAAAAATATATTTTATTGATTTGGCTGAAACATTCACCTTTCAACAGTTGTATACAAAATGCTAACAAGTAATATAGTTTATAATATATGGAGGGTAATTCGTGGAATTAATGTGTGCTGAAAACGGGGCGCAAGCGTGAATCGCAGGCAAGTGTGCGAAACCCACGCAAGCGCCCCCGTTTGCCGATTCATGAAAGGCACTGAGTGTGGTTTACCTAGGACCTGCGCCGAATCCGCGTGTGGCGCACATGTCATTGCGACATCCCAAAGGCTGTGCGCGAGATGGCCCAGTGAAGGCGCACACCGCCCAGCGCACACACCTAAAAAGGGGGCAGATCACGCAGAATGGGGAACATCCGAAAATGTGGGCGTTACGGGGAGGTACCGCTGTGAAATCCTCGCAACGCCCACACGCACGCTAACACGTATTCATGGGATCGAACAGGAAAAACCTGCACGCTACAAAAGACGCGCTAAACCGGAAACACGTACGCCAGGCGAAAGCTGGCGTAAGTGCCCCCGCTCAGCATAAAAGTGCGCGCAAAAAACAACCAAGCTCATACCGCTGCGATAAATGTACCGTTCCTCGCAGGAGGAGGAGGATAGCCAGGCCCCGCATTTATGTTTACCCACGACCAGCCTTTTTGGGATGCCTGATGACCAGGTCTATGGCAGCTACAGGTTAACACCCCATATCATCCTAGACCTGGTTTCTGGGTGGGAGGATGACCTCACATCACCCACAGCCTGCTCCCTAGCACTGAGCCCCTTGGAAAAGGTGCTCAATGTACTGCATTTTTTGGCCACTGGGTCATTTCAGCAGACAACTGCCCAGAACACCCACCGAAAGGCAGGCCGTGGTCAAGGACTTTTACGGGGTGGCACACTTCTCCGAAGTGCTTGGTGCCACGGATTGCACCCATATGGCTCTAAGTCCACCTAGGGCCACTGAGCACATCTATCGCAACCACAAGCACTGGCATTCCATCAACGTGTAGGTGGTATGCGATGCCAAGGGGAATAATCACCTCTGTCTAGTCAAACTATCCAGGGTCCACCCATGATAGCTTCATATTCAGATTGTCACCCCTAAACCGGGACCTGGAAGCTGGGAGGCATGGCGACACATGGCTCACTGGTGAGTAGAAATGCCTGTGCACATGCATGCATGCATGTCACACACAGAGAAATGGCAAAACCCAACTAAACGCAACCATTATCACCTCCCCGGGGGACAGTGCCTACCCTCTGAGCACCTAATTGAGGACGCCAATACGGAACCCCATCACACCACCCGAGGTAAGTTAGAACGCAGCCCATATTGCAACCCGGGGCATAGTGGAGCGCACACTCGGAGTTCTCAAGTCACGTTCCAGCTCCCTTGACCGCTCTGGTGGCCAGCTGCTATATGCACCCACAGTAGTGTGCAGGATTATTGTGGCAGCATGTGTCCTGCACAACGTTGCAACCCGGCGGGGCGTACCGGTGGACATGGTGGGGCCCCCACATCTCCAACCACATGAACGCACGCTGCGCATGGGAGGGGAAAGGGCACGTGGCGAGGCAGCCCGTACCCTGCTTGTGGCTACATTTTTCACCTACAATTCCACCCCTGCAGAGTGCACACATGCCTGGCACATACCAGGTGACAATCGATGAGAAAGGGCCAGTCAACTGTTGCAACCTTACCACCCTAAGAATGTGTCCATGGAAGTGCTACATTGTGTGCATCTCTAGCTACTTAAAGAAACCCAATGCCATGTGACCAAAAGCCTCACATTCATGCTGCATTATGGACTATCCCCTTGCAAAACAGTACACCCAAATACTGCTGTCACCTAACCCCTCCCAAACCCCATGTCACCCGCCCGACACACCATGGCATGCAATGCAATGTGAAAGCAACCAAATAAATGCACAACACATGACACAACTGTCACAAAGTTCACCATCACAAATGGAAACAGGCCACAGACAATTCCCTCTCACATATGAAAATGAAACTGCACACATGAACATATACTTACCAGCATGACTAATCATGAATACAGGACCCAACAGTGGCAACGTCAGACAGTGACCAATCACAATAGCCCAAGTGTCACAATCTGACAAAGCCACCACATGGACCCCTCTCATCTTCAGTGTGTTGCTGGTAGGTTAATGTGGCAGGGTACTGCATATGGCATGAACTGCATCTGCAAGGGAGACAGGCATGGTAACACATGAAGAAGCAACATGTAAATATGCATAATGAGCAATATGAAAAACAATATACATATCAACCATGCAGTGGAGAAACCATCACGTATCCCCACTAGGGGTGTATACACAGTTTGGACTACAGACTGGCCACACAACTGATGGAAGCCCAATGCCTCTGTGTAAGTTACTGTCACACGGTGCCCTCCTTGCAAGCCCATGGAAAGGGGAAGCAGGAGAGGCATGTGTGTCTGGACCCCAAGCCTCAAACACAAGACAAGCCTGTATGGGCCCAGCTGGAACACACAGTGGATGCCTTTGGATGCCACATCCTGTTACATGAAGGCACAATAGATAGAAAAAGTGAAGAAAAAAAATACAAAAATCAAAAATGGCCATGGTCGACCGGGGGGGCGGTGATGCCACCCAGGAGGGAGGAGGTGCAGGGTGCACCTCAACACCCACATGCGTGGATGTTGAGAAAAAAAATCCCTCCATGGGCTCATGGCCTGCACGGCTAGCCAATAGTGGGAGAACTGCCGTTGCTGTTGTCCCCATCTGGTGCAATATGAGAAGGTGTGCATGGTACCGGAGGCTGACTACGCATAGCCTGGCATGCTTCTCCATGGCAGCAAGCATGCAGGCTTGAAAGGTTTGGTTCTGCAGGATGATGGTCCAGAGGTCCCCATGCAGCACCTCACGTGTAGCACAGATTTCGGCCTGCAAGGCCTCACGTGATGCACGGATCTCCTCCCGGGTTGCCTGGAGCTCAGCCGAGATGTTCAGTGATAGCTGCTCCAGCTGCTGTTCTGACCGTATACTAGGGGCGTTCTCAAGTGCTGTTACGCTCACCTGGCTCCCACAGAGGCGTCGATCGCAACTGGACAGCTGCAGTCTCCACCAATGTGACGCGTAGGGCCGAGATGACGGACTGGACTGGCCCACCTAGCTTTGTTTGCTTGGCCGGTAGGAATATTCATCTGCTTTACCCCCGCTGTTCTCCCCACAGATCACCTTTGATGTCGCCTCTTATAGTCTCACCTGATGGTTTGAAAAGATGAGCTCTCCATCCTGCATTGAGCGCAGGGGCGCGTTGATAACCAGTTGCTTCACTGGCTCGTAGGAATTGGTGAGTTCCAGAACAATATTGACTCTGAGATTCCCGGCAAGACGCCGTAAGTATAAAGTTCATAAGAGTTCAAATGCCTGACTTTCACTCTTGTCCGATTCCTTGCAGGTTGCAGCTTTACCCTAATGAAGAGTTCCTCGTGGCAACCGGTAGTATTCTGGTAAGGATTTGTATTTTCCAACACAGTTCGATAACATAATGTCAATATGTAACCTGTTGCTTTCTCCCTCATTCAGGCGCTGAGAGAAAGTATGAAGTCTCGGGGAATAATACCTCCGGCGGTAAAATCAGGTAAGTCTATTGTGGTGAGGAGGGTTCCCCTTGTTAGTTCCTTTGTTTCACCTTGCTGTCCTTTTGTTTCCCCTTAGGGGCCGGGGTTCGGCGAAGATACAGTGGAAGCTGCGCCGACCTGTGAAGAGGAATAGTACCCCCGGTGGGAAAATCAGCTAAGTCTGTGGGGGGGTAACTAATATTCCTCTGTGTATTCCCTTGGCTCACCTTGCTGTTCTTGTCTTCTCCTTAGGTGCCGGAGTGCGGCGGGAACATGCAGGAGGATGCGGTGGAATGTGAAGATACTGCGAAGGCCGGTGAGTTCAGCGCGGTGCTGCAGCAGGCGAGGCGATGCGCATAAAATAACTTCTTTCTTCCAGCTCGAAGGCGCGATGGATTGGGAATTCAGCTAAGGATCAAAGGTATTGCTCTTGTTCTAACCTTTTCTCCTTCTTTCTCCCTTTTTCTAGGTGCTCCAAACTCGAGGCGGGCGTGGCAGAAGGCTGGATGCAGACTCGCAGTCACGGTGAGCGTTACGCTG
Organism: Ambystoma mexicanum; assembly: GCF_040938575.1. Taxonomy (NCBI): domain Eukaryota; kingdom Metazoa; phylum Chordata; class Amphibia; order Caudata; family Ambystomatidae; genus Ambystoma; species Ambystoma mexicanum. The sequence continues at coordinate 1,326,805,391 of NC_090921.1, read as the reverse complement.
CTGGATGCAGAATAACGCAAAGCGTGTGCTGCTCTTCGGGCGTGGTTTAAATAGCCTCCAAAGTAGTCCCAGGTTAGTATTCCTCCCCAGCCCCGCCCAAGTAAAAAATAGTCCCTAGGTAAAGTAGTCCCTTCCAAGCCTCTTTTGGCTTGTAGCTCTTGCAGCATGGTCTGCATCAGGTAAGTTTGCAGCATGGTCTGCATCAGGTAAGTTTGCAGCATGGTCTGCATCAGGTAAGTTTGCAGCATGGTCTGCATCAGGTCAGTTTGCAGCATGGTCTGCATCAGGTAAGTTTGCAGCATGGTCTGCATCAGGTAAGTTTTAATCTATGAGCCTGGCGCCTATGGCGCCAGGACTGACTCTCCATATGAGCCTGGCGCCATAGGCGCCAGGACTGGACCCAAAGTGCCCCTATCAGGGGTTGTTGGGCTTGCTTAGGATAACTTGATGCCTGCTTCCGGGGTTGCTGGACTTGGTCTGGGTCCCCGGGGGTAGGCATCATGACAAGTGCACCCAGAGTAGCTCTCAGGGAGCTGTTGTCTTCCCTCAGGGCCTCCCTGTGGGCCTGTGCCTCTGCAGATATGTCTGTGTGCGGAGCCCCCAGTTCAGCCAGTCGGTCCCTGTTGGTGACCGACATGTTCTGCCTGTGTGAGCAGCACGTGGACCGCGTTGCCTGCTGCTGGAGTTCCACCTGCCTTTCGGGGGCGGGGAGAATGGAAGTGGCCACCCTTTACACGGCCTGAGCCAACATCTCACATGATGCCCCCTGTTGCCGTGCAATTGCATAAATGGAGTTCTCCCACACAGTATTGCCCGGTGGCACACGGCCACCGTATTGCCGGACACGACATCTGTCGGGTCCAAGGAGACGTGCACCTTGCTGTGCTGGCTCTGCCTGTGGCCACAGGACTGCATTCCTCCTTTGATTTGCTGCCCCAGGAACAGGAGGAAATAGTGTGGCGTGTGACCCTGCATCCGTAACCGCACAGGCAGACATTCCAACACTGATTGGGCCATTGAGGGCCCATCCCCCAGTGCAGGTGCGTTGGACAGAACAGTGCCTCATCACTTGCACAAAAGGAAAAAGAAGTCATGAACACACACGTGAACAGCATAGCCCACCCACACAGGCATTACAATGTTGACATCCAATACATTAATCAGACATGTCACACATGAGACAAACTCTGCCATGCATGACGTGGCAATGAAGTGGAAGGGGACCCTGAAAGCAGGCACTGATTAGTCTAAAATGGAAAAGCAACACATGTCCTGCATGGTTCATAGCACCTGCATCACACATCAGCCTGTGAGTGGCATGGACCATCTGCAAACATGGCAGATGCCAGCACACAGATGGCACATAGCATAGCCATGGCAGAACTGACAAGGACACCCAGATGGGAGTGAATCACTACTGTCCGCCATCCATGTAAAATGCATTTAATCAAACAGAACATGCAAAAGAGTGTGACAAAACACACGTGTCACACGCTGCAACAACGCCAGTGTGTTCAAATACAGTGATGGGAGGCACATGGATACATCAATGCTAGGTCACTTTGACATGACACAAGTCAATTGGCATATTGAAGGTTGAAACGGGGTTCAGAAGTGAGCAGGTGCAGTACATGTAGAGGTCCTCAGCAGTCAATAGAGACAAAAACTGTAATTAAAATGTCGTGTCATGATGGCAAGTTTAAGGGAAAGTGCAGACATCATGTGCAAAGTGTTTGCAATGGTTAGTAGGGATACAGTGAACCCCAAACCCAAGGGCGGGGGATGGCTTGGAGGCACTACATGGGTCACATATGGCAGTTATGACTACATAGTCTGACATGGCACTCAATCACAAAACATCACCCAAGCAACATACACATGGTCTGGACACATGCATGGACACACACCAGACATTGTCTGAAGATCTGGGAGGTCTCCCACGCCTTGGATCTGATCCTCTGCAATGAACTCTGCAGCGATTGCCTCATCATCTGAGAGTGCATTGTCCGCTGGTGGTGTCCCACTGCCAGTCAGCAGAGTAGAGGCATAATTATGTTTTAAGCTCGGTGTTTGAGGTCATTCCAACGCTTCGAGCAATCATCAGCTGTGTGCTTCACAAATCCCAAGGAACTAATGTGGTCCGCGATGCACTGCCAGTGGGCCCTACGCTGAGCAGGCGTAGTTTGGCACCCTGCCGTCATCAGCATGTCGCAGCCGTGTTCCGGCACGTAGCCTACAAGTGCGTCCAGTTCCACATTATTGAAACTCTGCTTCCTTGACACATTTCATTTATTTGGTCACAAGGATACCATCTTGCTGTGGTTTCCAAAGGTTAGATCTCAGGTGCAGGAGACCAGCCCGATGCTGAGAATCAGGAGATTTCATGAGATAGGGTTCTAATGTCCCAAAATGTTTGGGTAAGAATGGTTTTTCCTTAAAGGCCTTATATTTCACACATTGGTCTCTATTTTGAATTAATGCGTCTCTGGATTATGTATCAGCAATTCTTCTGCGATAGCGTCGAGCATGAACTCCTGCGCCTTCAATTTCTTTTTTATTTATGAAATCTTCAGAATGTTTCACATAATTTGACAAAATTGTAACCATACTCATGGCCGTCTGTAATGCATTTCCGATATAATGTACATGTTTTCCATTTGTAATTTGCATATAAAGAAAATTAGCCCTAGCGCGTGTCTGATCATGGTGGATGACGGCAATTTTAAAAAAGCTCTCCAAAATGTGCCTTCCATCAAATTCCAAAAATTATTAGCTTTCCATTTTTTTGTTTGAGCCGTACAGCAAAATTGGCAAAATGTTTTGCTTGTAGCATACTATGAGTGGATGAATGGAAAATGTATAGTATTTGCCATTTATGTTCTCTGCTTGTGACAGGAGTTTATTTAATTTTAGTTTTATGCTCGTTTCATATGGCAAGTCCTTGGGGTGATTATTCACGCTTACTCCCAAGCAGATGTAATTTGGAACTGCTTGTAGCCTTGCTTGGTCTAGTTGCCAAACATTAGCAGAATTTCGTTGTTTTTGAATTCCAAATGGTATTATCTGCATTTTTTTTTATCACAAGCATATATTTACAAGACTTTAAGCATTTTCCTTAAACCCATGGGGGATTTGGAGATTAACAGGAGATCTGCATGAAGCAGCGATTTTACTACATGGCCTTCCAACTTGGGATAGTCTGTTGTGATGATTGCAAAGCCCATGCCCATATCTGATATAAAATAGTTAGAAGGCTGAAGCAAGCATGCAACCCTGCTTTAGCCCCCTTGACGTTGGTATTGGATCTGATAGTAGACCATCTTGATTTAGTCTTATTTTATTTTTATTTATTTAATCGCATAGCAATTTTTACAATAGCATTAAAATCCTCCTTTGCGAGGCATCAGTAACTGATCCAAAAAAAAAACCCTGTTACTTTAATGTCGTATAATCTGTGACATTGTCTCTACTTCACTTGTGTCCCCTTGTTGTAAATACCAAGTTCGTGTTGGTTTGGAGTCAACGGTTCTGTCTGATTAGCTCTCCACCATTTAAGTCCAAATGTTTCAAAAACAGTCATGCCAATCACACATCTGGTGTCTTCCACACTCGTCAGGAGTTGACCATACATTGTTTTCCTCCAGAGTTGTGTAGTTTGTTAGTGCTCTGGCTAGGTATTTTAACCTGACGTCCGTTAGGGCGGTGCATTGCAGCAACAGGTGCCGGGTGGTTTCTACTTTGTCGTTCTGATGACAAAACCGACAAGTGTTGGGGTCGGATTGCTTTCTTAAACCCTGGATTTCTTCTTAATTGGTTCAGACGAAATCTGAGAAACCTTCTGCTAATTCGTTTGTCGGGGTATTTTTTTAGATAACCTCTTACCTCGTGTATTTTCATCGCTGTTGATAGAATCAATGAGGTCGGCGAATACCTATTTGCTTTGTCCAACGTGTCGCTCCAGTCCAATTCATACATTTTCTTTGCCACTTTGTTTGGATTGGTTACTAACAGTTCATCTGTACAATCCAGACTGTGCAGTATTTGGAGGTTTTCCTTCTTCCATCCTCTTAGAATCTGGCTGGAGTCGTTGTCAAGCTCCTTCTTAATCAGGTCCAAAGGTTTAGATCTCTGCGGGCACATTTTCTGAGCAGCATTAACGAGGATTGAGCTTTCGATGTTGTAAGTGAAGATAGACATAACTCTCGCCTTATTAGTGCCATTGGTGTTGTTTTTGCCAGGCCTAAGGTTGATCTCCAACAATGGCTCTCCAATTATAACCAGATTGTATCAGGGAGAGATGGAATGGCGTCAACGCCATAGAGTAATGCCGGTACTACCTTCATCTTAAAGAAATTCAAAGCCGGGATGAGAGAGTAGTGTCCATTGCTTTGGCTTGTGCTGTCAGAGCTTTGAGTTTCTCCCATAGCGCATCTTGCATTACTAACTCTTTTGGGTGGTTGCACAACATAACCCCCATGGATTTAAAGCTAAGGACCTCTTCCAGTACCAGGCCATCTAACTTCCAGATGAACTTCTTTCTCTTTTTCTTGCTCTTACCCATCTGCATGGTTTTTGTTTTGTTTAGTTGTAAATTGTTCTTTTTCAGATAGGAAGCTAAATTCTCCAGTTGGCGTTGAAGCCTGATTGGTGTGAGGTCCAGGAGAATAATATCGTCGGAATATAGGAGTCTGGATATTTTCCCCCCACCAAGCGATGGTGGGAAGGTTCTTGGCCCCCCTCCCCCCTGTGTGTCTTCATAGTCGGCGATGTACGCGTTATAAAGTAAGGGGGCCAATGGGTACTCCTGCTTGACGCCTCTGTATGTCTTTATTTCTCCAGATAGGCACCCATCACGGGTCAGGCGTACCCTCATGGAAGTTCCATCGTATAACGTCTGTATTGGTTCCAGGATTGAGGCTGGGCAGTGTCTGACCTGTAATTTAGCGCAGAGACGGTCCCTATTGACCTGGTCCAAGGCTTGGACCAGGTTAATGAAGGCCATATATATGATTGATCTTCTTTGAAGTGCCATGGACTTGATTGAGTTGATTGCCAGTATGTTTACCGATGTTCCTGCGTTCCTGATAAAGCCTGTTTGGAAAGGATCGACGTAGTTCACTCTCCCAAGCCAGTTTTGAAAAGTTCCAATGCCAAGGAAGCAAAAACCTTGCCGATAAAATCGAGCAGAGCGATGGGCCGATATTGGTTTGGGTCATCTGGTGCCCCCCGTTTAAATATTGGAACTACGGTTGCTCTGGTCCAAGGATGCGGTACAGCTTGCTTATCGTTGCAGTTTGCAAAGATCTTGCTGATGAACTTGGCCCATAGTTCTGGATGTTTTTTTAATTCTAAGTTAGTCAGCCCATCGGGGCCTGGTGCCCTCGAGTTGTTAAGTTTCTTGATCTTGTTCACAATGGTTTCTTCGTTGCTAGGAATATCCCATGGTTTTGGTAGTTTATTCTCTCTGCTCTGGGATTTAAAGACTGTGTTGACTGTCATTCATATGGGCCGTGCGTATAAATTCGAGAAATGCGTTATTTATTACGTTTCTCCTACGTTGTTTTGCAGTTGTTGTTTGAACTGATTGGTGAGCCTTTAATCAGGTTCCAAAGTCCTTGGTTTTTTTCCCATTTAGTACCTGCAACATTTTCTCTGCGTCTTGTTGGTACAAAATATGGCGCTGCTGGATTATCCAGTTTCTGTATTCTCGTTGAGTGACTTTCCACCTTCTCGTGTTTTCTTCCGTTGGTGCCCTTTTTTCCACTCTGATTATTCGTCTTTTTTTCACTACTTCCCTGTTATATAGGTGTGCGAAGTTTATTGGCGGGTGTTTGTCTTTCCAGATGGCTTGGTGTAGCTTATGCAAAACGAAAAGGTGATGGCTGGAAGGTTTTGAATAAATCATAACCACGGGCAAAGCTCTGGGCAACCCTCCAGACCATCGTTTTTCAGTCTGCCAAGCCATTATAGAAGGGGAAAAACCATATGCAAATCAGGAATGGTCCTACCCCAAAAGGGGCAGTCCAGCCCGAACTGCTAGGTCACATCCCTTCTGCACGAGACCACAAGCATCCCCAGACATGTTTCAGCCTTCTTGGGCGTCATCAGTGAGGAGTAGCTTGGGTCTCTAGGCCCGGTAGACTCGGGACCCACGTGTGGGCATACCCGTCCCACTCGGGGCGACTTTAGCAAAATGAAAAGGTGATGGCTGGAAGGTTTTGAATAAATCATAACCAGGGACAAAGCTCTGGGCAACCCTCCAGGCCATCGTTTTTCAGTCTGCCGAGCCATTACAGAAGGGGAAAAAACCATATGCAAATCAGGCATGGTCCTACCCCAAAAGGGGCAGTCCAGCCCGAACTGCTAGGTCACATCCCTTCTGCACGAGACCACAAGCATCCCCAGACATGTTTCAGCCTTGTTGGGCATCATCAGTGAGGAGTAGCTTGGGTCTCTAGGCCTGGCAGACTCAGGACCCACGTCTGGGCATACCCGTCCCACTCGGGGTGACTTTAGCAAAACGAAAAGGTGATGGCTGGAAGGTTTTGAATAAATCATAACCACGGGCAAAGCTCTGGGCAACCCTCCAGACCATCGTTTTTCAGTCTGCCAAGCCATTACAGAAGGGGAAAAACCATATGCAAATCAGGCATGGTCCTACCCCAAAAGGGGCAGTCCAGCCCAAACTGCTAGGTCACAGCTTGTGAACAGAGGGGCATAATCGAGTCGTTATTTCCCATTAGTCTGGTTCCTGAGGTTTTCCGTAATTTGTCGGGTATATTGTTGTAGGATTTTTTGGATTTCCCCCTCTGTGAGATTCAGACGGGATCCACCACATCCTAGTTCAGTTTCTGACGTTGCATACAAGTGCGGTCTCTGCGGAGCAGACCAAGTTGCCGTTAAGATGTTATGATCGCTATTTTCTGTTGAAAGCACTTGCAAAGCCTCCATATACGTCAGAAGATCTTTTGATACGTATATATGGTGTTTGGTCTTCTGTTGGTTGTCTCTTTGCCATGTAGGTATCTTTAGGTTGGTCTTTTTCCTTAGGCATTATAGATTATGCATGTCTCTTTCTGCCCTAAAGGTTTCCAGAAGGATGCCTCTTGTGTCACTGGGTTGGTCCACTTGTCCAGAGCTTCCAACAGTTCCTACGCCTGGACAGGCTGCGTTGAAGTCGCCGTTAACTATGGCGTAATTCCACTGATGGTCTACAACTGCGCTGTCCCATATCCTGGCAATCTCTTTCAGAAAATCTTTTTGCGATTGCTTCTGAATTCCAGTATGCATTGATTAGAAGAAGTTTCTCCTTCAGTGACTTGTAAAAAGACCCATCCAGGCGAGTCCAATTTAAAAAGGCCGCTTGGATCAGGTGTGATGAATGGATTACTTCCTGTAGGTTTAAACCGCAGCCTGAGTGTACAGCCATTAATAGGCGCGCTGTTGGACGCCCTGTCTGACCCTTTTGTGCTTCCGAAAAGACCAATACATAGCCATCCAACTGTGGTTTCTTGGTCATCCACATTTCCTGCAGGCATAATAGATCGTATGCCCCCAGGTTAACATCGCTTCTAGCCATCAGATGGTGGAAACCTCTGGTATTCCAGCACCCCATAGTGAGGTTTAATCGGGCCCTTGTTTGCTTTGGGGAAGCGTCTGTCCTGGTAAATGAGTCTTGATTGGCTGTCCTCACATGTCGTGGCTAGTTCTTATGGTCTGATGTTTTTCGTGCCTTTGACCATGTCCAGTTTGCTGGAGAATTTGTTGAACTCATACCACTTTTTTTCAGGCCTCCTTAACTTCTTATCTGGGTTGGATCTTGACAGTCGGGTAGTGCACGTTTGCCATCGAGGGCCTTCAGGTTTTCAATTTTCATCCCGCTTTGTCTCTGGGAATGCATCATCCCTTTCTTTCTCCGACCACCGACTCTGATGTTTTTTGTGATGTTGGTAAGTCTATGGCTTTCTGTGGCTCAATCGGTATGTTTGAGTCGCTGTCGCTTTGTGGCGTGTCCTCGGTTTGTGTTGCTTTTCTAGTTTTTTGGAGGGCCCTTCTCTCGGTGCCTGTGCGTTCTTCTGGCTGTATTGGGGGTTCCCCAGCTTTATTGGTTCGGTTGGTTGGATCCCATTGTTCTCGTTCCTGAATTGGATGTAATTCTGTCAGTACATATCCTAGAACCCCTAAGCTCTCTCTCTTTTGATAGTAGAAGCTTGATGACTTTTGAAGAGATGTGTAATTAGAGAGCAGTCTTTCCTCTCTGATCCGCATGGTTCCACCATTCATAGGTCAGCGTTTTGAATTTCTTAGCCCTGGAATTTTGCTGAAGATATTATGTATAGCTGACCTATTTAGGATTAAATCATCATCTCTTTCCTTCCTTCTTTTTAATTTAAAAATACAGTGACTGTAGATTTTCTTGCTTCTGATTTCGTGGTCTCTCGTTTCCCTGGGATCCAATTGTTTTTTATCTTGATTCCTTTCACCTCGTCGTGTTGGTGTAGATTTTTTCCTGGTGCGAGGACGGTTTGACTGTAAATTCTCTGTCCTTTTCACCGTATCTGTTCTGGGTTGGTTCTTGTAGGAATTGAACTGTCCTTTGCTTTGTCCCTCTTTTTTTCTCTCGCCGATAAGTATTTAAAGGGTTGAGGGTTTGACTTGAGTGGTAGGTTCTTATTAGAGGTCCGGGGGGAGCTCACAAAGTCGTGTGTTTGAATTTTTGTGGTCGGCTCTAAGTGCACGCTTATCGCATGTGGGCTTTCTGCTTTCCTTTTTAGAGTTGGCGCTTGATTTGTCTCAGAGTTGGACTCTTCTATGGTGTAAGTGCTCCAGTCCGAATTTGAGCTTGTCGAGTTCTGTCTGGGATTAAGCTGTGGCAAAATGTTTGTATGTTCTGGTACCTTCAATTTTAAAATGTGTTTTACGGTCGCTTGCTCCTTTTTTGAGCATACGTCTTCTTTAGTAAATCGTTTGCTCTGTTCATCTTTCCGGGGGAGGGGTTCCCGTCTTGTCCGCTTTGTGGACTTTCTTTGCATCTTTTTGAGCACATGCAATTGGTGATTTTTCCGTGAGCATTTTTGTCGGTTTGAATATGCCAAATGAGAAACGTGGATTTACAGCCCCTTCTTTTCCTTTCGGGTACTTCTTGGGTCCTTTTACCGGCACTGAGAAGGGATTTTCTGAGATGATGATGTTGTTGGTAATGGAGTCTCCTTGATGCTTTTTAGTTGAGGCCTTGTCAGCTTCAATTATAGTAATAATCTCCGTCATTGGGTCTGAATCTTCTTGTTCTGTCCAGATGTTTGGTTATCGTGTATGTTTCACATGTGGTGTTTCTGACGTGCACCCGAGTGTCTTCACTTCCTTTCCTTGGGCGAGTTGTAATTGAGGACCCTTGATTCTCAAGATATTCAATAATTTCTCTTTTCATTTGTGTCCAATCTTCCTGAATTTTTTGCCTAAGAGAGTCATTTAAGGTCTGCCTGTTTCCTTCTCCAGTAATGATGAAACCCTCCAGGTGGTCTAGTTTCATATTCATTGAGGCGATCAGGGACATTTGATCGCGCAGTGTGTCAATGAGGGCCTCATACAATTTACTGAATGGGGTGAGGGCGATTGTTACAGTTGACATTATAGACATCAAGTCAGGCTTTCTCTGTGGCGAATCTCTTGAACCTTGATGATGAAGTTCACTTAATCGTCGCGACGGGATGGGTGTAGTAGGTGAAGGGAGCTGTGTACGGAGAGGTATGGACTCATTCCTGCTTCTAGAGTTTAGATTTTTCTCTGGAGATTTTGGGTGGACCCCTACTTGAGTGACCACTGATCAATTTTTGAATGTGGATTTTCTGCCCTCTAAATTTACAGTTTTCACTAAGTTTGGAGGTTATGTGTGGCCTGGTCCACTATACATTCATTTCCTGCTCTTCTGTACTCTATTTTTGTACTGTCTGGTTTCTCCAGGATTGTTTCTCTGGCCTCAAGGGGTGGGGTTGGAAGCTGGGTGTGTGGGTTCAGTGTACCAAAGTTCTGATCGTGGTTCGTGGGGGGGGAAAAGGTTTCCTGAAATGCAATCTAAGCGGCGATTCGATTTTTTTTTCCCAAACTTTTGTTAGTTGTTTGCAATGACCGTTGCACCTTAGTTGTATCTAGGGGGGTTGGATTTCTTGCCTCTGTCATGAGTATGCTCTCCAGCATGTCTCCATCCGATATTTCGACCAAGGTGATGTCTGGAAGACTGACGCGTTTCTTAAAGAATGTTTCTACTGATTCCGCCCTAATGGTGTGCTGAGCCTGGGATTTAGGACCCATTTTTTTGTATAGTTGATGGTTAGTGTTGTGGTCTTCTCCACGTGGGATCTAGAAAGCTTTCCCACCTTGAAGCGTCTTCCTTTTTGGAAGATATTGTTTTTTCTTTTCGTGCCCATAAGTGAGTCATTGTTTTCCTGAGATGATGTTGCAATGTCTGGGGTTGTTAGTACAAATTCCTCTCCCGACGGAGTGCTGGGCTCTTGTTGATTTTTCAAGTCTAAATTATATGGCAATCCGTTAGTGGGTTTATTTCTATTTCTACTGCTTTCCTGGTGTTGCTGATGTTGCGTTGCAGTTTTTACGCTCTCCTCATTGGCAGCCCCCATTTTTATGTCATCTGTGGGTGCGACTTTCTTGGCGTTTGATTTAGAGGTGAGGTTTTCTTTTGGTAAGCTTAAATCGCATGTTGGGTCACTCCGTTCCTCGTCACCACTTGCCAATTCAGTATCTGGATTGGGGCGAGGCGTGGTGTCAATGTTTTCCGTAGTTTCTTTTGGATTCCCTCCTTTAGTGGGGGATTCGATTCTGGTGTTTGATCCCTTCAGCGGTGTTCAGACTTCTATAATGTCCTCCACGTGTTCCGAGATTAATGTGGTTCTTGGTTCTGCCTCCTCCTCAGCGCATGCCGCCTCCTCCCCCTCCCTACTCCCGCTCCTCACCCCCCGCATCCACAGGAAGTGCCAGCGGGGGCAGGCCGTCAGCGTGTCCGCTGTCGCCGGAGACGGCTCTGTGGACCCATGCCCGAACTTCCACACTCTCCCTCTCCATCCGAGCCACCATCTCCGGCTCCTCCTCAGCACACGAACCGGGACCACCAGCAGCCCCCTCCGTCGGCTCGCCCTCCCCAACCAGCTGCCTGGCAGCGAACAGCTTTGCAGCACGTGTCTTCAGGTTAAGATTTAATTGTTATTGATTCTTTTGGGGGGCAGAGCATGCGTTTGTTAGGCTTCTTCTGTTCAAGACTGACATAAAAAATAGGGTCTATGTTAAAGTTTGGAGAGCGGGTTAGTGTGCATCTCTTTTCTTACCAGATTCTTCTAACCGCGTCCCTCGCTGTGAGTCGTGTTTTCCTGGCAGCGGTGTCTAGACTCGGCTTCTCTGTTTTACTGGGATAGGAGTCGGAGTCGGGGTGGGGGTGAGGGTGTATTCAAGGTTTCTTGGTCCCGTTTCAGGTTTTGACTGTTCTTCGGTATTCCATGGGCTGTCCACCTGGTCTGAGGCTTTTTGAGCTGGAAGTGCTGCGGATGCAAAAACTACTGGTTCTTTTTGTTTTTGCTCGTGTCCGTGGCCTGCAAGCTCCAGATCGTGTGGCACATCTCGCCCTCTACAGGTGGCCATTTTCAATGTTAGCGTCTAGCGCTGTAAATTCTGTTTTCTGAGACAAAAGCGGAGGGGCACCTTCCCCTGCCTGCCACAGTCTGCAGCACCCAGCGACTGCACTCCGCGGCCGCCTAGGGTTTTTAAGAGGTAACCAGACCACACCTCTCAATAGAACCAAAAGACAGACTCTCCAAGGTAGTGATCTGCCAATGTCTGCAGCACTCAACAACTGCACTCCACCATGTTAAGCTGTGCGTCCCGTGGACGATGTGTACCTCTTTCTCCAGGGGTCTTGTGTACTGGGGTAGCCAGGTCGTGGTCGCCGTGGGCTGCAGCAGACGACAGTCAACAGAACGAAGCAATGTGGTGCAAAGAACCGACCCCGGATCAGTCCTGAAAACACAGGCTTGAACAGGGGCCAGCTCCTGACACCTCGGATGACTCTTCGCCTATATTAACGTGGCGCCAGAACAGTGCAAGCACTGGTAGGGAAGGTCATGGATGTTAACTGGCAAAAGGTGAGTAGAATGTCCAGGTCAGCAATGCAGGTAGGTTGGAGGCCAGTAAGCAGAATGTCCAGGACAGCAATGCAGGTAGGTTGGTAAAGGGTTCTTTACAGTAGCAGGCAGGTAGAACCAGGGCCACCGGTACCCAGGCAAAGAAGGCAGGCAAGGAACAGAGAAAATCAGAGGGGAAAAAAAATACAAGGAAGGGAGACCAGGAGGAATACTGGACCGGGCAGGACAAGCGGGCAGGGAACAAGGAGGAAGGAAGCAGGAAGGCAGGGACAGGACAAAACCCAGCACAGGCAGGGGCAGAGCAGGGACCCAACCCGAACCCAGGCACCAGGACAAGAATCAAGGAGCAGCAACAAGGTCGTAGGTGAGCAAAGCGGAAGGGAAACCAAACGGCGTTGAGACGCAGTGATTACCTGGACCGGATCGCTTAAATAGCGATCCGGCATGAAAGTGAGGCTTGGAGCACAAAGCGGAAGCGCATGTGCGAACGGGTGTCGCTGCGGTAACGAGGCTTGGAACACAAGCTCATCCTACGCGGTTGCACCAGTGTCCTGTTCTGATTTGGACAGAAGGTATCCGCCAAGAAAGAGAGCCCAGAAAAGTGCACCTTCCCCACAACCTGAGGCGAGGATACAACCGCCATGTAGGAGCCTGCCCCCTAGGAGCCCGCTGTTGACCTGTACAGGTAGGTTTATTAACACACCAATTGATTGAGAAGCAACATGATTTAGTCTTATTTGAATTTCAGTGTCTTCGTGAAATTCAATTAACCACTTTAGTATGTGCCATGGACAATTGCGATTCATTATTTTGCTAAAAAGCAATTCTCTTGGGACAGAATCAAAAGCAGTTCGGAAGTCGACAAATGCTATGTACAATGGCTGCTTTATTTGATGGTGCTTGGCTATAATTGCATTTATAGTAAGTCAATTAATACTGGTACCAAGGCCAGCAAGGAATCCCATTTTATACAGGTCTTAGATTTCCTTTTGAGAGCCATTGGTTGAAATCTCTTAAGATCAGACGTGCTAATATTTTGCCCGGGAAGTCTAGTAGGGCTATCCGCCTATATGAGCTTGGATCTAGTCTATTTCCTTTTTTAAAGAGTGGTATTATCACTGACCTTCTCCATGATGATGGTATCACTCCTATTTCTAAGACTTGACTAAAGATTTTATCAAGAATGGAGGCCCATATATCAGGGTGTTTCTTTAACATACTATTATCAAGACCATCCGGGCCCAGCGCTCGGGGGTGCTCAGTCTGGAGATATAATAGAGTAAGTCCTCCTGATCAAACATCACTGTGTGACTCCAATCGCCTCCAGCCAGAAATTTGTGGCAATAAGGCAAAGGAGTTTGATAAACAGCTTGATAATAATTACACCATGATTTCTCTGAGATGGGATTTATTTGTACAGAGGCTTGCGATTTAAAGATAGCTTAATTTAATATACCCCATATCTCTCCTGATGATTTAGTTGCCATTTTAGCCAACATTCGCTCACTATCCTGCTGGTAACATAGGCCTTTCATTCCATGTAGTCAGTTCTTAAAGACTGATTTTTGATGATTTATTTCAGTTAGTCTCTATGGCAAGGGGAAATGCTTAAGATGCCGGATTTTCCATCTTTCTTATCTTTTACTGCATGATTAAACACATGAGAATGTTTATAACTGTGACCTTGGATAACAGATTTAACTTGGATGTTTTTCTGCATCGAGGAGACATAGTTCCTTCCTCGTTTCACTGATAGTCGATTATCAAAGTCAGTTAATGACTTCTCTGTCCATCTTAAGCAATTTCGGTTATTTGCTACTAACTGCCCTCTGTATTGATCTTTGGCTTTCTTATTATGCATTAATGGCCATTTCCAAGTCAGAAACAATTGGCAATGGTCACTCATGTCACTAGAATTTACACTAAGGGAGTTGACTACGTTCATAAACTCGGGATGGGTAAAGATATAATCAATCGTAGCTCTTGACGGACCTCTGTGCCATGTGTCGTGTGTGCGGGGATATCCTCAATTGCACCATTTAGCATGACATATTGCCTGGCTTTCATAAACGAGCACCATCTTATTTCTTCTGCTTTATGCTTTTCAGTCAAATTAGATATTAAGTGGAGATTCAAATCGCCTACAATCAAAACAGAATGTATCTTACATTCCAAAGCTAGGTTGTCAAGAACCGCTTCTATATGGCTGTAAAAGAGATTGGGTGTTAACTGGGATCTACCCCAATAGATGTTAATTATAATCATGGTACAGGCATTTTTCGTTAATTTTACCACTTGTATAAAAGGGGTTGGTGAAATACATGAACTAAATATAAAGTCTTTAGACTTTTTCGTGGCTACCATTAGCCCAGCCATGGGCTGGCCTCGACTCTGAGTTAAAGAAGTGTCATTAGCATATGAAAACCATCCCATATCGGTGGTTCTGTTAACCACGTCTCCTGGAGTATGACAATATCGTAATTGTTCAAGTCCCTTTCATTTGAGTTAATGGAGTGACGAAAACCCTGAGTATTCCAGGAGACCAGTTGGATGGTTTCAAAGGTGAAAGATTGTTGTGCTTGATAATAATTGTCAGACATGTTGTAGTGATTGGGGTTCAAATGTTTAACACTCACTCGTTCTGCACCAAATATTCACAAACTCTTCTTGGCTAGCCCCTCACTGTCATTCAGATCTAACTGACTGTAATCTTGAATTAGATTAAAGCCAATTTCATGCAGTGAGGATCTTTCACTCGACATGATATTTGCTATCACGGTCGAACAAACAAATATTCACGACTTTGTAAGATCATTATCATCCAGAAATTCTATCCTATCTATATCAGCAGAATTTGTTTCTCCGTTTCGGAAGTTCTCTACAAATATTTAGAATGCTTGAGCGATTTAGATCGAATTTGGTGAAAGGATGCTCGAGGCATTCAATCATAAAGCGGTGATAGCTCATCTGAATGTGTTGATTGTTGAACATCATTTTATTCTTATTTGGTGTATCCTGCATTAAAGGCTGGCTTTTT
The DNA here is from genome assembly GCF_040938575.1 of Ambystoma mexicanum. Classification (NCBI taxonomy): domain Eukaryota; kingdom Metazoa; phylum Chordata; class Amphibia; order Caudata; family Ambystomatidae; genus Ambystoma; species Ambystoma mexicanum. Next base: position 1,326,790,208 of record NC_090921.1, on the reverse strand, counting down.
TTTCGATTGACTAATCTGATCAATACGTGGGGTTTGCTGAATCTATGCTTTATTTGTAACATATACAGCTCTAGGACCATACAGAGTTGGGTGATAAGAGGGAACTGCCAGTTGATTACTATCATGGGTTGGCGATTCCTGTTCCTCTTGCCTATTCGCCATGTACCATGCCACAGATTTATTTAATTACTTATCTGGTCTGAGATTAGATTCGATGGTGCCTTTACCATGCTCGGTATTATACCACCTAGTTCTCTTTTCGCTTCTTGAGCGGCAGTTAGTTTTTGCTGGTAGTCTTTAACAGCCGTACTTAACACAGCTGATGCTGCAATCAAATCATCAAGCGGCTTATATGTCATAATGATTGGGGCCATTATTTGACTGGTAAGAGATTGTTGCTTTTTTGGTTCACTCCCTTCTCGTTTGTCTTTTTGATTTTGGGTGTCTTTTTTGTGAGGCGTATTTATGATCTTTAAAAATCGCCTTGTTGGGCCCTACTTTGCCATTTTTTGAATTGATGCTGCTTTCCTCTGCTTTAATACTTTTGAGTAGGATGGTTGTTTCTTTTTCTCTTTTTTTCGGATCTTCTTTAGAGAATATATTAAGTGGGTTTAAGTGTAATACTTTATCTGAATCATTTCATTTGGAATATGCTTTACAATGCTAGCAGTATTTATGGTGGACACGTTTCCCCTGGAACTTGCCACTTTAAGTTTTAAAAACTTCAGATTCCTTGTCTGATGGACATGCAAATCCATTTATCTCTCGATTCTCAAGATTTGAGGTTGCAATTCCAATTCCCTCTACGGACTCAGTTCGGGAGCCTACACTTGTTTGCAGTGTCTGAAAATTTCATATGTATGGTCCATTGAATTCATGTTTTCACTGTTCACGTTTTTTCCTTACAATTCGCTAATTGCATCAATACAATTGTTTTGATAGTTTATTTTCTGGTCCATTGCTTCATATAATTTTGCTAGAGTTAGCAATGCAGTATTCATTGCCGTCAAAGTGTTATTGGCAGCAATTGAATCAATAGGTAGCCCCATGGAGGATTGTTGTGTTTTAGATGCGTAGCTTGATGCATTACGCCCTGCGGGGATACATCCTTGTCGTGGTGTAGGTGGAATGAATGACAAGGAATGCGAGGAGTATCCCAGAAAAATTGTCCAGAGAAAATGATTTACAAAAATATATCCAAATTTATTTTAAATGATACAAAAATTAGAACAAGTGAATAAATCACAAATTATTAGGCACTACACCATTTTTACAAAACACAGCATAGCAGCACCATTATTTTACCTGAAAGGCTAGTAAAAAATCACACGCACACTTACCAGTCATAGTGCAACATTCGAACACACCACCACAATCAGTGACATTCATACAAATTGTTAAAAAACCAAAACACAGTATAGAACTGTAAGCATGTGATGAGCACAATTCATGATTTCACCCCAAAAGAACATTCATTATTTTATAGTTAATACAACAATAGAAATTATTAAACACCAATCTATTGTAACACATCAAAACACATCAGAGTTGCGACCCAGAGCTGAGGGTGAGTGAGGCCCAGAATGAACCCGTGTTGAGAGCTGAAGGCCAAGCCCACCAAGGGTGAGTGCGAGCATTACACTTTTACAGGGGAACTAGAACAATGGGTAAATATGCTGGCAGAACTAACCTGTAATGCAGCAACTGCTGTATTAAACGGATTGGCGAGGGCAAATGTCCCATGGCCCTTTGACTAGTATCTCCATTGGTCCCATGATCTACATAAACCAAAAAATGAAAATAGTGAGAAAGCCCTCATGTGCCCGCCACAAAATGAATAAATAGATCGACAGCAGAGGCTCACCTGGAGAGATCTCAACTTGCTCTAAGGAAATCAAGAGGTAGCAACTGCTAGGAGCGAACTTGAGAGGCGCAGCCTGCTTAAATAATCGGGTGGATGAACTAGAAATTTAAGAGATCCAGAAGTCACAGTTGGCAATGAAAGCTTATGCATGTAATTCTTGCGCATGGAATTGTGCAAAAAATATATTAATAGATGCCATACAGAGTTGAACCCAGTAATGGAAATGATCCAACAGCCATGAATGTTGTCGCCGTTAGTGCATGACAAAAGTTAAACGAACACAGACCAAGATGAACAAAAGACTGAAGCCGTATGCCCTACTTAGGCTTTGATACCAACTTACTGCTGTGCGGCTTCTAGTGGCATTATATTGGGATGTCATTACTAAATAATTAGAGGGAAAGTGCAAGATTGAAAATGACCCTAAAGTCGCCTCCTCCCAAGATAATAAAAAGTCTTCAGGAATAATCACACTCGCATCATAAGCCGCTGAACTTCCTATAAATGAATTCACTGTAGAGAATACACTACTGCTCACCATGTCTTGATTTTGTTGAGCTCTCTATCCTGCTCTGGTGCTGGGGCGCAAGTCCTGAAGAATGATGAATCTTGTAGTAGACGATAAAAAACTGGAGCCAGAAGGAGGAATTGGAATACTGAGGGGGAAATTATGGAAAGGGAGAGTACTAATCGCTATATATATATATATATATATATATATATATATCATGAGAACATGGAGGAAAAAAACTGCACTCCAAGCGAGGTCGACAAGTCCCAAAAAAATAACAAACTCGAATCCGTAACAAAGCGAGTTTTATATGTGGCATAAAAATATACAAAAAGCAAAAACACACAGCAAAGCATAACAGGACGCCAGGGCAGTGTCCTGAACGACGCGTTTCGCGCTCCTCCGAGCGCTTAATCACGTTAGGGAGACGAGAAAACAAACCCAGTACATAACACCAATTAGTCCTTCTTCCATGTTTCCTGATTCCACAATCTACCTGCATTGTCACTGAAGCAAGGCGGCCATATTGGAATGTAGCAGTATCCTGCATAAACCATGTATAAAATATATTAGGAGAGCCAACATAATGCTAAATACGGTCAAATACAGCATGACATATGCATCCTAAACATTAGACTGCAAGGGGCGCATGCAATCCATAACTGTAGTATAAGGTGCAAGCACATTCCTATGCCAGCATACGAATAAAATACACAGGGATGCAGCAAATAAATGAAGAATAAAGTGCAAATGCATATCTAACAGTATAGCAGCATGATAACATTCACTGGATAATGTTGAATGGAGAAACTACAAAATCCCTCGTCATAAAAGCATTTTCCGTGTAAAGGCTATAAAAGGCAAATCGTAAAGCATCATGCGGACATCACCCAAAATGACTGAATATAAGGCATTTCTTACATAAGCATATAAACAAGGTACATAAAAGTGCAGTCAAATGGCTAAAAGGTATAAAATGCAAGTGCAAATCAGGCTCCACATGGTAATCATGGTAACAATATATTCAGAAGAAAGGTAGAAAGCAAGCACAGAAAAATACTGCCTCATGGGAAATCTCTGCAAACAGTTACCAACAGTTGGTAATGGCACCCCTTGACATAGAAGCATAGTACAGGCAATACCTAATAAATGCATATAAAATGCGAATGGTGGAACTTTCGTAGGAACATCGGCACAGAGCCACAGTATAAAATGCAAGTGCATTAGACTGTCCATATGTCAACCTGACAAAGGTAGCCAGGTGGACGCATTTAAAAGCATAAAGTGCAAAGGCAGCAAAGACCAGTGTCCTCACAAAAAAATGTCTATATCCACCATTAGATAACTACTGGCTCAGGAGCAAGTAAAAATCATGTATACCACAAGATCTTAATGGACCAGCATAGGTTAGAAGCCCAGATGCCCACATAGAAAGGAGCCACAGAAAAGAGACAAGCCTGCAGAGAAATGAGATTTAAACGAAGGTAAGAACCAAGAGATAGTAGAAAAGGCAATATTAAAAGGCACAAGTAATAATACAAATATCATAGTATATTAACAGAAACACGTCTCCCCAATACATAAAGAAGGCACAACAGCCAAGATAAACCAACCAGAAAATAAATCAAGTTGAAAAGCAAAAATAATGCAACTAAAACAAATAAAGCGGCTCCAGGCCAAGACACAAAATCTAATAGATAATCAAGAAAGGCAGTATTCAAAAACAAAAAACCAGGATCAAACATAGCAGCAAATTATTCAGAAAAGTAAAGTAGGAACATGTAGACAGGCAAAAGAATCAACTTCCTACAAAGGTATACATCTCTTCATCCATATTGTGACCGTTGGGATATTTAGTGTCAAAATCCAAAATGAACCTGGTTTCCGGTTGTCTCAATCTTGGAATACGATCACCACCTCTTGGGTCGATCGGCACATGGGCCACAGCAAAGAATGTAAGCAGATGGACATCGCTATTCTGTTCCTGCCTGAAATGTTTTGGCATGGGGTACGTGGGGTCAAAGATCTTAATCGCTCTAAGATGCTGCAAAATGCGGAGCGTAAGTATACATGTGGTGGATCCCACGTACCATTTCCGGCAAGGGCATGCAAGGACGTACACTATAAAAGGTGTGACACAGTTGATAAAAGGTTTTAACCAAACTACTGTGCCCGTGATGGGATGTATAAAAGTTTTACAGGTGGTAGCATGGGGACAGGCTTTGCATTTTTGACATTTCGCAAAGCCGTTGGGTACGCCAGGTAACCAATTGGTCATTGTAGAATTTATTTGGGCGGGGACTAAATAACTGGAAACCAGTCTATCCTTTAGTGAAGCTGCCTGTTTGAAAGTTAAGGTGGGACATTTAGGTAGTAATGGGCCAAGATCTTATATCATGAGAAGAGTTATTGAATGTCGCAATCAGGCGAGGATCGTCCTGGTCATTATTTTTCTTCCTGCTGATGGACCCATGTAATAGCGATTCCCTTGAGAGTGTCCCTGCTTTGGAGAAGGCCATTTCAATAATCTTTTTGTGATACCCCTGTTGTAAAAAATCTATGACAGCCAAACTGCAACAACGATCGAACTCTCGGATATCTGTGCAGTTGCGCCGAAAACGAATAAATTCGCCATACGGGATACTATTCTTGCACGAAAGCGGGTGACAACTCGTGGCATGTATTGGTGGATTTTTTATGCAGGGAGGTATGGATGCCCAGATTGTCAAGTTTCACATTAATATCCAAGTATACAATCTCAGAAGAGCTGTGACATTTGGTGAACCTCAGGTTTACAGCATTGTTATTAATACTGTCCACAAAAGAGCCCCACTCATTTTCAGTACCTTTCCAAATTATAAAAACATCATCGATGTACCGCCACCAACCAATAACTTGTGTGGGAAAATTAAGAAGAAGCAATTCAGACAAAAAAGTAGACTCCCACCACCCCATAGTTAAATTGGCGTATGAGGGAGCAAAGGTACTGCCCAAAGCAGTACCTCGAACCTGATGATAAAAGGAACCCTCGAAAAGAAAAACATTGTTGGTGAGACAAAACAGAAGCATATCCAAAATCATACTATTATGCCCCAAAAAATTAAAAGAACGAGTGTCCAAAAAGTGCTTGCAGGCAGTTAACCCAGTCGTATGATCAATGGATGTATAAAGAGACACGACATCAAGAGTAGCTAATGTTAGACCCTCTCCGACGGTATATCAGAAATATGACTCAGAAAATCCTTGGTATCACGTAGATACGAGGGCAGAGCTGACACCAATGGAAACAGTCTCATCAATAAACTGAGCCATATGTTCCAGGAGAGAGCCACAAAGGGTTACAATAGGCCTGCCAGGCGGGTTGGTCAAGGACTTATGAGTCTTAGGCAAAAAATATATGGTGGGAATGGTGTGACTAGCAGGAACTAGAAACTTTGCCAACTCATCCTTGATAAGCCCTTTCTCAGCCCACTTGGTACACAAAGAGGTGAGCTCCAACTGTATTTCAACAAATGGATTTTTGGATAGCTTGGAATAACAACACCGATCTCGTAGGTGGCGATTAGCCTCAGACACGTAACCCTCTCTGTCCTGGATGACGATATTGGAGCCCTTGTCGGCAGGTTTTATAACAATACTAGACAAGTTCTGTAGTTCACCAAGAGCAGAAAGTTGAGAAGTGGTAAGATTCTATTTGCTATTGAAGGATTTCTTCCGAAGTTTACGGAAATCATTAACACATAGGTCATGAAATGCTTCGATGCAACCTCCCACAGAGAATTGAGGATTAAACCTGGACTTATTTTTTAATTTAGTTTGTATATCCCAGTTGGGATCAATGTCGAAGTCAATCGGGTCAAAAGTGGAGGGATCAAACAATTCATTATGGAGACAAGCCAAATCAGTCAGTGAGGGAATATCCGAGATGAGAAGATCAGTTCGGCCAAGGCGCGGCACAGATGGTTTAGCCTGCGGAGGATTGATGGAGAAGGATTTTTTTAGTCTAACTTTACGTAGAAATTTATCAAAGTCCAAACGTGACTGAACGTAGTCAAATTTTGTACTCTGACAAAAATTCAAACCCAATGAGAGCAATGATATTTGGGAACCCGTGAGAATATGAGAAGACATGTTGACAATTTGATGAATCTTCATATTGTAGTAGCTATTTGGCTCCAGAGCGCATTGACCTGCCCTGGTGATATACATCAGAGCCGTTTCCCACGACAGCCTGGACCTTTTTTTTTTCCTTTTGATGATTTCTGTTTGTTTCCTCTCCCTTTCCCCCCTCCTTTGTTGTTTCCACGACCTCTGCCTCTCTTTTAGTTTTTTCCGTCTTGACACAGAAGCCTCATTTCGTCTTAAAAAATTTAATTTAAGAAGGCATTTCATCATTTTCTGCGACGGAGAGGTCCGATTCTGATGAAGTAGCTTCTATCTCGCCTGGTGGTTTAGGCAATGATTGTGCAATTGAGCCCTTACGTAATGAATCAAACCGTTTAGCGAAAGTAAAAATCCGACCGGATTCATAATCAATTTTGTCTCTGATGAACTTTCTATGTTTGCGTTGTTTAATTAACTCTTCGTAGGCGATTAGATCTTCTTCAATTTTGGTACGTAGTTTCTTACCCTCTTCGGTGCTCGGAATCTTGAGTAATTCAGACTCCAATTTATTGAGATGAGAAAGTACAGTGGTACGATCTGAGTTGGCATATTTGACTAAGATTTTCAAAAATTGCGCAGAGCAATGACTACTGGCACCAGCCCACTCTTCCAACATGTTGGGATCCTGATCCTCAAACGATGGTGTTGTCATAATGCGTAGTCCGCGAGGCACACGTCCCACATCAAGATAATTTTGCAGGGAGTGTTCCTCCCACCACTTGGATATCTCCTTTTTCCGAGCCTTTTCGATTTCCCGAAGTAATGTAACTTCAATAGAAGTGGTGGTGGCAATTTTCTTAACCCCACTAATAGGTGTCACTGTAGGTAGATCCTGCTTTTCATTAAATAAGTTCTTGGCCTGGAGCAGCCGGGCTGCTACCCTGGCTTCCTGCATGCTCATGTGTGTAATTGCCAAAATAAACCAAAGGAAAAGAAGAATCCTTGGTTTGAGCCACAAAAATTATACAAAAGAAATATATAAATATATAAATGGGAAACGACCTCAGCAAAGCATGGGAATCCACACTAAAAATAATGTGGGTCAATATGCAGGAAAAGTGGATGCCGGCGCAAAGTTAGTGGAAAGGCACAATCCCACAACGTAAGCCTTAGGGAGGTAAAAAGAAACTGAAAGAGCACCTACCTGCGAGCCGTTGTTCATGTGTCCTCTGGCACACATCACAGAAGCCAGCGTCTGAGGGCTCCCAGTTTCAATTCCCTACAGGGTGCCACACTCAAGCTCCAGTAAACAGTAAATCTGCCGTCAGCTGCAGCATTAGAACCCACATGAGCGATTGTGGACAAATATATATATATATATATATATATATATATATATATATATATATATATATATATATATATATATATATATATATGAGAGAGAGATCTATTTGCCTGTGCGTGATGAGGTAAATAAGACTGTACTCGCTATATGGGTTTCCCTGAAAACTACGGTACTACTAAGGAATCTCAAGCATTGTGACGTACTTCAATATATCTATTGGGAAACATCCATGCACAACACGGTTGTTAGTGCAACAGTGTAGCACACACTGAAGGATTATTGTAACAAAAAACATTTGCAAAGGCAACAGCCTCTAACTATGTTCCAAAACTCGGAATTCATATTCTTATAACAATATAACTGAGAATGTATCTTGAAGCAAGTTAACCTGAGCAAACTTCGGAAGACGCAAGTATGAATAAATTAAACAGACATTCGTTACTTGCGGTTTTGTAGAAGTTCAGTGAAAATCTTGCTACACGGAATGTAGCAGACGCTTGAACGGGAAGCTGAAGTGGAAACTGAAGAGGGAAAATCGAGATCAAACCCATGCCCCCTCACTCCAGGCGCATATACAGAAGAACAGCAGGAAGAACAAGGAGCGCGCTTATCATTTGAACCAGGCCCCAGCGCACCCATGGGTGACAAATATGCTGAAAGACACCCACTTCACCAACAGTGCAACTTCCATGCTACATTAAAATCAATGCAGCAATATCACAATCTACAAACACAAAAATCCCTGTTTAAAGGCTTGCAAATGCCTATATGAATTAACATGGTCTAATTGCACAGTGTAAAGCCATGTTTCAGGAAAATGACAGCCAAGTTCATTTATCTCACTGAACACTAGCTGCAGATGCCTTCACCAGTACTCCTCGCAAACCCACGAGCAACCAAGGTCGCGCAGTCAGATAACATTGCTTTCTGCAGACAAACATTTTTTAATTCTCCAATAATGCGAGTAAGCCACGGCAACCCAGTGTTTTTCTTTTCTTTTCTTTCTGGGAAAGAAAGACATTTTCGCAAAGACTCGCACAACATTTGAAACATAATTGTAACAAGAATGGATCAGGCCTAGCCAATGAGCACTCAGAGCTCAGGTGCAAAATGCTTGCTTCAGCTAAAACGTTATGGGAACAAATTCATAATGCAACAAGCTAGAATTAGGTAATGGTGGGCTGGCATAGCTAAACCAACCCACTGACGCAAAACTCTAATGTCCAATTATCAGGCTCTCTATAAGGGCTGCATAGGTAACCTATTACTTAGCAGCCAATAACAGGAGGAGATAAGTTTCTGGGAGCTGATCCAATTCTGTGAGGTCAGCCTGCAGTGTGACTACAAAGCTGGCTTGCAAGCCATCCCCGGGGGAGACGGCGCCTGAACTCTCGATGTGCACGATTCTCTGCGTGTTTTTTTCTTTTTTTGCTGCCCAGAAATAAACGCAGTTTGGAACATGCTGCTGCCTGCTTGGGACTCTGTTGCATTTCTGTGGGCCATATGGGAGGTGTTGGGGTCTCCCATAGCTGGTGAGGGTATGGCTGCTGGGCCCCACAGCCCTGGTGGGGGTCCAGCTTCTCCCCAACAAAGCTAGCGTCTGACAAGAATGCCTCAGGATGAGGACAGGTAACGGAAGACGGACAGGAGGCAAACTGAAGCAGAAGGGACGGAAAATGGCAAGGAGACAACAGGGTAACTTATACTGAGAGAAAATAAAATAGGACCAAAAAACTTTAATCTACTGAGGCTGAACAATTGACTGTGACAGGAACTGCGGTAAGCGTTGCGCTGCAACAGCAGTAACAACGCAAAGCACAGAACTCGAGGAGGGTGGGGCTTATAAAGGCAGAGGTGATGAAATGCATAGACTAACACTGCTAAACCAGGGGCAACCAGCAGGGCGGCCATATTATGTGACCAGGAAGTAGGTTATTCATGCACTTCAGAACCCATCTTATGTGTAGCCCAAGAGCGCCAAGCTAATGACCAACTCATCTGGGGAACTAAAGTGGGTAACTTGCCCGTGATCATGACATACACGAAATAACCAGGTTTGCAACAAATGCAATAAAGTCGAACTGCTATATTTACAGCTACACATGGGGCCAAGAAGACTTAAAATGAGTAAATAGGACTAAACAGCAAAAACAAAAATAAGATGAAGAAAAGGAAAATGGGCAAAATGAAATGAATATGAACAATTGCAGAAAAAGGTGTTTAAAAATAAGTGCAACTTAATAAACAAAATTGGGCAATGTGGGTTAAGAAGTGGCATTCTTGATATATATGTGCACAACCTATATTACCCATGGGAGAAATATTTACATGACCCTTTATTTTCACGTGACATCAATCACCAGTTTGTTTCCAAACCATTCCGAATGGTGTGGCACGATGATGTTACCTTGTTAACACCATTGTAAAAGTAATTGTACTGGCCATTCGTCGTGGAGGGCATAAACATTAACCACCATATGTGATTCCTTGGATTGGATTGATAGAGCATTGTTAATGGCTATCAAGCATATAAAGAAGGTGTGGAAATCTAGAAAAAAAACACACTATGAAAATTGGGTATCGGATATGCGAACACTTTCATGGTATGAAAAAACACACGCTCTGAAACGCAATAGGGAGTTTGAATGTGATTTTTGTGGGGATCATTTAATAGTTTGTTTGATTAAAGTGTAGGATTTGGTCTGTAGATGTGAATGATATTGGGGGTGGGGTGGTGGGAGGGTGTTTGTCTTGTTTATTGCGTTGTTTCTGTTATGAAATAGTTGTAATATGATTTGGGGATGGGTATCTTAAATTAATGTATTCTGACAATTGGTAGTGATGTATTATGTATATATTTATTTCATTGTACTACTTACGGATCTGTTCTCACATGTGTTTTCTTATGTATTATTTTGTGAAAACATGTTTAATAAAATTGGAAAAAGAAATTGGGCAATGTGTCTTTTACACTTACCAACTCCCTACCAACTCAGCCCAAGACAGCCACAGACAGCCCTTGAAAACAGGGCTTCAAAACAGCGCACCAGCAACAGCGCATGCACACCAGTTGATATTGGTTTCTGGGTAGGAAGGGAGTGGCTTGACCACTTTGAAATTTTTCCAGCAAAAAAAATTGAAAAAACACCTAAAACAAAAAAAACTATGTTTACACACACCGTTCTTGCTGACAATTTCCTATGTTAATGTTAAAGGACATTTGTACCGCGCACTATCACCACCGAAGTGGTCCCCTGGTGCTCTGGCGGCTCTGAAAAAGGGAGCAGAGGGGGTGGGTATAATCTGGAAAAGTGCAAGAGAGCAGTGATGTGCTGTTGGCAGCCTCAGCCCGGTGTGTCTGTTGCCTGGGCTTGAGGTGTTTCATGGTCCGTAGTCGTCATGTGCTGTTGTGCAAGTCTGTGTGGTTTGTTTTGTTGTTGCATTGTTGTGAAGTTTGTGCGGATTGCTGCGTTTAAGGCTTGTGGTTGTGTTTGGTTATAGTTTGAGAAGTGTATGCAGAGGGATGGAATTGTTAGTTGGTTAGTTAGTTGGCATTGCTGTCCTTGCAATTGTGGGATTCCATCTAGGGTGCGGTACATGCTAACAGTCACATTTCTGTCTAGATGCGACACGAGCTAAAGTTCAGATTTCCATACTAGTGTGGTACAAGCTAACAGTCACATTTCTATCTAGATGCGACACAAGCTAGGTTCAGAATTCTAAGTGTGGTGCATGCTAAGAATCACATATGCTAACAATCACATTTCTATCTAGATGCGACGCGGGCTGAGCTTGAGAATTCCATCTAAGTGTGGCATATGCTAACAATCACATTTCTGTCTAGATTTGGCGCAGACTAAACTTGAGAATTCATCTAAGTGTGGCATATGCTAACAGTCATATTTCTGTCTAGATTTGGCGCCGACTAAACTTAAGAATTCCATCCAAGTGTCGCATATGCTAACAATCACATGTGACGCAAGCTAAGATTTCAGCTGAGTGTGGCACATTCTAACATCGGCGTGTATGTTAGTGCGTTGTGCAATGCAAGATTTATAGCCCATCCAAGAATGGATTTAGGCTGAAGTTAACAAATCTCTCTAAGCATGCAAGTTGTAAAACTATGGCAGTCTACGTTATGGAGAGGCAAGGTAGAGTGGCGAGGACTTTCTGGAGCAGAGTAATTGCTCTCCCCCCACCCATGCCACACTCACAGTTTTGTTGGTGTCTATTGGCTATTATTGACATAATCAAAATACCAAATGCACATAACTGAAGCCTTTCAAATTCCGTAAGTAAGCGTTTGTTTGCGCGGCGGCCATCAAACACAAAAGGAATTGCCAAAAGCCTGCAGCATGGCCAAGCAACGATAAAAACATCCCCAGGAGATACCGGACCCTGGATTTGATGTCCGGTCTCCCGTATTGCAAGACCGGGCACTTACCGCTTGAGCCACTGCAGGCTGCGCTGGGAAACGCAACATTGCAGCCAGTATACAGGTTACCATTTTCAAGCAATTGCAACTTTGCAATGACCCGGCGACCATTAAATGTAAAGCATCACAATTTCGAAGGGCGCAGTGTCTGTCTGTGGTTAACCCTTTATCTAGCCTGGCGGCTGGAGAAACGACAACATTTATAAGCATGTATTCATATGCTGCCGGTGCGGCGACGAGCGAGTGCGCAACCCCCCTTCTCCCCATACTTACCCCTTCCAAAATTAGGCGCCAACGAGTAGACTATCAAGAAAGGTGGGAGCTGCAGGATCCATATACTGTTGAAGCTGGAGCGTACTGTTTTCACAATAGCGAAGTAGCTAACTTCCCCAGCAGGACAGCCACAGACAGCGTTGAAAACGTCTTCGAAACAGCGTGCGCAACAGCGCATGCACACCAGTTGATATTGGTTTCTGGGTAGGATGATAGTGGCTTGACCACTTAGACATTTTGCCAACAAAAAAAAGGAAAAAACACAATTTTTACAATAGCAAAATAGCTAAATTCGCCAGCAGGACAGTCACAGACAGCCCTTGAAAATAGGGCTTCGAAACAGTGTTTTCAAAATCTCGTTTCGGCTGCAATGTTGAAATTCATGCAGGCTGCCTTCGTCAGGGCGAAAATACTAGAACCTGCAGGGCAAGAGAAATCTTTAGGTCTGTGTATTACCTGGCACCTGGAGTACAAAACTGAATAAAGCAGGGTAATCTTAGTGTTGGCCCTGCTATGTCATGTTAGGGTATGTGCAGTTGCACCAATAAACATTGCGCTCATGAGTTAGTGTACGGGTGCTATCGACCAGCGGGCAGGTACATATCCCAACATTTACAGTCAGCCCAATCGTGAGTGCTTAAAGCACGTAAATAACTTGAACGGAGCACCCTGATCAGGAAATTAAGTAGACATAATACTCGGAATGTGAAGTAAACGTCTCCGAAAAGACAGGGATTACTTCTGCGGGTGCAAGTCAAATAATTGTGTAGCGGCCATACTCAGATGCCCTTATCGCAAAAAGAATAATGAATGAATGGGGATCCTGCTCAGAGTGGAAGGTAAGCCTCACAGTGACAGTCAAATGCCTCCAGCATGTGCTAATCCAAATTGCTGTGTAGCGACCAGTCTGGGGCCGATGAGTCAACTCCTGTGTTATGACGGATGTATGATGGCATAAGAGGCTTGTGTGCAGTGAAAGGGCAGCAGATGGCCCATGGAGGTGAATCGAAGACACCAGGGTCTAGAACTGTGTGGCCAAGGTTGTGGGAATAGAGCACGGTGTGCTATGTGAGTAAGCAAATCATTAGGGTGCTGCAACTTGTGATGGATGTGTTGCTATTCGAAAAGACATCCATTGAGTGCCTAGTAAACGGAATGTGGCTAAGAGTCTTGATAGTTGGAAGATTAAGTGTATGAAAGAAACTGCTCATTAAGTCCATGATCGAATGTATCGGTCCTATGTATACATCTGCATTTCAGGTTCAATAGGTGGCTTTGTATGTTTGGACCCATCTGGGCTCGGTCTAAAACCCACCATCTCAGGTCTTTGGGGGTATGATGATTCTCAATGTAGTGCTGTACAAGGTGAGAGGACAAGTTCTTACATCTGATGCGTGACTGATGTTCCGATATTTGAGTGCCGACGTTTCGCATAGTTTGGCCCATGTACCGTAAGCCATATGGACATTCAACGCAATAAACCACTTGATTCGTTTTGCAATTTGATTGATGTCTCAATGTCCAAGTCATTTGTCCAATGGAGAACTGTTGATTTTTTCCAGTGAACTGGCAAACCGAGCACAAACCACAGGGATAATGTCCTGTTGTGGTCCGAAGGTTCCAAAGGCCTGTCCGCAAGGCCTCTTTTGTAAATGATGAGTGGACTAGGTGTTCCTTCATATTGCACGGTCTTCTGAAATTAAAAGGTGGTTCTGGTTGATCGGGAATGCTCAGTCTGGCTATTGGCCAATATTTTCGAATTATTTTTTTTTATATATTGAAAGTGTGCGTGCCGTGGGTGATTACACATGTGACTCGGTCCATTTTGTCTTATGGTTGTTGTTGTGGTTCTTTCGGGGTGAGTAAGGACTGAAGGCAGGTAAACCCACCCGTTTCTTTGATTGTGATATTAGTTTCTTTGGGTATCATCTTTGGCGCAACCTCTCGGTGAGGGATAATGCATTGTGGTGAAAGTCTTCCAAAGAAGTACAGTTTCTTTGTATTCTTAAAAACTGCCCATGGGGCAGGTTCTCCTTGATGCGATTGGGATGATTGCTGGTAAAGTGCAGGAGTGTGTTCCGGTTTGTGGGTTTCTGGAATAAATTGCATGTCAATTTCCCCTCGTGGTGGCTAATTCTGAGGTCCAGAAAGTGTATGGTGGAGTTGTTGTAGTCCATGGTGAATTGAATATCACTGCTGCATGTGTTCAGCCAGGTGAAAAAAGCTGTAAGCGAGTCTTGAGGTCATTCCCATATGAATATCACATCAATATATCGTTGCCACACTCTGATGTTGTGTAGCCAACGATTTAATTGACTTTAAATTTACTTTTTTTCAAAGGTTGCCATGAATAGGATGGCTAAGCTCTGGGCAAGTAGAGAAAGTAGGTTGATTGACCCTCCTGGATGTTACCAACATGACTTTCGTTTTCTCCAGATTGATGGATAAATCATTTTCGGCTGCATATGAAGTCAATACTTTGAAAATCCCCCTCACTCTGCTTTAGGTGTGATTAAATAACACTAAATCCTTGGCATAAAGCATACAGGGTATTGTTAGCCTCCCAATTCTGGGACAGCACCCGACGACTGGAGAAACACAGAGGGAGGTCGGGCAGATATATATTAAACAGCAGGTGGCCAAAAAACATCCTTGTTTGACTACCCTGCTGATCAGGACCATAGACCGCAGTCGTAGTACCAGAATCGTCCAGCCTCAACCGCCCCGCCACCAAGTGTTATGAAATAAACCCTTCAATATACACATCAAAAATATATTTTAAAGGTGAATTAGCAGGAAATGCTTGTTTCACATAATTTCCATATCTCCTTTTCTGGTTGTGTTCTCAAATTGTCTGTCCCAGACTGATGCCTTTTGTTTAATCTCTTTGACAATTCCCAAATGAATGGGATAAATAACTTTGTAATCAGTACCATAAGACACATTTAACCAGAATTTCAAAGCAAACAGAGCTACATGATGTTTCAATATCTTCTTAAAATAGGTGTAGGGGGTCGTGACCAAGTGCTTAATGGATGGCAGCTTAAATCCGAGCTCCTGTCTCTGCATATAATAACATTATTAGTGTAGCGAAATATTCAAAATGTTCTACCAGCGTTCTTCTTAAAGTTGCTAGCAGTGTTTCGGAGGCTGGGTGAGCGCATTTCCGTGTTTTTGGAATACATGAAGTTGCTGCCTAGTCCCGGAGGCGGGCCCTGTGTGTTACATAGGTTGCGTTGAAGAGGAGGCAATGATGTTCAGTCAGCTGTGTGGCAGACGCGAGGAAGAGGCACAGCTGACCTAGGCAAGCACGTTTGCTTCAAAACAAATTCCAATATTAACACGCAAACAGGATACAAGTTTAAAGGCACTTTTTTTGATATACGGTGAGCTGCTAAATATAAAAATAACACATTTTATTAACATTTTTGACTAATAAACATAAGAATTTGGGAAGGAAGATTCTCCAGATATGTTTCCATCTCAGTTACCCTGAAAATGTTATGAAAACTGTCTGAAAGGTACATTTTTCAAATGGCATTCATCCTTGAATAAGGCTGACAGGTTCTTATGGATAATTAGCTAAATAGATGCTCCACATAAGAACTTGATATCATTTTGGTACTTATTAAAGGTGTGGGAGATCCCCAAGGGTAATACCTTCTTGAACTATTTTCATTTGACACAAGTAGTACAATATTTGGAATGCACAAAGAAAAGAAACTACTCTGCCTACTATAACAATTCTGTGAGATGCAATGCCGATGATGCTTAAATTGTAAATGGATAATGCCAATGTCGTAGATTAATCCCTTCATGAGATCACTGGATATTAGGTAGCTTTTATCTCATGAGATTAATACAGAGGGAGCTACGCAAGGGCAATGAAAGCATAGTATTGAGCTCTGTTGGGGAGAATTATCCAAAATTTGCTCATTCCTCT
The DNA here is from genome assembly GCF_040938575.1 of Ambystoma mexicanum. NCBI lineage: Eukaryota > Metazoa > Chordata > Amphibia > Caudata > Ambystomatidae > Ambystoma > Ambystoma mexicanum. The sequence goes on along the minus strand of NC_090921.1, from coordinate 1,326,773,730 downwards.
CTACCGTAGAGACCCCCAGCAACTTTGCTGGATTTTGAGGACTTGAATTTTTAACCTGGAGAGAGTGAGACCCTTTTTCCCACTCACTCATGTATTTATAATGTAATTTGAACTGTTTCTTTTGGTTGTGGAGTCTAACAAACTCCATAGGCATCATCTTTTACATTGTGTCACGCAGCACCTTCAGTGCAGTTCCAAGAGCAGTACAGTGAAATTGACTTTACTTATATTGTAACTTTTTAGACCTAGCACACACTATCTTAAATCGGGTGCTGGAGGGGTTACTTAGTATCCCCTTTGTCTAGTTTCTCATGTAACATTGTTATCCTTTCCTTGATGAATGGCTGGTGGCAGTGGTTTACTTTTAACTACTGTGGTGTGGATTTACCACGGACTGCGTTCACATTGCAGTAAAGCACCCAAGGGTGCCATTTTTGTCAAAATGGCACCCAGTTGTCTTTTTTCACCATTTCTTTGTGGGAAGGTCCTTCTTGAGATTTACTCTCTGGGCAAAACCAGGTTTGGTCACCTTGTTTGCTTTGCCTTTGGCGGGATTCACGGGTGAAGTCCACCTCTGGCTCCAGGGTATCTGGCGGGTGCAGGAAGCGAGGGAGGTGCCCAAAACTCCCTGTGCTTAGTCTCCTAGGGGACAGGAATGTGCTCTTAGGTGATTGACTGGCTGGCTCTCTGGCAAGGACAGCCACCTTGCTGGGTGACTGACAGCTAGGTTGGAATGAATGGGAGAAACCTGCATGAAAGGTGAGGCTTTTTGGCTTGCAAGGCAGAGTTGACCACTGCATGAAGGAATCGAAGAAGAAATTGAAGAAGATGCCTGCTGCAACTCCTGGACCATTGGTGTGCCCGGTGAAGCCCTGCTGCTGTGCTGAAACTCCAAATTCATTATGACTAGAGAAGCCCTGTAAGGACGACTTCTCCCCTTGAGTTGGTGGGACCAATCAACTCCAAAGTAAGCCACCTGGACATCCTCTCGGAGCTGGTTGAAATTCCACTGCAGTTGCTGCTGGAACCAAATAGCCAGAGAGAGAAACACCAGATTGTGTGCGTGGCTTTTAAGTTGGCCAAGAGCTCCAGGAAGATCCTGCGGACTCCCAGGAAGCAGGACTCAAGAGTGCTGGACCCCAGATGCAAGGAAAGCCCATCTCAACAGCCAAGAGTCTGTGAGGTGCCATTTGTTTAGATGCGAGGAGCTGAAACCGCGAAGTGCCACTGAATAGAGGTTGGTCAGAGTAGCTAACAGCTTCTTTACTTTACAAGCTTGTAGCCCTACTTTGATTTCTTCTTTTCTACAAAGACTTTAAAAAACATTGTGCAAGACTTTTACCTACCTCTGAGAAGTGCTTCAGTTCACCTAGACTTTTGCCCAATTGACTTTGACCTAGCCTGGCTCCCTGAATGACTCTTCTTCCCTCTGACATTGTGTTTGGCCTTCCTCCCAGGAAGGGGTTAACTAACTTTGTACTGGGGCGGGGGTTCAAAAGTACTTACCTGCTTTCAGAATATTTGTGAGATTTCTTGTTTTATCCTATTAACCTTTCTCTTTGACAAACTCTTAAGTCTAATTCTAAATGCTAACAGTGAAATATTAATGTCCAGTGTCCAAGTTACTAAAGTCACCTGAGGGTGTAGGAGGTGTCTGTGTGCCATCCCAAAAGGGTACTTACTGATTTAGAAATATTAAGAGTGTATGTTGGAGTGTATTTGCGTTACTATTATATTGCCCTCCTTCTGAAGAAGGCTTATTCAAACTGACTGTTAAATAAATTAATAATTGTTTAATCAAGAAACCTTCTGTGTAAGAGTTTATTTGAATACTTGTCACTGTGAATCTCTGTGTGTAACTCCCCAACACCTCACATTGAATCCTCTTGAGATGAGCCTAGCTGCTCAATTGCTACCAACCTGTGTAGTACAGACTTCTACCAAAGGTTGGGTTCCTATTGCCAGGAGATCAGGGTTGTTGTAGTGCACCCAAAGGGTACTGCATACAATCTTGACTAACAAGCTCTTAGCTCAGTTATTGGAAGGAAAACACATTAACCAAAGTAAAGCCTTGCTTATATTCAGTGTTACGCACCATGGGCATCATTTTAGGAGGGAACGGGGGGGGTTTGTTCACCCCAACTTTCATGGCACACCATTTTGTCCCCATTCATTTGGCTGGGGCAACATTTCTTCAGATGTCATGTCCCCCCGAACATTTTTAGCAAAGTTACTCCACTGTTTTACGCACTCTGTTTTAATATGACCTCAAAGAAGGGGGAATCCAAAAAAATGGTATCACCTATTAATGCCCCCAAAAAGAAAGAAAAGTGACTCTCCCATGCCTAAGGAAGATACGCAGGATCCAGTTATGCAAGCAATCCTAATGGAAATAAAATCCCTCGAACCCTTTATGGAGCCACTACTGTCAAATTTCAAATGCTTGATAAGTGGTCCACATTTGAATCCATAATAAATGAAGTGGAAAGAAGGGTGTGTGACTCTGAGGATATTATAGGAAGGGTGCAGTCTTTGGAAAAACAGAGTTTTATCTCTGCAGAAGCAGACAGAAAATGTAGAAAACGGGAATAGGAGGAACAACATACGTATTGTTGGTCTTCCCGAGAACATTGAATATGACAACCCTGCTCGGTTTCTTTATTATACTTACCATACTTTTGAATCGTACCACACCTCCACAGTTTAATATCCAAAGAGCTCATCGGATAGGTCCCAGAAATCCATCTTGTAACGCTCTGAGAACTATGATCTTTGCTTTATTGGACTATAGTAACGTCATGCTCATATTGGATAAAGCTAAAAAGAAGACTCTCATATGGGAAGGCACCAAATTCTCCATAACCCAGGATGTTTCCAACACCACGGCGGCAAGAAGGAAAGAATTATTAACGTTCAGACCAGCGTTGCGGCAGCTTAATGCCAGATATGGGATAATTCATCCAGCATCTCTAAAAGTCGCTCTCAATGGCCATTTGTATATTTTCAAGATCCAAGAGACTTGTGCAATTTTATTCAAAGCCATAGAAGAGAAGAGATGGATACCGCCAAACCGCATTTTGATATTGAAGTTACACACGGAATGTTTTGTTCTATAACCTATTTTTTCCAGACTGCGGCACGGAGTGGCCAAACCAGATCTGGCTCTCCACCCCCACCTATTATTGACAGTATATGAACATGGTTTGGAGTGGCTGTATCCAGTTAGCCACTACTCTTTCATATACAAGTTGGTGGATATGTAAACTGCAAAACTCCATGTTCTTCCTGTTTGCCCCCCTCCTTGTGTTTCATTCCCTTATGTGTTTTATCTCACCAGACTTTTATTGTAAATGTCAGATTGCATATACCAGTAGCATTGTAACTCATGGCACTTAATATTGTAACATGGAATGCTAAGGGATTACATAATCCTGCTAAACGGCAAAAAATAATTCACACCTTAATAGGGCTAAACCAGCCATTGCTTGCATACAAGAATCCCACCTCTCACGAGATGAAGCAGCCAAACTGAAGCGATTATGGGTGGGTCAAGTCTTCTCGAGTGCAGCTGATGGGGGGGGGGGGAATGGGGTATTACCTTGATTAGCAAACATCTACAATGCAAGGTACTATCCTCAGAGACCGATGTCGGAAGATGGGTTTTAGTTAAATTCCTTATTGAATCCATAGAATATTGTATTCTAAATGTATATGGCCCCACCAAAGCTGACCCAGGCTTCTGGACTCATTTAAAAAATCGATCCAAATCTTGTCCTAACAACCTAATTGTATGCAGAGTCTTTAATGAAATAATGGATCCTATCCTTGATAAAAAGTCAAATGTACGATCTTAAACCACAAAGGTCCACCTACAATTTTCAACTTTGTGTCAGAACTAGCTTTTTATTGATACTTGGTGTATTTCCCATCCTTCAGAATTAGACTACGCTTTCTTTTCTCCTCCACATAACTCCTTATCAAGGATAGATTACATTTTTATATCTAAATCCCTGCCCAACGACTTATTAGATGCAAAGATAGAACCTATTGTTTTGTCGGATCATGCCGCTGTTTAAAACACACAATAATATAATAAATGGAGATTCAATTTAGCCCTCTTGAAGAATTAAGTTTGTCAAGTTTATACACCAACAACACTCTTATTTCTTTGCAGAAAATTCTCTCACTGATAAATCGGTACACAACTGGGATTGCTATAAAGCAATACTGAGAGGACACATTATAGCATATACGGCTGGTAAAAAGAAAAACTTAAGGAACAGAAGATATTCTTAAATTAAACTCCTACAATCACAATATATACAGACTAAATCTTCCCCTATTCATAAAAAACCTCTGAATACAATATAATAACTTAACTAATGAGTATTCGTGTGCTAATCTCTTAAAATATGTGAGATTTCAGTTATCCAATAAATCTGGCAAAGCATTGGCATCATATCTCAAATTTTAAAAAGATAAAGCCAGGATTACTGCATGAAAGACCAAAATGGTAATAAAGTACTTACTGGCAAGGACATTTTACAAGTATTCTCCAAATTTAATAAAACATTATATTTGTCTGAAACTCTGCCTAACAGTACTCATGCATCAGATTTTCTTAAACATATACATCGCAAAACATATGCTAATTCCAATCTCCAATTTTAAAATAAACTTTTATATTCGAGTGGAATCTACAAAGCCATTAAAAATCTCAAAAAGGGCAAATCCCCTGGTCCAGATGGTTTCTCTATTGATTATTTTTCCCATTTTAAGGAAATAGTAGTCCCCAAGCTTAATTATATACATCCTTCATTACTAATAAAAAAGCCACTGGCTCCTCTTCTGAAGCAATGCTTTTTGTATTTCCTATTTCCTAAACCCAATAAAGACCCTGAATTAGCCCATAATGATCCTCAATACTGATTTAAGATATTTGCCAATATTTTAGCCAACAGACTCCTTTCCCTTCTTCCAAATTTGATTAAGAATGATCAGGTGGGGTATGTTAAAGGTAGAATGTCCTCAGCGAATATTAGACTATTCACTAAGATTATTAGTATTATTCAAAATTCTCCTAACCCTTATGCGGCAATAGCATTAGACGCCGAAAAGGCTTTTCATAGGGTTGGATGGGATTTTGTTTGAGGCTCTGGCCTGGCATGGAAAACCTGATTTGTTTATATCAATGGTTAAAGTATTATATTCCAATCCTACAACATGAATTTTTATAAATAATCAAATGTCCCCATTATTTCCTCTTTATAGGGGTACTCGGCAGGGCTGTATTTTCTCCCCTCTTCTGTTAATATTGGCATTAGAGAACAAAACGAAGGGTCCCAATTAGGGAACTCGTGTCCCATGCACACTGCCAGATGTCTGGAAAGCCAGACCAATAATTCAATTTGTTTTTCAAATGATGCTCATATACAACTTGTACAGTTTTTGAAGGTTGTTTTAACAAAATGCACATTTTTAAACGTTATACAAATCATAGAAATTGATAGTCAAACAATGTCATAAATCAAAGAATATTCTTTTTATTCATGGTGCTGCAATATAGGCCCAACGCGTTTAGAGTGTGTGCCACTCTTCCATCAGGGGAATGAATGATTCTATAGGGAATATACATATAGGGTAATTTTAGTATGTTTTTGGGAGAGAACTCACAAATCCTAATACAGTAATCTAAACCAAGCAATTAATGGGAATCAACCAATTCAAAACCGCAATTTCCCCAACTAAGGGTTCAACCAACATTGGGTTCAATAAACGTTCTTCCTAGGTTACATGCGAATTAGATGAATATTCACAAGTACATCATTGATTTTTTTTAGAACTGCTCTATATGGTTATAGCTCTGAGTGGCATGACTACCAACCACACATCACCTGCTTGTTGCTGTAAGACATATAGCGTTCAAATATGTATACAACTCTCAACGTAGTTCCCTTGTATGGTAAAGGCCCTTAGGGTTACCCATGTGTTCTCTGAATAATTGAAACCCATTTGCTTGATGGTTCTTATTTATAGATATTAACAGGTAAGTATGATAAAAATGCAGGGCTAACCTTGTGATATGGGGTCCTCAATAAGAGGAAACTGAGTCCTTTGTGCTGAATGCCAGCTGAAGCTAACAATTCGATGGAATTGCTGATAAAAAAAAATGAAGACCGTGTCAGTCTACTATACTTGATGGATGAAGTATGGAGAAATAAAGTCCAAGTCTGCACTCTCACCTTGAGACGGTAAATGGTGCTTGCGCGCAATTGGATAACTAAGCCGGAGGCCAATTAGTAGTGGAGACTGGTCTCCTGCTTCCTTATTGCCCGTGGACATGGCACCTAACCCTAGATAGTGGAGAAGAGTTAGAAACTGCTCTGGTTAGAAGAGTATTCATGTCTATCTATTGGAATAGTTTTTATTATCACACTTACTTGCTCCATGGCTGTAACTATAGCCAAGTTTGGCATCAGAATCACTTTTAGAAGCTATTAGACAGGAAAATAATATAATTGCCATTCAGTTTAAAGACATTAAGATCAAAACGGTTGCATATGTGGATGATGTACTACTTTTATTCAAGGCGTCAGATACGTGTCCACAACATCTAAAACGTATCATTACACAATTCTCTCTTGCATCAATGTACAGACTTAACACAGATAGGTATGAAGTTTTACCACTTAATATACACTGTACAAGCCATCACTGTTCAAGCCTTGGAATGAAATGGTGCCCAGCAGGCATTACTTAGCTCATTTGATTTGATTTTGGATTTGTAAGGTGCCGAAGCCCACAGGCATCAAGGCTCTGAGAACCCATCAAGAGTGGGAAAAGCCAGCAACGAGTAAACCTAAGCAGCACCTCAGCTACTCAAAAAGAATTGTCTTTAGCCTCTTCCTGAATTTCTAGAGGTCTGTCTCGGAGCGTAGCTCCTCAGGCAACTGATTCCACAGAGTGGCAGCGCGGACAAAAATGATCTGCCCATGCCCCTAGCTGTCATGACCCACAGAACACGCCCCTTCTGGACTTCCTGGTCCTTGTCCTGGCGGGGCTTACATTCATTGTTTCTCCCAACATGGCCGTATCACGTGACACGCCTCGCACCAGCCTTCACGGCGGACGTAGTACGTTCCATAAAAATGCCACGCCCCCGCGCATCTCAATGCTATTGCGAAGTAGCGACCAGACGTGTGCTCCGTAGCTTGCGGTATTGTTTCCCTTGCTTCTTCCAATCTAACCCAATTCTAGTCCCTTTCCTTCCCTTCTTGATTCCTGGACTTGTGTGCTAGTTGCGCACCCTGTTATTTCCTGGATTCCCGGATCCCTGCATCCCGGTACTTGAATGCACACTGGAGTCGGAAGAGACTTGTGCAGCCTTATTCAAGACTCTAGCAGTACGCAAGAAGGCATCGATCAAGAAATCCAGCAAAGATCGAACTCGGGTGAGAAGGGGGGAACTCCTTGACACGAGCTCTTCTACTTATTGGGACAGATGAGCACACTGACTCACTTGCTCCAGTGGATCGAAGATGATGCTGAATTGCACCACAATCTCTCACAGTCCGGGGCCTTGCCTACAGGTGTCTATGTATAATGGTCAAAGCTTTAAAACTGACTTGTGCTTCCACTGGAAGCCAATGTAGGCTCTTCCTGAGTATCGTAATGGGCTGATGTCTAGGAATGCCCTTGACTATTCGTACGGCATCGTTCTGGAGAACTTGGAGGCGCCTCATGCAGTTTTGACTATCGCTAATCATCAGACCATTACAATAATCGATCCTCAGCATGATTAACGCATGCACGAGGATCTTGCAATTAGCCTCTGTTACATATGGTTTCACTCTCTTGTAACCTGAGAAGATATTGTGCTTTGTTACAGACCTGGTCAATGTGCAAATTAGAGTTCAAAGAGGAGTCAAAAATAACACCCAGTGTTTTGACTCTACCATTTTGATGGCATGTTTATCGATAAAGAAGCTCATATACTGGCCATTCAATTTAGATCTGGCCCGGGGGGATCCAAATGGCATGAGCTCTGCTTTAGTGGAGTTCAAGCACATCCCTTTTTTGTGCATCCAATATTGGATTGTTGAATAAACTTTATCTATGTCTTCCACATCCTCTATATACGTGCCACTTAACTCAGACAAGCTGGGTGTCATCCGCATAGTTTGTAAAATGTACACCCAGCCTGCCTAAGAGTTCACAAAGAGAGCGGCAAAAGATATTAAATAAGGAGGGGAACAAACACGCACACTGTGGAACTCCATATTCCAGTAGCTCGTATGGGGGAATAAGCATGACCCCCGCACTATACAAGATGTACGGCTAGTCAGGAAAGACTTTAACCAAGTCATAGCCTGAGTGGAATAAGAGCCCTGCTGGGCCAAACCCACCAACAATTTCCCATGGTCGACAAGGTCGAAGGCTGCTGATAAGTCCAACATCATCAGAAGCCCCGCCTTGCCCCTGTCAATAATCTGAAGTATTGTATTCTTTGTGTTCAAAAGTGCCCTCTCAGTCCTGTAGCCAGTTCTAAACCTGGATTGATTTCGGTGCAATTTTCCTGACGATTCCAGATATTCTTGTAGCTGAAAAGTAGCCGCCTTATCCAAAATCTTTAAAAGAAACAGTGTGTTAGAAATGGGTCTAAAATCAGACGGCACGTTCTGGTCAAGGCCTGGCTTTTTCAACAATGGTTTCACAGAAACCTGAAAGGAGTTCCTCTTCACATGTTGATGGTTTCATCTTTTCCATCATATGTAAGAGCACTTCCTCTGATATGTCCCTAAAGGAGAAAGTTGGAGGCATATTTTATTTTATTTTTTTAAACTTTTGTTTATTGGCAGAAAGTTAAGACAGGCCTAGCACAGATTGCACAACGACAGGCAAGCAACATAACATCATTCAAAGGCAGCACATCATGACTATTTCAGACATCTCAGGTTGGGGAAGGTTGACGGCCTGGAGAGGCGCAAAAAGAAAAAGGAAGGGGAGTCGCACTTCTCATGGTGTGTTGGGCTGGGCGGGTGGGGGGTAGACCTCCATTCATTTCACTTCGTCTCTTTCTTTCAATTATCGGAGGCATGGGCGGACGCACGCAGGCGCTTCCCCATCCTAAAGGATAAAGTGCCCCAGACCCACCAATCAATACTTAGCTCACATAAACTCACAACTTCTCCCACCGCCCCGTCTGCCTCACAAAATCCAACATCACACTGCTCTTCCTCCTGTCTCTAACCCCGTCACCTCCCAGCCAAGTCCTCCCACTCAGCTCAGCCACACCTAGCGCAGTCAACCGAACCCTCATCAATTCTCTCTCTTCAACATGTCTCACACCTAAGCAAAAAATGTCCCACAGTCTCAGGCACCCCACACACCGCACATTCCCTCGACTCACGCTTCCCCACTCGAAACAGTCATTCATTCAGCCCTACATGCCCTATCCTTAACCGATTCAGCATCACCTGCTCCCCCCTCCTCCATTCCAGACTCCCCGCATCCACCTTCACCGACACTTTCCCACGAACACCAAACATCCACCTGCCCTTCACCCCACTCACCCACCTCTCCTGCCACTCATCCATGACCCGTCTCACCATCACAGCCTTCACCTCATCCACACGCAAAGGCAACCTCAGATCAACCGCTCCCCTCCTCATACCTTCACCCGCCTCCAGATCCACCAACTCATTACCCAAAATGCCACTGTGACTGGGGACCCACGCCAACTCCAAATCCATTCCCCCACGCACACACTGATCAATCTTCCTCCTGATATCCAAAATCACATCCTTCATGTCACCATCCCCTGCCACAATTGCCTGCAACCCACTCAATGAATCCGAGAACACCACCACCTTCTCATACCCCAACTCGCACACCCTATCAATCGCCAATGCAATCGCCACCAACTCAGCTGTACAAATAGACATATCATTCATCAGTCGCCCCACTTTATACTCCCCAGTGTTTTCCAAATAATACGCCACTCTCCCAGACACGGGATCTTTCGAACCATCCATGAACACCTTGCATCCTTCCTTCCCTGCCACATACGCCTGACCCAAAGCCTTGATCTCACCCCGCAAACCTCGCTTCTTCGACACCACACTTGCCAACTCTAAACACACCTTTGGAGACCCCATCATCCACATCGGCCATCTCACCAAATCCATACCCGTCACAGCCAACAACTCGCCTACACCCCACTTCACCCCTTTCTCCCACATATGAAGTCCCAAAGTGCCCCCCTTCCTACTCCACCGGTCTCTATAGTAGTCAAACCTCCAATTATATTCACTTCGTCTCTATTGTTCAGGTAGCTGCAGAATTCTGACAACACGTTTTTGGGGCGTGATGACATAGGTAGGGATCTGATGTATTCTTCACACATTTGTACCCAGGTGAGGGCTTTCAGCCACATCGTGAGGGTGAGGGGTTATGGCGCTTCCAGCATTGCAATATACATCTTTTGGCAACAATGGCACTTGCATTTAAGAATTTTGACATTTTCCTTACATTTTCCCCAGCCCAGATACCAAACAGGGCTAGTGGGTCCAGATCTACCGGGGAACCAATTATTTCGGAGAGCACCTCCGTCACGGCCACCCAAAACGTATTTAGTGCAGCACAGGACCAGAACATGTGTATGTGATCTGCTTCGCTCGATTTGCATTTCGGGCATGTGTGAGTCGGGGTGCGTGTGAATTTCGCTACTCTGTACGTTGTGTAATAGAGCCTGTTGTGGAATTTGAATTGTATGCAGCAGAATATGGTGCTAACGGAGACTTTGCCCGTGTGTGCACACATTTTGCTCCACATTTCATCAGTTATTTTCGTTTCCAGCTCCCTAGCCCATGCTACTCGTGGTTTGAGGGATGTATCCTCTGTTTTCCTCTGGATTTTGTACAGAGTGGATATTATGCCTCGGCCGCCTGGAGAGTTTGCTATATATTGGAGTTCAGGTGAGTCTAGTGGGTCGTCTGGGTACGAGGGCCACATAGCTCGTACCACTGCTCTAAGCCTGAAGTATTGTAGCACCTCGAGCAGAGAGTTGGAGTGTTCCGGCCGCCATGTTTGAGGGGTGACAAATGTAACAATGGGGAACAGGTCAGTTAGGGCTCGATAGCCTAGATTTTCCCAGTGTTGCCAGAGGTGTTGGTCATGTGTGTGGGGGGGGGGGGAGTCCGGGAAATTGCCATATGTGAAGCCCCTTATAGTATGGGTATTGCTCTTGCTCGGAGCGCAGGATACTATTCCAAGCCCTGATCGTGGTGGCCACCGGGTCTGACGGGGCGTCTGTTTGGAATGCGCTGTGCAGTTATAAGGTCATAATGTTGGTCCCACCCCCTGCCAGTTTCTCTAGTTTTACATGTGCGGGCGGATTCGGGTACGTGTACCAGTGGGTGGCGTGTTGGGCATGTGCCGCGTTCCAGTACAGAGAGAGGTCTGGGGCTGTGAGCCCCCCTTTTTCATAGGGTAAAGTCATGTGTTGCCACTTCTTGCGGACTGATCCAGAATGCCAAAGAAATTGGGCGCACTCCGAGTGGAGCCTCTTGAAGTATTGCTTCCCGGGCCAGACTGGTACATTAGCAAAGATGTAGAGGAGCTTGTGGACCACTATCATCTTTATTAGGGAGAGTCTGCCCGCAAGGCATAGCGGTAGATTGTGCCATTTGAACATCTTTGACACGATGAGCTGTGCCATAGCCTCTTAGTTGTCCGCTAGTAAAGAAGCTTTGGTCAGTGATACCTGCACCTCGAGTTACCTGATACCACCTGGGGACCAGCGTAGGGGGTACTCGCATGCCGGTTGTTGAGTTGCTTTAGTAAGAGGGAAGATTTCTGATTTAGAATAGTTGATGGTGAAACCAGAGAACGTGCCTATTTTGGTAATGTCGCGGATGATCGAGTCTAGGTATGTGGAGGGGTTTCTGACATACAAGAGTGCGTCATCTGCGTAAATTGAGATGATTTCCGGCGTGTCCTGTAACCGAATGCCTTTATTGATGTGACGCCCTCTTACATGATCAGCCATGGGTTCAATGGCGAGCGCAAAAAGGATGGGGGAGAATGAGCATCCCTGGCGAGGAGCTCTGTGTAGCTTAAAAGAAGAGGAGGGAACAGAGTTTCCGAGCACCCTGGCCAGTGGTCCCGTGTATAGTAGTTTTATATAGGAGATCATATTTGTCCCAACTCCCATTTTCTCCAGCACGGCCCATAGGTATTGCCATGAGACCATATCAAAAGCTTTTTGGGCGTCTAGTGTTACCGCCACTGCATCAGCATTTGGATCAATTCTGGACAGCACGTTAAATAGGCGGCGGATGTTAAGTGTCGTAGATCGACCAGGAATGAATCCACTTTGGTCAGAGTGGACCATATGGGGCATGAATGGGAGAAACCTGTTAGCGATTTATCTTGGCAAATATTTTCATGTCGATGTTAATGAGGTATAGGGGCTTGTAGGACCCGCACTCGTCTGGGGGTTTCCCAGGTTTGGGGAGGACTGTTAAGGCTTCTCTTAAGGAGGGCAGGGAGGATGTTTAATAGGAGTGATTCGGCCCAGACCCCGTGTAAAGCAGGTGCTAGTATGGCCACGTGTTCTGATAGAACTCTGAGGTGAGCCCATATGGGCCCGGAGCCTTGTTTTTGGGAAGGTCTGAAATTACCTGGACTATCTCATCTAAGGTGAACGGAGTGTCAAGGCGTTCCCTGGTGTCCTGGGAGATAAGGGTCACAGGAATGCTTTCGCAGGTCATCCAAGTCCTGGGCTGTGTGTTCAGGCTGGGGACCATATAGATTGGCATAAAAGCTGGCGAATGTGTCTAGAATGGATTGCTCCGACCATTGTCTTAACTCTTTTTCGTCAATAATGCTATCAATTCAGGTCTTGCCGCCCTCCGCCCGCACCAGCCTGGCCAGGGTTCTACCCGTTCTGTCTCCCTCCCCATATTTATGGGCAGCTACTGGGCGAGCATAATATTGCACCTCACTTAGGGCATGCGACTCAAATTGTTCCAGTTCTGCTCTGATCTTTGCTAGGGTTACTGGGGTCGGTGTGGAGAGGTACTCCTGTTCTAGGGTTTTAAGCTTGGTTTCAGAGTTGTTTAGGGCTTGCCTTATAGTTTTCAGGACCCCAGCTTCCCTAGAGATACACATCCCTCTGATGTAAACCTTAAATGCCTCCCATCTGGTCCCTTCAGGTGTGTCAGACGCTCTGTTATTTTCAAAGAATGTGGTTTTGTCCGCTAGGATCTCAGCTTTAAAGACAATGTCAGATAGGGCGTCAGATTTAAAGCGCCAGGCGGATCGTGGCGACATTGTGTTACCGAGTTGCATCTGCAGCAGCACAGGGGAGTGGTCAGTTAGCGTGCGTGCGAGGATCATGACATCTAAAACCCTGCCCACACGGTTACCAGACAAGAGAAACCGATCTATTCTTGAGGAACTGTCATGTACCATTGAATAGAAAGTATAGCCCTTTCATGGAGATGGAGCGTTCTCCATACATCATGTAGATTCAGGGAGTCCATGTGTATAAGGAGTTGTTTGGCCGCTCGATTTGTGGCTGTGCGAGTAGTCGTTGTTCTATCTAGGACATTATTAAGTATCAGATTCATGTCCCCCCCCCCATATGATGGGGACGTCTAGATATCTCATAAGAATAGCAGTCAACTCGTCAATAAATTCGGGGGAGTCAGTGTTGGGTGCGTAAGAGTTGACCAGCAAGCATTCTTTGTGAGCCAAAGTGCAATGTAGAATCACATATCTACCTTCTGTGTCGATGTAGGATGTGTGGAGTATGAAGTTTACTGACTTGTGGATGAGAGTCAGAACTCCCCTAGCTTGAGTGGAGTATTGGGTATAGTATCTGTTGAGGCCCCAGGCTTGTGCTACATTTGATAAGTGTTTCAGAGCGTGTGTCTCCTGCAATAGGAGGACCTTGACCCCGTGTCTTTGTGCATAAGCCGCGATCCTACGAGACTTTGTAAAATTAGTCAGTCCCCAAACATTCCATGTCATCATTTTGATCACCCTATAGATAACTTATGGGACATCCCTAGCATAGGATCTGTCTCTGACTAATGCCATGTGTGCTGCAATGGCATAAGAGTGCTTCCCTTTAGAACCGGTCCCAACTTTCCTGCCATTTTGTATATAACATTCCCCAACTTCTTCACCCCCTCCCTCACCACCCTGCACAAACTAGCAGTGTGTAGACACCCACCCTTAGAGCAAACAACTGTGTGACATCCCCAACTCGGCAGCGCCTGAGAAATTGCCCAACCGGGGCTTAAACACAAACATTTCGACTCAGAGGGTATTGCAACTGCAGTGGGGGCTGCCACTGCCGTTCTGCCCACATGTAGTAATACAAGTTTCGATAATACAACATAAATCTTTGGATCAGCTAATGAAACTTAGGCTACAAAGCAAGGATACACATATTCTAGGATATCGAGGTAATAGCTAGAACTGCCGTGAGCCAGTACATGACAGCGAAGCTTGGCATACAATGTTCGGGCCCCATGTGTGGTATAGTTACCAGGCGAGCTAGAGGCACCCCCCCTCCTGGGAACTGTGTTCCCAATATGTAAGTGTTGGGCCACGGAAGGCTTGCAGTGGGACAATGAGGGGGGAACTTCAGCCACGCGGGGGAGTCAATGGCCAGTCTACTGCAGCTATTGGGGATTCACAACAGGAGTCCATGAGTCTGGCATTAGTCGTCATCCATCGGTTCCTGTGGGGGATCCACCAGTGGGATCTGCGTCTCAATGAACTTAACCGCCTTATCAGGGACCGTAAAAAAGTAGTTTGTTGTTGTGGGTGAATTTTAGACGCGCAGGGAAAAGCATTGCGTATTAGATTTTCCTGTCCCTTAACATCATCTTCACTCCCCCGAATTGGCATCTCTCCATCTGCACTCCCACCGAAAAATCCGGGAAAATCCTGATGATGTTTGAGTCGAGCCTTAGTTCCCCTTTCTCTCTGGCCAAGCGGAGTATGCGGTCCCTGTCCTTATAACTCAGTAGTTTCGCAATTATAGGTCTGGGAAAGTCTCCTGGTTTAGGCCGCGGTGCCAGGGAATGGTGAGAGCTCGGGGTTGTCAAGGAGGTCTTTGATGAGTTGTTCGACCGCCGGCTCCATGCGGCCCTTTAGTGCAGCTTCGGGAACCCCTACTATGCGAATGTTATTTCTTCGGGACCTCGATTCAAGGTCATCGCACTTAGCTTTGACCGGTTTCATGTCCCGAACGAGCTCCGTGACAGTGTTTTGTAGGGCATGAACGCTGTCCTCATTAGTACCTATTCTTTTCTCTGCCTCGGTGATCCTGGCACCATGCTGGTCGATTTTCGCTTTCAGGGAGGCTACATTCGCATTGATGTCATCCAGCTTTTCATGGAAGGCTGCAAAGTTTTTCGCCATAGATTCCATCATCACAGATAGGTCTGGTTGCGGGTGGACCGGCAGGACCCCACCATCCTCATGTGTCACAGAAGAGAACGCCTGGTCAGCACTAAGCGCCGCCCTGGCAAACCTGTCCATGGCGCCTACTTTAGTGGCAGCCCGCACCTTGTTGGGCATAGCTGTGGCAGGAACAGCGACTGATTCGCCAGGGTAAATGATGGCCGGAGAGTGAGTCTCCGAGGGGCGGACAGTGGTGCAGCCCGCAAGTAGCTCCAGTGCAGTAGGATTAATATTGACCAAGCTGGGCGGAGGAGGTCCATATGCAGCGCGGCAGTGATGGCGGGGCCGCTGCAGGAAAAGAGGAGCCAGGGGAGCACAGAGCGCTGGGTTCGGCGAGCTCTGTGCAATCAAAGTCTCTTCGAGGTATGCTCGGGTGTACAGGACAATGAGCCGTTGGGGAGACAGGAATGGGGTCACACACCCGCTGTGGAGGCGGCCTCGTGTACAGGTGTGCACTTTTCTAGAGTGGGGAACTCACCCGGCGGTGGCCCCCACAAAGTCGCAGTTCCAAATCAGGTGAAGCACAGCACATGGATATTTGGAGCCTCATGGGGTGAGGCCTTGCCGGATGCTATACTTCCAACACATAAAGGGTGGCCAAAGAGGTGGTGAACCCCAGGTTCCAGCGGCTGCAACGTGGGGGCACAGCGTGTCATGGGTGGAGAGATTCAGGGGGGGGGAATCAGGGAAGCTTCTGTGGAGTCGCTCCCCCAGTGGGCCGGTTATGGCACGCTGGATGGGGTGTGAGTAGCTGGGTAGTTCAAGGGCCCCCACTTGGATGGAGGGGCGAAGTTTAGGTCACTACACCCACCTTACAGCCTCGAGGGCGGCTGGGCCCTTATGTTTTCCGGCTTGAGAAAGCACCCCCAGGGGGCCGTGCTCCACCCACCGGAGCCAGGCCCAGATCCGGGGCCAATGAGGGGTGGGGGCCGCAGCCAGATGCCGCGATCGGCAGACCACGGAGCCACCCGGTGGCCAAGCACCTCCCAGCCCAGGAGTGCACAGGGGCCGTGTTGGCAGGATCTCTGTGGGGGCAGAGGGTCCGCTGCTGTAGAGGGCCACCGGGGTGGGCGGGGGGGCAGCGGCCGGGTCCGTCGACCAGCACCGGCAGAAGGAGCAGTTGTTTGTTGGGGGGAGAACCGCTCCTCATGCGGCGTCCCCGAAGCAGCGCGTAGTGCAGCGTGAGCGGCCCCGCTTCTCAGACCGAGGGGGGCTGCGTCTATGCGTAGGCACAGGGGGGCTCCCGCCCAGCCTGCAGCAGCCGACCGGCCCGCCACCCAGTACAGGTCACTGCCGCACCATCAGCTCCAGGCAGCCCCCGCCGCACGTCCCGGGTGGGGCGGCAGGCGGTGAAGAGTCCCGCTCCACAGGGCCCCAGCAGGGGAGCGGATCGTTCCGACATTGGGTCGCCGCAGGGAGCCCGCAGCCGGCGGCGCTCAAGGATCAGGGAAGGCGGCGCCCCCCGGCACGAGCGGCCACAGCAGGGAAGCCGCGCGATGTTGCAGGCCCAGTTGTTGGCTATGCCGGTTCCAGGCAGCGAATTCCCTTCAAACTGCGGCCACACAAGGGGAAGAGTTACCGACAAAGAATCGTGGTATTATTGGTGAGATATCTTGAGGAATAGTCAGCAGATACTGGTGGGCAGGAGCGGAGCTCTCGGGCTAGGCAAACATTTTCCTCGGCTGTTCAACAGCACCCCCAGGCATATTTTTAACTGACTACACCAAGGTCCTGTTTATGTGTAAGGGACATATTTTCTAAATTAATAGAGATTTGCAGTAAAGCTGATGTTATTTTTGAAGCAAAGGCTTTCTGTATAGCCTCACAATCTACATCGGAGTGATCTTTCTGTAGAGACATAACCTTAGGTTTCTCCAGCTCTCTAAGAGTCTGGAAGAGTTTACTCGTATTGTTTTTATCTTGGGCAATTTGGTTATCCAAATACATGTATTTATCTAAAATCTCCTTTTTGTATAGCTTCTCCAGAGATTTCCTCTAGACTCTATTCCCCTCTGATGGATTTTTCAACCAAGCTCTTTCTGCCCTTCTCTTTTCTCTTTTTCGATCCATCAAAGCAGTAGTATACCATTTCTGGTTATTACACTTCTCCCTAACTGATTTTAATGTGACCGGCGCAACTAGGTTAAGGAGTGTGGTAAAATAATTGTAAAATTCTGCTACCAAATTATCAGGATGGTCCGTGTCCTTTGTGTGGGCCATGAGAGTATCAAGACACAGCTTTAAGTCTGATTGTTGTATTTTTTCAAAATTACGCCAGGAGACCTGTTGATAAGGATTCTTTTCCTTGGTTTTAGAAAATGGTATAAGGAAACCAAAGGAAACAAAAAAGTGGTCAGACCAGACAAACGGCTGAGAATCCACTAGTCCTATAGGGATATTTCTACTGGGCACCCAGTCCAGCAAATTCCCTCGTCATTGTGTGGGGTTGCTCCCATTTCTCACAATAAACAGATTAAGTGTGAATAGCTGGACTAGTCTAGCAACTTCCGAGTCAAGTGGATTCCCCAACCATTTGTTAAAATCCCCTAATATGATAGAAGTATTGGGTTTATGGGTAGATGCCAGAATATCTGCTAGAGCATCATAAAAGGTGTCAATCTCTTGAGGTGGCCTGTATAGCAAAATTATATGTAGCGAGTTGTTGGGTATGGGGGTAGATTTAATAGATATCTCACAACCCCTGTAAGCAACAGGGGTCTGGAATAATTTAAGATGAGTACGCGTAATAATTGCTAATCCTCCCCCTCTACCCTTCTCTCTATTGTGTACAAAAAAGGTATATCCCAGAGGGACAGCTAAATCAATATTCGGGCTACTTGACTCTGACAACCAGGTCTCAGTGATGGCCATGACATCGATAGCTTGATCTACTATATGGTCTCTTACATCGAGGCAGTGTTTATCAAGAGAACCTGTGTGTAGGAGACACACTTTCAATGTCTCAGTACCCGAGCCACAGGTTTCCCAAAACAATCATTAGCCACATTCTTAGAAGGTCATATTTTGGTGCACCCCCCAAGTAAGGCCATATTAACCTCAAATAAGGTCAGCACACCAAGTGTGCAACTCCTGCCTTTGTTCACGTCTCAAATGGTAAAAGTCAACCGAAAGGTGCCAGTGCGTCTGTGCGAACCTGCATAGATTTACTAGTCCCTGACGCAACTAAATGTAGATCAAAGAACAATAAGGCTACATGTCCACTGGGAGCTGTAGTTCACAAATGGAGGATGTGCTGAGATGGGAAGGAACCCTAAGAGCAGCAACAGAAGGAAGTACATTTCAATAAGCCCACAGTAATGATAGAAAGTGTGATACAGAAATAGGAAAAGAAACAGTTGCTACAAGCAGCATCTAGGTAAGGCTACAAATTCAGAAGGCATGGGCATGTGGTATGCTAACCACGAAAATATAGGAGGCTCAAAATGTGTGGATACTACAACTCACCTCTATAGAAGGAGCAGAATATTCTGCATCCAAATTTCATCCACGATTAAGAGTATTGTTAATCAGAACACACATAATCGCCAGAGTAAAAGAACTAGCAAATTCATGGTCCCCTCTCTATCTTTCTTGGTGGGAGATAATGGAGGCTGTTAAAATGATGATTTCACCTATTTATTGTATTTTCTTTATATGCTTCCTATTCCAATTCCTGCATCTTTCTTTAAATCTAGAATCCTGTATCCTCACATTTCTATGGGGGAAGAAGAAAAGAAGGATCTCCTTGTGTAAACTTAAAAAAAACCAGATCCGAGGGCGCAGTGGGTTTTCCAGATTACAAAAAATATCATGTTGCCTTTGTTCCAAGACACACAGTTATGGTTTTCTCCAAACAATAGTGACTTGCCATACTGGCAAGATGGTCTCCCCTCATGTTCTCCCAGAATGCCCATACATCAATAATAATAGATACTTTAGTAGTACTAGTATTAATATCCCCATTAAGTACTTCCGTTCTTTCCTAATTTTGCCCCATACAAATGACTGTTTATATCTCAGTATATTTGGATGAATCCCCTAATAAAACTCAAGGAGAACTATCTGTTGGAGACCATGGCTATCTCTTGGCATTAAGTATATAGGACAGTTGTTTACTCAAGATACCCCATTAACATTTGAAGAATTTCCAACTAAATTTCAAGTCCCAAGGTTTTTCCTCCAGAAATATGTTAGTCCAATAAATTATATTATGGAAAACTATGGATTGTTCGTTTTCAATTCTAATGGCTATCAAGCTCAAAGACTACTCTATCAAATCCTAATGTCACAGCGTCTGTTGTACAAAGTATGCTCCTCTATGTCAACAGATTAAGTTCTGCTTAAATGTTAAGAAGCGTGGACTCAAGACTGCTACCTCACCATCCCACAATTTAGATGGCCTTATGTATGGACCAATATTTCTAAAGTAATCGTCTCAGCTAGCCTGCTTCAAACGCTGTATTTCTTTCACCGTAGGGCTTTCATAACCCCACTTATGCTCTTCAAAAGTGGAATATCTCAAAATGACAATTGTTGAAGTTGTCTAAACTCTCAAGGATCCTTCAAGCATATGCGTTTTTGATGTCTTTCTTAAAGCTTATTGGAAAAGGATTGGGGAAACCCTTAGAAATATCTTCCAAACACAGCTGACTATTTCATTTGTTTTATGTCAGGGAAGTGAAATGATCCAACCTGCTATTGATAAACACAAAGTTTATCTGTATGACTTGTTTATCGCTATAGCCATCCAGACTATTACTTCAAATTGGAAAAATCTTAAAGGTGTACACTTTCAATTGTGGTGTAATTCAGTTTGTAATCTTCATAGGATGGAAAAAGGTAACGCAGTATCCCCACCCTTGTTGCATAAACATCTATTAAAATGGCAATCTTTCTTAGATTTTTTGACTAATGTAATACCCAGTCAAGTTTAAAGAATATGGTTAAGTATTAGTTATTCCTATACATAATGACCCCTACCCATAATTATTAGTTTATTAGAAACTGCTTTTTATGCATTAGAATAGAACATTTATATACATTATGTAAGGTTCCATTGTTGCTCAAATGGTTGTTGAACTTTTTCTACTGTAGCCATTTGTAGCACATGTACTATTCTATTTGTTTTAATTATTATATGAACCTTATATACTTACTGTACTTAATAAAATACTTACACACAAAATAGGAGTATATAGAGATTTGTAATTTCCCTCTTCAATTAATATCTTCAGTAAAAGAATTCCCTTGTTTTTTTTTTATTTTTTATGTCTGCATAGCCATGAGCCCTAATTCAGTGTATAGTGTCAACTGGAGCGAAACTGGGTAATCCCAGTGTGGCACACCATAATTTCCCTTATTACTTTGGTAACCATATTGTTTCTTTATTTCCAATCCATATATTGCACTGGGTACTACACTAGATTGATCTACTTCTAGCAGGCCCTCCGTGTAGTAGCACCCGTTATGTGTGATCTTTAATCGCCCCACATTTTCACCTAATTTTAGCTGTCACCCCAGAAGCCATTGTATTAATCGCCAAAGAATTATTGCTACACATACCTATATATGTATCACTGTTTTTTTCTATAATTTCATATTCAAGTTTCCATACATATGTATTAGGCTTGTACCCTGTTTTAACAATCATGATTAGTTTTTTCTAATTTACACACTTTTTTCCTGCATGTTTTTGAAGTGTCAAAAGGCTCCTTTGTAATCCTATTTGGGTAGAATCTAAAAGGATAGTGTCATCAATATACATAACTCAATTGACATGGTGACAACCCACACGGCTGGGAAAATTCCTACTTTTGTCAAGTTTCCCCTTCAAATCTGCAACACAAAGGTTGAATAAGGTAGGCAACAGCATACATCCTTGTTTGAGCCGATATTGGTTTCCGTACCCAGGCTCAGTGTCCCCTCCTGACTCAACCTAAGCTGTACCCTAGTAGCTACATACAGGGACATGACAAAATGTAAGCTAACTGGATCCAGTCCCCAAGCATGTAATTTTTCCCATAACAGCCTGTCTACCATTTGAAACGCTTTTTCATAGGCAATGGAAGCAATATACATAGCCATTCCTTTGGTACTCAGTGTTTTCCCCATCAAATAATTCAAATTCCAGTGATTGACAGTGGTACCAACCCTTTTTCTGAACCCATTCTGGTGATTACCTAAAATGTTTTCCCTCTTTATTCATTCATTCTCTGGAGGATCAAAACAGAACATTTTGGCAGTAGAATCTATCATTGCCAATAATCGTTAATTCTCTGGTCAAATTCGAGGACCCTTTTTTATATATCCCTATAAGAATGTAGTTGGTCCAGCTAACAGGGACTTTAGCTGTATTCACCACAGTTTAAAAAATAATCTGTATAATACTGATTTTCCATACTAACTTTATAGAAAGTCAAGATTCTATTAAAGACATGGAGGCAAAGGATTATTCTTTCTTCCTTTACTCAAAACTCAAGCAGCATACAAAATACAACAGTTTCAACTCATAAAGAAGAATAACACAACCAAATACTACATTTCCCAATAAAGTCTTTTGTGTGTAGTTCATTCTTTTTATGTCCATGAAAAATAAAACCACGCGACTCCTTCCACCAGTCCCAACATACTGTTCTTTATCCTCCCTTGCCATTCCATGTCCTTCCTCTTTCTTTGCTGCTCGGGCAGCCAGATAAGTTATTTGCCATTACTGCGAGTGTGTGTTTTTAAGTGATTTCGGTCCTAGACGAGGATCCTTTTTTTTTAGAAATCAGCCAAAAACCGGCTGGGCCAGGAGCCCTAGATGGTTTCATTTTTTAAATTACACTTTCAATATCTTCATTTGAGATAAACTATTGTTACACTAATTTGTCATATTATGGACCTATATTAATTTCCTTTTCCATCTTTATAAAAATTCTTACGAATATACTGAGCCCATGTCCATTCAGAAATAGGATTACCCTCAATCGCGTCCTTAGTCAACAGCTGATGCTGCTTTATCAAAGCCAACCATTTGTTTGTATCATTTGATCTAAGGGCGCTGAAAATCATAAGCCAATGACTAGTTGCAACAGAGCCCTTATGCAACCATAGCCAGTTTTC
This sequence comes from Ambystoma mexicanum, assembly GCF_040938575.1. NCBI lineage: Eukaryota > Metazoa > Chordata > Amphibia > Caudata > Ambystomatidae > Ambystoma > Ambystoma mexicanum. The sequence continues at coordinate 1,326,751,143 of NC_090921.1, read as the reverse complement.
ATAGCTATTCTTCAATTTAGTAATCTCCCTTATTTTTTCATAAGCATTGTCACCATTTTGTATTTGCTTAATGCTGACCTTCAATAGTTTCTTCTTCTCAACAATGGCCATGCTATTAAAATGATTATCCTCCTTATTATGATAGTATTTGTTCTGCTTCTTTGTCTAAAATATTCTCAATCAAATCTCACATTCACTAATACACCTGCAGCAACCATCAAATAAATTATCCAAAATACATTCATGAAATACTTGAATATTACTTTCGGACCAAATTACTCTATTGCCTGTCCCAATGATCTGGTAACTCCCTATTAATTTATGAGACCTGTTTAGATTATATTGAAAGGTAAAATGAATGGCTGCATGGTCACAGAAGCAGTTGTGTGCCTATATTCACTGATGGTATCCAGAATCTCTTTAGGTATCAATGCATGATAAACCAGGAATGTTTGTCACTTCTATCTCAAGTGTGAGTCGGAGTATCCCACTTGTCATTCTGGCCCATTGGTTGGCCCAAATAATGGGTGAAAATAAGAGCCAATGAATCCAGCCATAAGCTGGATTACTTTACAATTCATCTACACAAGGTAATAACATAGTGACACCATGCTGTTATCATTGAACAATGGAAGCTTACCATAAAAAGCGTAATTGCTCACAGACCCCTGATAATTGAGGTCACCAACCAATATATACCCTCCTTCAGTATTTTTGAATGCCCATTGGTCTAGTATTAGATTGATTCTATTAATGTCATCTGACATTTTACTACTTGAGATTTTGGTTGTAACTATATATAATCCTTCATCTCCTCCCATGAGATGTAATTATTATGGCTGCAGTCACAATATTAGTATGTGCTGCTCCGCTATCAAATTGCACTGAAGGTATGGTATTTTTAGTACCAATTAACCCACCAGAGGGTCTCCCTAACCCACCATGTTGGGCCGTTCTCTGTATGACCTTATATCCATCTAGATAGAAATAATCGGTCATCCGTGTCTCCTGCAAGATGTCAGCTTACAGCAAATGATCTAGACCTTCCATAATTTTTGATAATGAGAAGCTGCCGGTGTTCCAACATAACATTTTAATACCAATCAGTCTCTCTGTATCATACACAATATTGAATCTATGCCAGCCACGTCTTGTTGGCCTCCCTTATATTGATTGAACAAAGAATCTTTACCCATAGCAGCCAATACTTTCCCCACAACAGTATCAATGTCTACATATGGCATCGCAGATGGTTTTTCTGATCATTGAAGGGGTTTACTCCACTGCTTCAGAGGAGCGTTTTGCTTTCTCTCTACTATATATCCCAAGTTCTTTAACTCACTAACATGTTTCATAATCATTTTGACAACATTAAGTGAGACTAAGTGTACTATAGCCTAATTATTATCGGAAATAGGTTCGGGAACCTCCACCAGTTTATATCAGTAGTGGTGATTACCCTTGCATCAACAATTGTATGCAAGATGGTGAATACATCACTCCGATTTGCTCCCACTTGTAGCCCTAGGTTCCCTGATCTTAATTTTGTTTGACAATGTTGTACGCCATTGTGCTTCTCTTCTAGTGTCAAGTGTAACCGATTAGTAATATCTGCCAATTTAGGCTGCCTCACCACATTGTCATTCTCCTTAACTATCAGAGCTTCCTCCCCACTGTTTACATATTCCACTTCCTGTTGCTCATATGATCTCATGTTTTGATTTATTTATATATCAATAGAAATATTCTTTGTTTTTATCAATGCATTAAGATTAGTAGGTTGTGGCCTCTTTCAGTAGGTATAGCTACAGAAGGTTTTACAGTAACCTTCTTGGGGCCTAAAGAGTGAGTTATCGACTTGTATAATTTCTGGTTTGGTATTTACCTCTAAACAAGTCAGATTGATAACAGTATTATTAGCACAAGTATGTCTATTTCGTGTAATAGTTTTGTAGTTAATAGCACTAGGGGGCCTTAGTAGTTGGCATCGGCGGCTTTGCCTTGCTTAGTCTCCGGAAACACTTCCTAATAGCTCCCAAATTAAACAAATCATTACACTGATAATCCATCAGTTCAATCGCACCCCCTGATGAACATTTTCATCATTTATATCCTCTTCCATAATTACTTTTGTATTGATAGAAATAGGACAGTCATCACAACCTTCTTGAGGCACTATAGTTTTAGGTAGCTGTTCCTTGTGAGGTTCCTCTTTCTGAACATCTTTTAGCACTGTCTACTAAGCATTCTAGTCCATCTTTTATTGTTTGTTCTGTGTGTAAGTTGTTACAAATTGCTAGTATAGCTTTTAGCATTACCAGAATTTTAGGCTCAGTTGGAGGAGTGGGGAGGTTCCTCTTCCGATGACTCTGAAGAGAAGGAGGCACTAGAGGCTGGGGAGGAAGCATATACTTTCTGGTATTCCGACAAAATCAGGAGATTTGGTCATAGTGTCAGGTATTTTGATCATATCTTCCAATTCTGAAGGAGAAATAGAAGAAATAGACATTATTACAGGCAGAGTACACATAGGGCCTCATTACAAGGTTGGCGGTCCGGTAATAACGATACCGGTAAGGCATTACCGGCATCGTTTACCGGACCGGGCCATCACGACCTGCAATCCCGGTCTTACCGGCATCGACAGGGACCTGCTGTGACCATGCACCACCGTACCGGCTTGCACGCAGATGCTGTGCCGGGTAACACCGGCATGCCACAAGGGAGAGGACATTACGAGTCTCAGACATGCACATACTGGCATCCAGATGGTGGTAAGAAGGGTCACCATGATGCCGGTAACACTGGCATCGCAGATCACCCGTTAATAGCAATCTGCTGTGTTTCCAACTGCCACAGGTGCACACAATCAGCACAGATGGAGGCAATGGAGCATGGCCCGGCACAAAAGGCGCACACCCACACACCACACCCCTTCCAAGACCAAAATGATTCCAGTTGCGATACAGGAGCTGGAGGACATGCCTGCACTTCTACTCCTTGAGGAGGGAGTATTCCAGGGATTACAGAGGAGATGCAGGAGGAGGAGGAATGTGAGACTGGCCCAGCAAATACCACCAGTGCCTGCTGGGCCTAGAGACCCAAGCTACTCCTCACTGATGAGCCCCAACAAGGGCGAAACATGTTTGGGGATGCTTGTGGTCTCGTGTAGAAGGGATATGGCCTAGCAGTTCGGGCTGGACTGCCCCTTTTGGGATGGGGCCAGGCCTGATTTGCATATGGTCTTTCCCTTCTGTAATGGCTTGGCAGGCGAAGAACGGTGGTCTGGAGGGTTGCCCAGAGCATTGCCCGTGGTTAAGATTAATTCTAAACCTTCCAGCCATCACCTCTTTGTTTTTGCTATGTCACCCCGAGTGGGACGGGTATGCCCAGACGTGGGTCCCGTGCCTGCTGGGCCTAGAGACCCAAGCTACTCCTCACTGATGAGCCCCAACAAGGGCGAAACATGTTTGGGGATGCTTGTGGTCTTGTGTAGAAGGGATATGGCCTAGCAGTTCGGGCTGGACTGCCCCTTTCGGGGTGGGGCCAAGCCTGATTTGCATATGGTCTTTCCTTTCTGTAATGGCTTGGCAGGCAAAGAACGGTGGTCTGGAGGGTTGCCCAGAGCATTGCCTGTGGTTAAGATTAATTCTAAACCTTCCAGCCATCAGCTCTTTGTTTTTGCTATGCCACCAATCCCTCACATAAGGGCCAGTCCATTCGACTTAACCCCAGCACAGATCCACACTCTGTACTGCCTGGACAGGGACACCATCACCACCATTGTGGATCTAATACATGATGACTTGGTCTGCCTGATCTACATCCGCACCGCCATCCCCCCTCTGCTGCAGGTGGTGTCTGTGTTCCACTTCCTGGCCACAGGCACCTACCAGCACACAGTTGGGCAGCTGCATAGCATCTTGCAACCATGTTTTTCTGATGTGCTAAACCAAGTGCTGGATGCACTTCTAAAGCATGCAAAGGTCTACATATACCTACCACAGACAGCACAGGCGGTGAATGACACCAAAATTGCATTTCAAGCACTGGCAGGCATGCCCAATTTCATTGGTGCCCTTGACTACACCCACGTAGAGTTGGTAGTCTGGCATGCCGTGGAGGTGGTGTACCGCAATCGAAAGCTATACCACTCCATCAATGTGCAGATGGTGTGTGATGCAAGCAAGATAACACATTGCTGTGCCAGATTCCCAGGATCCATACATGAGGCAATGGTGCTGCGGAACTCCTCGCTTCCCCGCTACATGAAATGACACGCAGCACGGCGTGTCTGGCTGCTGGGTAAATCTGATCACAGGGCCATGGTGGTGTATTTTGGTGGGGGGTGACATGCATGTACAACCTGTCTGCTTTCCTGGCAATGGTTTTTTTGGGGGGCGGGGGTGATTACATGCATATGCAACCTGTCTGCTTTCCTGGCAATGGGGATTTTTTTTTGGGGGGGTTGGGGCGTGACATGCATATGCAACCTGCCTGCTTTCCTGGCAATGTTTTTTTTTTGGGTGTCTGGTCACTGTCCTTGGTGGCAAACACTGTGCCCTTGTGCATTCCAACTTGATGCATGACACTGACAATGGATGCAGACGTACCATGGCTGTACCTCATTGTGCAAATGTCAGATACAAATCGGCGTCCACCCCTGCACATGTCCACTGGACATCATCAGACCGCAGCCACAGGTACCACAATGCACCATCCTGCAGTCACAAAGCCAAATACACATAAGCGTATCAAAGGACCTCACTGGTCATGCATCCATGACTGGGCAAGACAAAATGCCACTCAATGAATCCCCCATCACTGCCCCTCCCCAACAGTAACACTGCATAACACCATGCCAACATGTGCACATGAAGGCAAACTCAAAAATACTATGCCACAAGGTTTGGAAAAATGGAATCCATCAAGTAGTGAACATCACCAACATGTGTGTGATTTGTGCAGTAAAAATCCACAGTACTTGAGTACCAGCATGCCAGTCGACACCAAGCCTCATCCAAGGAACATATCCCTACATTGGCGGACCATACCAACAACCACATTGTGCCATGGTCACATGTGTGAAGATAATGAGTGAGGGATATGTGCATGGCGTCATCAATCATCAAAGTATGATTGCCAAAACCACCTGTAACATTTTGGACATCGGCCCAATGCATCAAAAATTTCCCAACATGCATATGGTAACATCCTCTGCCACACATCCCTCACATGTGCGTACATCATGGACCTTCGCACCTCATCTAGGTGAGTGGTGAATCTGATGTAAATGCCCCTAAGTCGTGTACGTCACCCATGCCCCCATCATGGATTGCCAAGTAGTACACCTTCCTGATATTTGCGCAGCTGCGTTGTCAATAGCTGCTGATGAAGACCCACTGCATATGAACAATGCACATGCTGTGCACAAATGGAATGGAATAAATACTCGCACACATTATTGTGCTCTCATGCAGGTGATGCTGGCTATCCCCTGAAGCCGTGGCTCCTCAGCCCTGTCTGGAATCCGCAGAACAGGCACGAGGAGCACATTAATCTTAATTGGCTCCGTAAGAGTCGACTTATTGCATTTATATAGCTCTTCCCTCCCCACAGCATCAATAAGTTTGTTCTTAATTGTAGATGAACGTTGCAGTCTTTTAGTTGAAAGTTTATTCAAAAGTTTCTGGGCTGGTTTTAGCATTAGCCGAACAGAGTGTAACATTCAGCTTGTCCTTTTCATTCTAGCTGGGACAGATGGATGGAAACTGTTATTTTCCGTTCACCCAAGAACATTTCGAATCGCCTTGGGCTGATGAATTTATATAAGTCTTACTTTATATGCACGGCAAGGAAATAGCCAATGGTCGGTTTAGATGACAAGAGTTGTCTGTCAGTGCTCCAGCATCCAATTTGCTCAGGTTTTCAAGCAACTCTACGTCTGGTATCTGGCCACCTGAGTCCATTTGGACGTTGACTTTTGGAGCAGCTGTAGATTTGGGCTTGGTCCTATTTTGGCCGAGTTCCGGATTATGTTTCCTATAACCTTTGTTTAGTCAATGAGTCGCCCACCGTCTACCCAATCGGGTGCCAGGTTGACCTCTGAATAGGGGGGATTTGGATGGAGCAAATTAGAACCTTTAATGGGTTTTGGGGTATGCAGCAATGTTGGCAAGTCAAAACCCTTGGTGATTTGACGTGTATGTCCGTTGAGTGCTCTTGCTCGTGTGTTGCAAGCAACACGGAAGGAGAGTCCGGACCAAGCAGATTTTATTTAGCAGTTTTGGCAGAAGCTGGGCCATTACAATTGGGAGAGGGTATCTGTGTTCTCTGTATTCACCTTTTTCACCTTGACTACACAAGGCGTTGGGGCTACATCGGCAAAATGGGAACACAAATGGGTTGTTGCTTCTTGAGTAATTAACGGGGAAACCCCAGGTTCGGCGCAGTTTACAAAGGCATGGGGGCTCGTTCCAGGAAAGTCAGTGGAGGAAGCACAATTAAGGCTCAGAGAGGCGCTGCCAGGGGGTGTACCAAGGCTAAGGCTATCCTTTGCTTCCTTCAAGTGCCGTGAAGGATCCGAGGATGCACTGGTCTTTGAAGTGTCAATGTAATTCGCCGCATTGGCTGTCACCTCCACGTTAAAGGGACAGGGACAAGAAAAAAAAAGTTCCGGGTGTGTGTAAAACCCGGAACGGGCCGGAACGGTACCCTAACCTATAAAATGGCAGCAAAACTCACCTGAAAATGATGCAAACACACATGAAGAACATTTTGGAAATGGGGTAGGTTGAACAACGTGCTGTCATTAACCCATTACTGCCCAAAATCTATATTTTCACACGAAAAAAAACCCGGAACGGGCCGGAACGGTACCCTAACATATAAAATGGCAGCAAAAAGCACCTGAAAATGATGCAAACACACATGAAGAACATTTTGAAATGGCAAAGGATGAACAATGTGCTGTCATTAACCCATTACTGCCCAAAATCTACATTTTCACACGAAAAAGTACCCAGAACGGGCCGGAACGGTACCCTAACATATAAAAAGGCAGCCAAAATCACCTCAAAATGATGCAAACACACATGAAGAACATTTTGAAATGAGAAAGGTGCACCAATATGCTGTCATTAACCCATTACTGCCCAAAATCTACATTTTCGCATGAAAAAGTACCCGGAACGGGCCGGAACGGTACCCTAATATATAAAATGGCAGCAAAACTCACCTGAAAATGATGCAAACACACATGAAGTACATTTTGAAATGAGAGATGTGCTCCAATATGCTGTCATTAACCCATTACTGCCCAAAATCTACATTTTCACACGTAAAAATAAACCCAGAACGGGCCGGAACGGTACCCTAACATATAAAAAGGCAGCCAAAATCACCTGAAAATTATGCAAACACACATGAAGAACATTTTGAAATGAGAAAGGTGCACCAATATGCTGTCATTAACCCATTATTGCCCAAAATCTACATTTTCACATGAAAAAGTACCCGGAACGGTACCCTAATATATAAAACGGCAGCAAAACTCACCTGAAAATGATGCAAACACACATGAAGAACATGTTGAAATGAGAAAGGTGCACCAATATTAACCCATTACTGCCCAAAATCTACATTTTCACATGAAAAAGTACCCGGAACGGTACCCTAACATATAAAAAGGCAGCCAAAATCACCTGAAAATTATGCAAACACACATGAAGAACATTTTGAAATGAGAAAGGTGCACCAATATGCTGTCATTAACCCATTATTGCCCAAAATCTACATTTTCACATGAAAAAGTACCCGGAACGGTACCCTAATATATAAAACGGCAGCAAAACTCACCTGAAAATGATGCAAACACACATGAAGAACATGTTGAAATGAGAAAGGTGCACCAATATTAACCCATTACTGCCCAAAATCTACATTTTCACATGAAAAAGTACCCGGAACGGTACCCTAATATATAAAATGGCAGCAAAAATCACCTGAAAATTATGCAAACACACATGAAGAACATTTTGAAATGAGAAAGGTGCACCAATATGCTGTCATTAACCCATTACTGCCCAAAATCTACATTTTCACATGAAAAAGTACCCGGAACGGGCCGGAACGGTACCCTAATATATAAAACGGCAGCAAAACTCACCTGAGAATGATGCCAACACACATGAAGAACATTTTGAAATGGCAAAGGATGAACAATGTGCTGTCATTAACCCATTACTGCCCAAAATCTACATTTTAACACGAAAAAGTACCCGGAACGGGCCGGAACGCTACCCTAATATATAAAACGGCAGCAAAACTCACCTGAAAATGATGCAAACACACATGAAGAACATGTTGAAATGACAAAGGATGAACAATGTGCTGTCATTAACCCATAACTGCCCAAAATCTACATTTTAACACGAAAAAGTACCCGGAACGGGCCGGAACGGTACCCTAATATATAAAACGGCAGCAAAACTCACCTGAAAATTATGCAAACACACGTGAAGAACATTTTGGAAATGGGGAAGGTTGAAAAATGTGCTTTCATTCACTCCGATTTTGTTGGTTGTCTCCATGACCATCAGTCTGGCTTCAGAGCTGCCAGAAGTGTGGAAAGTGCTCTCCTGAACATCCGTGAAGACCTGCTCTCCACCCTTCATTCTAATATCCCATCTGTCCTCATCCTACTCGATCTTTCTTCTGCCTTTCACATGGTCAACCATGTCATCCTGCTCAATCGCCTCCGTGATAAGCTTGGTATCACTGATAAGGCCCTGGCCTGGCTTACACCCTTTCTCTCCAATCGACCCTCCTAGGTCCAACTTGGGTCCTTCCTTTCCTCTATCTCACTTTCTACCTGTGGCGTTCCCCAGGGTCTAACCTCTCTCCTTGGCTTTTCAACCAATACCTGGCACCGCTAGCCCACTGCATTTCTGCTCTCTGCTGAAACTTTCAGTGCTATGTGGATGACAACCAACTTGTTTTCAGGCTCCCCTCTGCCACCTCTTCTCCCTCTCTCATCTCTGACTGTGTGTCTGCAATCTAGGTGTGGTGCGCCGCCAACAACCTCTTCCTTAATGCCAGTAAGACAGAGATCCTCCTCATCGGCACACCTGCACCTTCCTTTCCTGTCACTCTCTGGCCGGCCTCCCTTGGCCCTCTCCCTGCTCCCACTTGCGAGGCTAAGAACCTCTGGGTCATCTTCGACTCCATGCTTTCCTTTTCTCCACACATCTCTGACGTCTCAAAAAAAGTCTAACAACCAACTGCACCTCCTCAGAGGTATTCTTCTTTGCCTCTCCTTCCCCCATTAGCTCACTGTTTCCAGAGCTCTGGTTCTCTCTAGGCTGGGCTATTGCAACAGCCTCTTTGTCAATCTGCCTGCAACCACTCTCCGCCCTCTGCAGCTCATCCAGAACAGGACTGTGAGACTTGTCCTTGGCCTCAAGCCCTGCGATCGTATATCTCCAGCCCTGAAATCCCTTCATTGGCTCCCAGCGTCTGCAAGGATTAAATTCAAGACCCTTTGCATTGTCCACAAGGCTTTCTGGTGCCTGGTTCCGCAATACCTTGAACTCTCCCTCTGTAAATACCTTCCTACTTGAGCTCTTCGCTCCTTCACCTCCAACTCCCTCAGGATCAGTCGCTTCTCCAAGCAACAAGTTGGGGGTAGATCCCTTTCCTCTGCTGGGGCATACATCTGGAACAGCCTCCCTGCCTCTCTGAAACTTGAGGAGAACCATCTCCGGTTCCGGAAGCACCTCAAGACCTTCCTCTTTGCTTCTGCCTTCACTCTTCCTCTCCCCTGCTAAACTGTCTGCTTTGGCACCGGGCACCTGGTTACCCTCTGATATCGGGCCAAGATCCCTGCCCTCCCAGCCACACACCCGCACTGCCTCCTGACAACCCTTGCACTTGGGTCTGTATCTGCTACCCTACAGTCCCCTTCGAGCACTTATAATACACCCGTTGTTTACACCTTATTTTCGCACTTACCACCTACTAGTCACACTACCTGCTGTTCTATCACGTGTTCAGCACTTTCCACTCTTCCCCTGCGCCTCGCACTTCCCCCTTCCCTCTCCCCTGCACTCGCACGTTCTTAATGTCACTGGGCCTAGTAAGATCGTTGTTCTGTCCTCCCTTGTTTCCCCTCCCTTGCCTTGTTGCGCTCTGAAACAATTGTGTATTGGCGCAATACAAATAAAATATCATATCTTGTAAATATCAGCCTCAGAAGGAAGGTGAGTAACAGCAATATTCGATTGAATAGAAGTGATTTCATCCATAAAACATGTGGACAAGGAATTACAGAGGGCCTGAGAGGAGGGAAGAGGAACCGGTAAGCTAGTAGAGAGATTACGAACCACTTTGAACAACTCCCTGGGGTGATTCACAGAAGTTTCAATAATAGATGCAACGTAGACACGTTTGGCACATGAAATGGCTAGGTGATACTGGGAGGTGACCAGAGACAAGGCAAACTTTTTCCTGGGGGTATAAGAGTGCCTCCACTTTTGCTCCATCTGCCTGCATTGTAGGCGAAGGGCACGCAGCTTGTCCATGAACCACTGCTGAGAGGGGCGTGAAGATAGCCTAGATGTCTTGAGCTGAGCAAGGCTGCCTGCAACTGCGGTCAGAGTACTAGTTAAAGAATTCATGTCCCCAGGGGACAGCCCTGAAAGTCGGGCAAGTATCAAAGAGGTCATATCAGATTTAGATACTGAGCGCCATCCACGCCGCTGGACTAGTTTGGCTGGTGGAGCAGATGGCGGGCCCTTAATGCCCCAGGGGAAGGGAACAAAGAAATGATCAGACCACAGGATTTGAAAGGCCACAAAAAGAGTGATCTCAGCATCTGCTGAGAAAATCAGGTCCAAGGTGTTACCTAAGGAATGGGTCTGTTCATGAACCTGCTGGGGGAGGGAGAGTTCTTTCATAGAGGACAGAAAGCTTTGAATCTTAAAGTTCTCCACCTCATTGACCTTAAGGTTAAAGTCACCCACAATTGTAATTGTTTATTTATAACATGCTTAATACCCAGAGATTTCTAAGCGTGGACCCGGGCATCGAACCTGTGTTGCTCCGCGTCGTCTTGCTACCAAGGCGAGCACGTTGCCCCAGAGGTATCCTCCCGACACAATGGCATATCATCCTGACAAAGACAGTGTTTGTTTACTTGAAGGAGATGAATTAAAATCCTGTTCTTACTCCAGGAGAAGTTGGAACCTATCACTTCTTTTCGTACATTGTTGATACAACTGAACTTTTTATTATCAAGTTTTGAATCCGAAAGAACTGTGTTGGAACTTTGTGGCAAAACAGAATTTCCTGATTTCTTTTGAACTGTGGAGCAAATCCTTGCTCAAACCTGGGGAAGGGGAATTAACCCAGGTTATGAGAAGAGGCAGTGGCCACATTGTGATGTGGTTTTATGTTATATATAATTGTTGGATTAAACTGCCATACATTTCCTTATTGATTTATTGAGTATACAAGTGTGAGGGACAGATATCCTTTTGTAAGAGTATTTTCTTTAGTTTATTCTAGGCAGGAAAATCCTTGTCAGGGTAGGGATAGAGTGGCGTTTATCCTACCTTTTTATTTAATAAAATGCTAAAGTTGAAAACTCTTTACAAAGTTGTCGGCCTCACATTTCTTACCCCTCACAATAGGTTCTGAGATGCTGGATGGTTGGGGAAATCCAAGGTTCAATGCACAGACAAGAGGGATAATGGTACTCAACGAGAGCACTAGTGCTAGGTTAAAATCTGGGAAGGCCTTCTCACTGGAGTTGGTAACAGATGGAAAGAGCACCTAAAGGAAGGGCCTGACTTTATTCAGATGAGGAGTTATTTAGTCCAGTGAGTTTCAGAAAAATTGGGCCGACTGATTGTGGAGGGTGACCAGAAAATGGTCAGAGTATGAGGAGTCAAGGTGAAGACAGTGGCTGTAGTCATGTTTACGGCAGGTTGAATTGACAGGTGTTCAGTGTCACAGATTTGATTAAGAGGTCTAAGTCATTGGAAAAGAGAGATTGAAGACTCAAAGAGGTCAATAGATGAGAATTATGCAAGAGGAGGTGGAGCAAGGAGCTGAATACAAACATACTCAAAAGAAAATGAGATTAAGTAATTGGGGAGAGAGGTGGATGGCGTGTCTTTACTGATCATAAGACCTGCCATCCTGCTACCCATTCTGCCATCCTTTTAGGATAATCAGTAAGAGTAGGGAAAGTTAGAGGAATCAGTGTGAAGGGCTTCTAGTGAGTCTGATGGAGATATGGGGCCTCATTACGACCCTGGCGCTAAGTGTTTAACGGCGCCGTAAAAGGCTGCGGCGCCGTTAAACACTTAGCGCCTAATTACGAGGTCCCTTTGCGGGACCCGACCTTAACGGCTGGTTTTTCCAGCCGTTAAAGTAGGCACCCGCAAAGGGACCTTGGTGCTAATTACGGTACCGCAATTTGCGTTACTGTAATTAGCGCCTTCCCCATTCCCATTGAGCCCTATGGGTCAAAAATGGGAATGGGAAGGGCCATGGCAGCATGGGGAATTACCTCCCCACCAACCTCGGAATGGGGTGGTAATTCCCCATTTCGCCATGGCGGACACCGGCATGGACCATGGTGCTAATAGCACCATGGTCCTCCGCCTAGGTCGTAATGAGGCCCATGGTGTTTACCCCATTGATACACACAGGTTACTGGTTATCAGCACATAGAGACCCATTTTATGATGTAGTGTGGAATTTAGGGCCCAATTCTGCTAGAGGTGTAACACATCCATGGCCCTTAGGGCCATATTCTGCCTGGGTTGTAATTCATGAGTGAATTCCTGATTCGGAATGTACATTTGCTTTTTACACCAGTTTTCTATCTTTATAATGGGACCTATTCTGCTAGAGGTGGAACAACCCCATGGGGATATTACACCTCTAGCAGAATAGGCCCATTATAAAGATAGGAAACAGGTGTAAAAAACAGGTGTACATTCCGAATGGGGAATTCACCCATGAATTACACCTCTAGCATAATTACACCTCCATCAGAATAGGCCACTAAGTCCAGACATACTTCCTTTATCACTATGTCCCGACATCATCCCTTATCACTGTGTCCCTTCTTGAGTAACAAACCCACTGCCTGCGTATTTGTAATGATCTTAGGGTGTGAGGGAAACAGTGTTCATTTTTAATTTAATTCATATTTTTACTTTATCCTCCAGAATGTGCAGCATAGTTTATATGAACAAACAAACGCCGCTTTCACCACAAGACGTATTCAACATTTTAAGGCATCACCTAAAAGGCAATATTTCCACACTTCCGGCAACTAATCCAGAAAATGGTCAGGTTTTCCTATACAGTTATGAAGGACAAAAGCATAGAAAAGATGATTGGAGATGTGATCAGTATAAATGGATTCAGAAAGGAAGGCATGCTCTGCCGAGGGCCAGTCCTCTGGTGTGGAAGACCTACTTCCAAAGATTAATTGGTAGAGAGTAAGTTACATTTTACAGATATGGCTATGAAGTTCTTGATGGAAGTGTTGAAAAAGTGATTGTCCATTATCTAGGTGAAGACAAAACACCTGAGCCATGCATGCCTCATGGAAATATGAGAAAATACCCCTTAAGAGCTCATGTTCGCACAATGCCATCTGTGCTGATAGAAATTGCTGAAAATAAAGATTTAGGTCCAACTTCAATTTACCAGAAAATAATTGCAGAATGCAATGCTTCCCCTACCCACATGAGAGTTACAGTGCCGAAAAATACAGAGCAAATAAAAAAATAAACTTAAGTATGGGAAACAGAAATGTAGTATCATTCATGATGATTTATATAACATCTTCGAGCTTCACTATGCACTGGAAGGGTTTGTATGCCATTACTCTCTGGTTCCCGAACTTATTGTAACTTTGGCTCTTCCAGACATTATCAATATTTTTGAGGAAGTGATGAAGTTGAATTCAAGAACCCTAATTTCATATGACACAACATTTCAATTAGGTGATTTTTACATCTCTCCACTAATATTTCAATGTTCATTGTTTGAGGAAAATCCTGCAATCCCTGCCTTTGTACTGATTCATGATAAACGCACAACGATTGTCCATGAAGCATTTTTTTCTTTTGTAGCAAAGCGTATGCCTCAAATTAACCAGAGTTCCATTACTATAGTAACAGACAGAGAAGCTGCTATTGTGAAATCTGTAGAGAATATTATTCCAAGATGCAAGCATGTGGTTTGTTGGAACCACATACTGAAAGATGTGGAATTCTGGGTTTCAGGTCATGAAGGAGGAAAAGCAGACAGAAAAGTGTACACCAATAATATTCTACAGCTCTTAGACTGCAAAACTGAAGAAGACTTTCTAACATTGTTGGAAAAACTAAGGGCCACATGGAGTGCTTCTTTTGTGAAATATTTTGAGGAAAAACTGAGCAAAGACATCTTGACAAAGGCAGGCAGATGGGTCTTGGAAACAGTTGGCATTTATAGGAAAACCAGTGGAGTTACGACTAATGTGTCAGAAAGCATGAATGCAGTGATGAAAAGACTGACTAATCACAAAGAGTTTCACATGGATGAAATGGTATTGGCAATCTACTTTTTGCAAACATTTTATCTAAAGGAAGTGTTGAGAGGACAGTGTGGTATGGGGAATTATCACCTGTCAAACAGGCATGCTGGCAAAAAACTTAATTCTGGTGATATTGAATTCCCATTTGATTACATACCTGTGGAAAAGATAGTGGACTTTATAAAGAAGGGTCACTATGATGAAGAACCTGTAACAATATCAAAAGGTGATGAGCGCAAATCAAATGCAATGGAAGGCCTAGCAGACTTGATAGTTAAGCAAAACCGAGTATTTCTTCAGGCACAGTCTGGATGTTTCATAGTTACCGGATTACGAGACAAAAAGTATGTGGTAAAGTTATTCCCAGTTGTAACATGCTCTTGCAACAGTTCACAAACATGCTACCACATTCTGGCTGCACAGAAGTCAATTGGTAAGAGTTCAAGTAAGAAAAGAATAGTGTATTCTCTGAAAAAGCTCAGGATGAATGTCTGAAAAGGCAAATCTGGAAGGAAAAGAATTGGACAGAAAGATGAGCTGCAGACTGTAGCCGCAATGGATTCTATTCTGATGAGTGAAACTAAATTTGATGGCACTCAGGAAGACATTAAAGCAAAAAATAAACATACTAAACAATTGAACCCATATGAGAATGTTCCCAAGAAAGAACATTTTACCTCTTTTCTGGTAGACGAGTATGATCTGGGTGTACCGCAGCGGTCAAGCTCACCTAAACAAACAAATAAAACGGTGCCCCTTCCATGGGACTGAATACCAGATTATCGACGCATGCAGAGTGTCCTAGTTCAAAATATTTACATCAATGTTGAAGACATGAAATCTCTTTTAGGTGATAACTGGCTGGTTGACACAGTCATTGAAGGCTTCTTGCTTACTAGAGCTTCTCTAAAACATGTCACTGAATGTGATGTATGTGTGAGTGTTTTCAGTCCATTCATAATTCATTCCATTGACTTACGTGGATACTCTTCAAGTGTTCACGAGTTTGGCATCAAATCAGATATTATGGCAAAGGACATCTGGATCATCCCCACAAATGTGCAAAATACTCACTGGGTACTTATGCTGGTGTTCATGAAGTGGAAGATTATTCTATATTTAGACTCCAATAAAACCCTCTGCACAAAGTACATAAACATACTACAAACATTCATGGACATGCAGGTGGCATCCACAATTGGCTGGTCTAAGTGGACAATCCATGCTCCTCATGATGTACCAGCTCAGCATGATTCATCCAGTTGTGGACTATTCTCTGCTTATTTGCACATACATTGTGTAGTGGGTCACTTGTACCATTCCCTGCAGACATGACTGCTGTGTGGCAGTGGATAGCTATGGAATTAATTAGTGGAAAATCCTTTCTCCCAAAATCACAGTTGAAGAAACAAAAATATTGCAGAGCAAAAAAAGAGATTAAGCAGAATATTAAGAAAGATTTTAATACACCTTTTTCAAGGAATCCTCCAAAAGAGGCAATATCCACTGTTGAATTCTTATCTACAGCATTAGATGACTATTACACAGCAACTTGGTTCCTCTGTTTCATGGGTAAACTCTGTAAAAAACCAACAAAATCAAAAATGATACTCTGCCAGGGACTATGCCAGGACTGGTATCATTTGTCTTGCCTTGACCTAGCTCATTTCCCTAGTGGTCTGTACAAATGTCCGAAGTGCATTTAGGGAAGCATTATGTATTTGAAAAAACAGAATAAATCTCTTCAAATACACACAGATGTCTACTAAAAGACCAATAAAATATGACACTCACACTGCATCAAAGTTTATGGACAACCTTTGAAAGACATTTTATGTTAAGTTTTATGTGACTTGTTAGCACAACATTTGCCAGATGCAGCTGGTTCAGGCAACACAATCTGCTTGTCTCGAGTGCTAGATTAACAAGAATAGAAGGCAGGTTTTACTGCCATCCTACAAGTGAGATGATCTCCCAAGGCTCTCAGGTGGCTTGGTCAAGAGTTTGAAGAAAGGGATGGCATATATTGTGAAAGAGAGCTCCTCCATACATGTCTTATTGGTAGCTTGAAACCATGTTATAGTATCTCATTTACAATATTATTTCATGTATTTACATTTGGTTAAATGTTATAAAATCTATGCTAACATACAAGTACTAATGTCTCTCGCCTTTGCTGATTTATTACACTGAGGGTGGTAAGTGACACTGGTGAATTGTACTTAGTGCCATTGCTGAATTTGGGTATTCATTTCAGTCATACCCAATGCCCCATCTTATAAACTTGTCACACAAAGTTGCACTCCTCTGCCTGTGCCTTCCACTTGTGCAGTGGAATGTATATAAACATAAGCATATCCACAGCACTAGCCAAGTTATACTGAGCGAGTCACTTGTCCCAACAGGTAGCGAAGAGCGGAGAGTCTTCTCCTTTGCATGTGCTCCCCTCACCCACTTGATTCCACTTGCGCAGCCCTACCAGACACTGCTGGTGAGTGCCCCTGCTCTTGTGTTTCCTCTTACTGTCCCCCATCACTCCACTTTCATTTCGTCTTAGTGTTATTTTGCTTGTTTGGTCCTTTCCCAGTCCCTCCCTGACCTTCACCCCTGCACACCCTGGTCTGCCTGCAACTCCTGGATTGGGCCATGAGTGAATCACGTGTCCCTCATCCTGAAGAAATCCAGGGCAGCCTTGCCTGAACAGCCATCGGCTAATGCTTCTGTGATAAGACTGTGCTCTTCTACCATACAGCATACCCTCATACCTTTAACTGACAAGTTCTACTCCATATATCCAGGTACTGGCAGACAAATCACTATAGACCATGTTTGTGAGTAATGGGTTAATGACAGCATATTCGTCCACCTTTCTCATTTCAAAATGTTCTTCATGTGTGTTTGCATCATTTTCAGGTGAGTTTCGCTGCCATTTTATATTTTAGGGTAGCGTTCCGACCCGTTCCGGGTACTTTTTCGTGATAAAATGTAGGTTTTGGGCAGTAATGGGTTAATGACAGCATATTGGTGCACCTTTCTCATTTCAAAATGTTCTCCATGTGTGTTTGTATCATTTTCAGGTGAGTTTCGCTGCCATTTTATATGTTAGGGTAGCATTCCGGCCCGTTCCGGGTACTTTTTCGTGATAAAATGTAGATTTTGGGCAGTAATGGGTTAATGACAGCATATTGGTGCACCTTTCTCATTTCAAAATGTTCTCCATGTGTGTTTGCATCATTTTCAGGTGAGTTTCGCTGCCACTTTATGTTTTAGGTTAGCGTACCGGCCCGTTCCGGGTACTTTTTCGTGATAAAATGTAGATTTTGGGCAGTAATGGGTTAATGACAGCATATTCGTCCACCTTTCTCATTTCAAAATGTTCTTCATGTGTGCTTGCATCCTTTTCAGGTGAGTTTCGCTGCCGTTTTATATATTAGGGTAGCGTTCCGACCCATTCCGGGTACTTTTTCGTGATAAAATGTAGATTTTGGGCAGTAATGGGTTAATGACAGCATATTCGTCCACCTTTCTCATTTCAAAATGTTCTTCATGTGTGTTTGCATCATTTTCAGGTGAGTTTTGCTGCCATTTTATATTTTAGGGCAGCGTTCCGGCCCGTTCCGGGTACTTTTTCGTGATAAAATGTAGATTTTGGGCAGTATTGGGTTAATGACAGCATATTGGTGCACCTTTCTCATTTCAAAATGTTCTTCATGTGTGCTTGCATCCTTTTCAGGTGAGTTTCGCTGCCGTTTTATATATTGGGGTAGCGTTCCGGCCCGTTCCGGGTACTTTTTCGTGATAAAATGTAGGTTTTGAGCAGTAATGGGTTAATGACAGCATATTGGTGCACCTTTCTCATTTCAAAATGTTCTTCATGTGTGTTTGCATCATTTTCAGGTGAGTTTCGCTACCATTTTATATTTTAGGGCAGCGTTCCAGCCCGTTCCGGGTACTTTTTCGTGATAAAATGTAGATTTTGGGCAGTAATGGGTTAATGACAGAATATTCGTCCACCTTTCTCATTTCAAAATATTCTTCATGTGTGTTTGCATCATTTTCAGGTGAGTTTCGCTGGCATTTTATATTTTAGGGCAGCGTTCCGGCCTGTTCCGGGTACTTTTTCGTGATAAAATGTAGATTTTGGGCAGTATTGGGTTAATGACAGCATATTGGTGCACCTTTCTCATTTCAAAATGTTCTTCATGTGTGCTTGCATCATTTTGAGGTTATTTTGGCTGCCTTTTTATATGTTAGGGTACCGTTCCGGCCCGTTCCGGGTACTTTTTCGTGATAAAATGTAGATTTTGGGCAGTAATGGGTTAATGACAACATATTGGTGCACCTTTCTCATTTTAAAATGTTCTCCATGTGTGTTTGCATAATTTTCAGGTGATTTTTGCTGCCATTTTATATGTTAGGGTACCGTTCCGGCCCGTTCCGGGTACTTTTTCGTGATAAAATGTAAATTTTGGGCAATAATGGGTTAATGACAGCATATTGGTGCACCTTTCTCATTTCAACATGTTCTTCATGTGTGTTTGCATCATTTTCAGGTGAGTTTTGCTGCCGTTTTTGTATTAGGGTAGCGTTCCGGCCCGTTCCGGGTACTTTTTCGTGTTAAAATGTAGATTTTGGGCAGTAATGGGTTAATGACAGCACATTGTTCATCCTTTGCCATTTCAAAATGTTCTTCATGTGTGTTTGCATCATTTTCAGGTGCTTTTTGCTGCCATTTTATATGTTAGGGTACCGTTCCGGCCCGTTCCGGGTTTTTTTTCGTGTGAAAATATAGATTTTGGGCAGTAATGGGTAAATGACAGCACATTGTTCAACCTATCCCATTTCCAAAATGTTCTACATGTGTGTTTGCATCATTTTCAGGTGAGTTTTGCTGCCATTTTATATATCAGGGTACCGTTCCGGCCCGTTCCGGGTTTTACACCGTTCCAAAAGTTCCTGAGAAATGGAATTAGCATCTTTCTTTGAAAAGGTAATTTCAGTGCTTTCAATACTTTACGAGACGGTGTGGGGGGTGGGGGAAACTGCCGTCCCGAAACTCACCTCCAAAGCTGGGAAAAGAGAGCCAAGGTGAAAAGGGCTCGGAATGCGCCCGCTCTAGTACTTCAATAGTCATCGTGTCTTCAGTGCGGGCTGCTTCTTCAATGAGTCAATCGAGCCAAAGCCGGAGCAGCCAGTACAGAGGCCACGGGCCACATGCCACTTCCAGTCAGACTGCCAAGACACTAACTCTGCTAACTCTGTTAATGCTCCGCTTTGCGTGAAAGGTTTTACAGCAGAGCGCAGCCTCCTCTTCAAAGGTAAGAAAGGAAAGACCAATAGTGCTGCCACTGCCAAGACTTTAACTCTGTTAACTCCGCCTCTATATTTGGAGTTTTATTTTGTACATGATAGTTGATTTTATATGAAAACTGATAAATGAATTTAAAAAAAAGAGAACTGGAGATGGGCATCACACAATAAGAGTACTGCTTATTAACCCCTTAAATGCTAAGAACGAGGTATCCCGTCGTCAGCACTACATTTGCAGTGCGGAGGACGAGATACCGCGTCCTTTTTAGCACTTTAGATTATGCGATCTCTGCAAAGCAGCAATCGCACAAACTGGAAAGGAGGTTCCTCCTCACAGCCCGGGGGTTGGATTTCCGTCAGTTTCGTGTTAGCGTGCGTAATGCATGCTGACGTGACACTGAATGAATGTAAACTTCACCACCACACCCATTCTGGCTGCAGCAGTGAAATGGAAGGTAGGTTCCTCCCTCGATCTCCTCTGGCATTCCTATTCCGTTTTGATCAAGGAAGGTGTCGTTGGAAAGGGGAGACTCTTCCCCTTTCCAACAACACCTTCCTTGAAGCATTGCTGGGCACGGATCGCTTGATCCACACCCAGCAATGCCCCTAGACCACCAGGGATCCTTTTGTGAAGTGGCGAGGTGAGTGGGACACTTACTATATAAGCCTCCCCCTCCTGCCCCTAAAGCATGGGAAAGTATGTTTTGCCCATCTGCCCCAAGGGAAAAGCCAAGCAAAAAAAAAGAAAAAAATCCTTTTTTTTTCTTGGTTGTTCTGGGGGGTGGGTGCCCACTGCGCCACCAGGGATTTTGTTATATAAAAGGGGGGTGGCCCTCTCCCCTCCCCCAAATGGATGTGGGGGCATGTCATGAAGCACTCCTTGGGGGCAGATTGGCAGTGTAATCTTCCAATCTGCCCCTAGGAAGGGCTACATTTGTGTTTACTGGGAGTGGAGGGGTCACTAGCCACCAGGGATGGTTTTTGTAAAGGGGGGAGTTGCCCTCCCCCTGCCCCAAATGGATGGGGGATTTCATTTAGCTCTCCCTCGGGGCAAATTGCTAATGTAATCTGGCAATCTGCCCCTAGGAAGGGGCAAATATGTATTTACTGTGAATTGGGGCTCACTAGACCACCAGAGATGGTTTATATAAAAGGGGGGGGAGTGGGTAGGCCAACCAAGATGGCAACGTAACGTGTGAGCTCTGCAACCTGATAAATCCTTGCAACTAAATCCTGTGGAGTGAATGGCCCACCAACCATCTGAAGGACAGTGCTCGAGTCAGTAGCATAGCTAGCACGTGTGGGGAAAATCTTCTGTAAAGCCGAGCCTCCTGTCAACCACAAGGACTGTTCGGCTGTGACGGCCAGAAGATGGCGGAGCAGTCTGCACATCAAATCCATCCCTTCCCCAGTGAATGCAGCGGCTTGCTGGAAAGCAGTGGACAGTGCAACAATCATATCCGGAGGTGGGAAAATAAACGAACATCCAAATATACGAACCCTGATCACAGGATCCGAGCTACGGTGGGCCGAGGCGAGTAGTAGCCGGCGGTGAACGAGGCTCCCCCGACCACAGAAGGTACGTAGCAATGTTAACCCGAGTACGGGCTGCCGAGCACTGTTCGACTCATTGGAGTGGCCACACACCCCCCCCCAGGGCCTGATCAGAGAAGAGGGGGATGCGTAGTACAACGTGGATACTCGCACACGCTTACAAACTGAAGCAGAATCCTCTGCAGTGTAAATACGCAAGCAGTCTCATCACAACACGTGCGGCACTCACCAAACAGTGTTTGCCCGCCCGCTTGTGTGAAAACTCATGCTGCCTGGGTGAACATTACCGCCTGCAGCTGCTCGCCCTCGTGGGAAGGTCAGGGAGCAGCTGTAGAGCAGTGGAGAAGACCGGATGTATGCCGGTGTAACGTAATTTTTTGCTATCTGTCAGAAAATCCTACCGATGGGAGAAAGTGACGGGGTAGGAAAATCTGACAGCCTGACCTGTCATTCTTTCCTACCCATCAGAAAATCCTACCAACAGCAGGCATTGGGCAAGCCACCCAGGGGTAGGAAAAAGTCACGGGGTAGGAAAATCTGACAGCCTGACCTGTCATATTTTCGGTATCCCTACATATTATCCACACCAAAAATATTGCTGTATATATGGTTGTTTGTCTTGCCATAGGCAATATTTTTGGGGGGGATAATTTGTGGGAGCGGGAGTTGAGGGGGTGTCCCCCATACATTTAAAAATAATGCTGGGGTTGCGGGGGGTGTCCCCCGCAGGGTCCATGGCTCAATAGCGGCACAAAAATACGGCAATATTTTTGTATTGCGATATTTTTGCGTGGATATTAACACATGGAACCATTTTTTCCTATCCGTTCGAAAATCCTACCGAGAGCAGGCATTTGCCCGTGTACCGGGAAAGTGGGGTAAGTGGAGTAAGAGGTTATGGAAACAATTCCTCTTTTTTCAGTTTGATGACATACCCAAGTGGATTGAAACTTTTTGGGTCATTGTACTGCCTCAAAGTGCATTTTCTAAGGATGACAGCTTGCACAACCTCTCTATGCCCCACCACTGCTTTACTATTTTGATCATTAGCATTGCGAAGACACAATACAAGGACATGATTGTTGACAGCTATAAACTCAAACAATATTTAACTTGGAGATTTGCCAACAGGTTGAGCTTTGTCTGCACCTTTTCTGGCAACATGTCACAACAGTACTTTACATATTGAAATGTCCATATCATCGGAAATGTTATGTTATAGGTACTTATATAGCGCACAGTCGCCAACGGAATTGGTCCCCAGGCGCTCTGGCTGATCTGTAAACAGGATGAGAGCGGGTAGGGTTCGTCGAGGAGGAGAGGAGTAGAAGAGTGGGAGAAATGGTGTGCTGTTGGCAGCTTCAGCTTGGTATACACAGAGTGCTGGGCTTTGGTGCAAGTATCGGATCGGGCGAGGCCTCGTGTGCTGTAGGTTCGCTCTGTGTTGTTGGTGTGGTGAAGTGTGTGGGGATTGCTGGGATAGAAATGGTTTTCTGAGTGGTTTGAGTATGCAGAAAATTGAGGGTTGGGTTAATGGGGTCTGTATCCTGGTCCAGGTACTTCTGGTTCCGTTTGGAAAAATGCCACGACCTCCGCACACATAGGGTACATATCTGCATGCAGGTGTGCACTCACTTTTTTTATAGCTTGTATGTAGCCTTACAAGAGGTTGCAGTAATGGGGTACACTAATATGGATGAGAAGAGAATTCAGGGAAGGACATAGAGAGAGGGGTACAGGAAAAGAAAGCCGACCATGGCTTCATTGATTTGTTGGTGGCTCTTCTGCTGTGCTCCTGCTGAAGCCATGTTCCTGTGAGGGCACTGCCTCGCTGATGCCATGCTCTGCCCTCTTCTGCCGGGATCAGCGCAAGGCAAAGCCTGTGGTCTGTGCAGCTCTCTGCACGCATGTGCAGGGACCTCAAGTTTACTTCCGCTCAGGCCTGCATGTCTGGGGCGCAAGGTCTGCACAGGTACAACTTTTGCCACCAGGGGCATCACGCATCAATTATGTATGGGGCGCAGTCTGCGTGCTAGAAGCAGAGAGGAGGCAGGGAGTGAGACAACAGCCATTGGAACGCTTCAAAAACGCACTCCAGGCCATCATTAACCAGCATTCACTCTTAAAGGCATGGTCTAGTAAAAAAAATGTATTGTCCCTACGGGTCGGCCATGTTTTTTAAGCCTAAGTGGCTCGATTTTAGAAAACTTTCCCATGGACCTTACCCGAGTTTTCGTCCATTAAACGCACGCGAAAACAAGCACCAGGGAGCCGCCATTTTCTGATAATCCTATCTTTTCCCCCATCGCCCTGGCTGACCTGCTTTTGCGGCACTAAATCATCAGCAGACTCGTACCGCCCATTTCCCAACGCCAAAGCACGCCTCGTGTCAACATTCGCTGCGCTTCAGCTAATGACGTGTCGCCATGGAAATGGCAGGACGCCTCTTTCCTCAATAAGTATAAACAGACCGTTTCACAACACACAGCAGCAGATTTTCGATTCCATTCCTCTCTCTGTGTTACTTAGAGTATTCTGTGACTCGTTTCAGTGCTCTGGTCAGCTACCTTCGCCGCTTGTAGCCCGTGTGAACAGATACCAGTACCACCGCTATAAATTATTTTAGTTTGTTTAACACACAATAGCTACAATAATGCCCTACATGTACGAGCCCGAGTATACCGAGGAGGAACTACTGGAAAGGAAAGCACGCGAAAACGATGGGGATTCGGACGGCAGTTGGCAGGACGAATCAACAGATGACGAACCTGGGCCTAGTCGAATGAACGGCGTCTCCACCTGGTGCACATGCAATCGGTGTGAGCTAATGCCGACCGAGGAGGAGAATTGCTGCTGCCGAGAAAACTCGGGATGCCTGGCCTACATTTCGGAAGGTGAGCCACGACCACAATGCATCACCGAGCTGCCAGACTTCAGGGCAGCCTGCCTCACACGGGCCGTGTTGAGAATAATGATGGTGCTTATGCACGAACTTCGCGCAACTGTTCGTCCTCGTAATCCGAGTAACGAGTAAGTATACTCTGTCATGCCACTCCTATTTCATGTTCTTCTACTATATCCAAAATTACATCTACATATCATTGTAACGCATGTAAGTCGTTCAATAGTGTGCATTGTCGAGATAGCATTTGTCCGTGCAGAAAGCCATTAGTTACAAGAATTGTCATTGACAACAAACGTTTATTAAACTTATGTTGGTCATTTAAAAACAGTTTGTTTCATTCCTTTTCACAGGTGGTACAGGCTGGTGGCCTATTGTTCCTTTACATGGTGGCTCCACGGGAGGCTTGGGCACCGCGTTCGGTCAGTACAGGGGATTTTCTCTCGCTGTGCTGCAACCTGAACTGTACAATTTTTAAAGTCTTGTATTTTTGTGTCATTAAAATAAGATACAAAATAAAACACCACATATATTTTAACAACGGTTGTTTCAATTTTTTAAATGAATCAAGTGTGTCTCCATTCAAGGATGGATGTCAGACATCTGTGCTCCGAATGGGTGAAGGTCTGGTCGCTGTGAAGCAGGGTGGTCACTATCTATCTAAGCTAACGTAACACATTCTCGATAATGCATTCACTAAATAACACTTGTTCAAAGTCTTTCAGTGGGTTATGTCTCTATAAAAGTCACACGTATGTCTATACTAACAATTACCATTGGATTATACAGGCCTTGGGTCTTGACCACTATAATACACCGGTTGAAGTGTGGGTCTGTGCTCACAAGAATCTCCGGTATGTGGCATTTATTGATAAGCAACGATATACTATCATTGATTTAAAGATGATATACTCTATATTGATATAAAGGCGGTTCGCGCCGGTGGATGCGCGCTGGCATGGGGGGCGCGAAAGGCCAAGGTGCCAAACTACATGTACACTTCAAAAGGTGTCCCACTCCAAGGGGCCATCGGTCACATGGCCTCCTCAGACCCTGTGTCTCCAGCCAGGCCTCCCCTTGAAGCAGGCCGCCCCCCTGCAATCCACATAAGTGTGTCTCCATTCAGCAGTCTTCCTGTGCCTTATCTGCACGCCCCAGGCCCATCCTTCCCACCCCCCTGTATCAAAGGTAGTTCGCGCCGGTGGATGCGCGCTGGCATGGGGGGCTGTCATGGGCGCGAAAGGCCAAGGTGCCAAACTACATGTGCACTTCAAAAGGTGTCCCACGCCAAGGGGCCATTGGTCACATGGCCTCCTCAGACCCCGTGTCTCCAGCCAGGCCTCCCCTTGAAGCAGGCCGCCCCCCCTAAGACCACGACATACATACGTCATTCATTCACAAACACACCCCTGTTTCTAATACTTTATAAACCACTTGATATGTCTCATGAGAACATCTTTGTGCTTTGCAAGTCAACTCCTGAACGTGTTACCTGGCAACCACTGAGATCTACGCTAATCTGCTGGTCGTCGTGCTATCCGTGAACTTCTGTGACCGCTTAGAGCAAACCCATCAGTGTGCTACCTGTGGCCACCCACCTATTCTCCTGCAACATACTGCTCTGCTTGCTGAATCCAACTGTTTGTTGGTCAAGGTAAGGCCATGTATCTTAGTCATATTTTGCAGATTTTTAAATTTCTATCTATTTGCGAGTTGAGTACACAATAGTGCTAGGTTCATTGGTCTCATTGCTATTGACTTGAGTTTCCATTGCTATGCTATCAATAGATCTATTTATTTTCATCTGTGTCTATTGTCATCGAATTGCACCCTTCGGGGGTCCAGTCTATAATGTAAGCATGTTTCCTTCTCGTGCAATACCGAACATCCAAGGGATGAGTCACATGTTCAGTTTTTAGTCGCATCATTTATACATTTCTGCAACTTATGCAAATACTAAGCCGCACATAATGAACTGGTATAGTTCCTGCGACCAAAACAAACCTTGCATTGATCATTGTATGATTCATTTACTTTTGTATCAAATCTTTATTCTTGAAGATTGTATAATAATGTCGATATTTACTTTTCAGATTTATCAACAATGGCTGCCTGTTCGATTAGCGGTTGCCCTTCGAAGACCCATGCTAAATCTGAAGGCACTACAATGCATGTATTCCTGAAAACTGTTGATCGAATAAGAGAATGGGTCAGACATTGCGGATATCCACTGGATGAGCTGGAAAGTAGAGTCCAACAAGTCTTACAGGACAAGAGGGGTGATCGATACCGCATCTGCAGCCGGCACTTTTCCTTGGACATGTACACAACATCTTGGGTAACAAAGAAGAATAAATGGCGAACGACACAGAAATTGCTCAAACGCTATTCCCACTCTATTCGTCCACATTCCGCCACCGGTGAGTCAAGTGTCCGGATTTAGCTTTAGGCCTTGCGGTAGTGTGTAGGTATCCGAACGGATTAATTGATATTGTAGGTGTTCTATCCCTTGTAATAATTTCGATATTGATATGAGTGTATAGTTTTTTGAATAATGACATTTACCAATATATTCTTTTTCGATTTCATAACCCACAAATGCAATGTATATATATGGGAGCAGGGAACTGTGCTGTATTGAGCATTTTACAAGTATTCTGTCGCCTTACATGGCTATTTTTAATATTGGCATTTCATTATCAATCATTAATTTACCTTTACAACTTCTTGACTATCCCTTGAATCTGAAGCAAGAACATTCTACATCCTTGACGTGGTCGCAGTTAACCACTTCTAGCGCATCAGGTAATCTTACTAGGCTAATCCACTACAGACCTGTTTTATGCATGTCAAGTAATATTTTTATTTTATCGTGTAATCATTTTACCGAATGTTTGGTTAGTGCTTTCCAATTGATATACACCTTAGTTATCGTCCACTGGTGTTTGTTTTCAGTTATAATTAGTGTTATCCATACTAATGCAAGTACTGTCTTTCAGGGAGATGCTGAAGCGTCCGCCACATCTACAACATTTCTAGATGTTCTTCAACAGCAGGAGGTATGGATACTGACAGCTCCATCGAGCGTCATCAGAGCTGGAATTCTTGTCGTTTCATTGTTCTACACAATGTTTCATTCGTGGCTAGCCATTGATATGTACCTGTGCTGTCGACCCCAGGTGTGTGTTATGTTTTCACTATTGTAATCCTCACTAATGCAAGTACTATGTTTCAGGCAGTTGGAGTGTCAACCCCTGCACTTGATGCAGAGCCTGACATTCAAGTAATTCCAGGGGAAGTGGAAGCGGCACCATGCGTATACGAATCGGTGCAACAGCTTTCGGAAGTGCGCACTACATTTGCAACATCCATAGATATTCTTCAGCAGCACGAGGTATGGATAATGACAGCTCCATCATGCGTGATCATATAACGTGATTCCATTTGCTATACTTTCTTCCCTATTAACGCAAGTGCTGTGTTTCAGGGAGACGACGAAGCTTCCACTACAATCACAACATCCAATTTAGATGATGCAGATGTAAATAAATCGGAGAAATAAGTCGATGAAATGTGATCATATTTAGATTTTCCTTGATTCTTTTGGACAATGCATCATTTGCGGTTATCTCTTTATATGTACCTGTGCGTTCGACCCCAAGTGTGTGTTATGTTTCCAATATTGAAAACCATACTAATGCAAGTACTGTGTTTCAGGGAGATGCGGATGCCTCCTCTCCAATACTACCATTCATGGCAGTCCATGCAGAGCCAGAGGTATGGATACTGACAGTTCCATCGAAATAGATCATCACTGGTCGAATACTTGTCGTTTGATTGTTGCACACAATGTTTAAATCGTGTTTGGCTATTGAGATGTACCTGTGTGTTCGTCCTCACGTGTGTTTTATGCTAACAATATTTTGATACATAGTAATGAAAGTACTATGTTTCAGGGAGACGATGGAGCCTCATTCCGTGCTGTCTATGCGGATACAGAAAATATAGTCGTTGCAGCGCAAGAGGAAGAGAGGACATGCGGAAACGAATCGGAGCTACAGCATGCAGATGTTGAAGGTCGAGTCAAAAAAGTTGCAAAGAAAAAAAAGGTTAGTTACAAACAGTTCATAACTTATAAAATAGTCCCCAGCACAAACATTTTTTTAGTTTTTTTCCAGTCAATTCTACTACACTCCATCTTGTGTTTAAACTGAACATCCCCTTTCCCATCTCTCCTCCAGTTACCCGTGGGTGTCATAACTATACACACACAGTGAAGCGAATGAGAGATGTGGCTTGCCAGACCGTGTACACTATGGAGGAACTATTAATTGAGGCGAGGCGTGTTCAGGCTCGAGATGCTCATGTCCAATGGCCAGAACATGAATTAACTGTGTTTGGAGACTACAGCAAAGTTGCATTGGACCATAGCTACAGTGCGACCGCACCACCACAAGATGATGTTATTGAATGTATTGAAGATAGCTCTGAAATAGTTGCAGATCAATTTACACAATCTACACCCGCCAAAAATTTGCCACCAAAAAACCTGTCGACATTGTGGTGTTCTCCCATCAATGTTGAAGTAATAGATGTCGAAATGACAGAGAATGAACCAGCCGCAGCATCCATAGACGCATCAGAAATTGATATCAGCGATATTACTTTCCAATGTTTTGAAATCTCCACAACCGCACAGGCCGAAACAATGTTGACGCAGGATGACAGTCTAATGAAAGAGAGCAAATACATTGTATTCGACAGTTGTTTGATGGAAATTATAAGTATGCTGAAATGTGTGCATTCCATTAGAGGGAATGTATGTGGGAAGCCATTGATTAATGTGACTCGTCAAATAAAAGGCAGTAACGTCAAAATAAATGCCGCCTGTAGATTAAATCATAGGTTCTCATGGTCTGCACAACCGATGCTGGGGAAACTGCCAGCAGGCAATCTACTGTGTGCAGCTGCATCACTTTTTAGTGGCTCCATTTTTAGAAAGTTAGAGGCTTTCTTTCAGTTTGTGGGACTCCATTTCATTTCTAAAGTGCTGTACTACATATACCAACGTGATTATCTGTTTCCGGCCATTAGTGATGCTTGGAAAATTGAACAATTGTCTCTAGCAAGTACATTCGAAGGCAAACGATTCAGGCTAGCTGGCGATGGACAGTGCGACAGCCCTGGATTTTCTGCAAAGTACTGCACCTACCACTTTCAGGACATGGATAGTTAGAAAATTGTGAGTTTGGTGATCGTGCAGGTAACACAATGTACATCGTCAGTGGCCATGGAGAAACTAGGATTTATAAAATCAGTGGAATATCTACAATCAAGGGGAATGCACATCAACCTCATAGCCACGGATAGACACGTTTCAATTGCCAAGACAATGAGGGAGCAGTTCCCACATATTAAACATCAATTTGACGTATGGCATCTTGCTAAATCAATCAATAAGAAAATATCGGCTGCAGGGAAGAAAAAAGGTTTTGAAAGTATTTTGCAGTGGGCACATTCTATCACCAACCATCTTTGGTGGAGCTCAAAAACTTGTGAGGGGTCAGTGGAAATACTACTTGAAAAATGGCAGTCACTGATGCACCACTGTACCAACGTTCACCGCTGGACAGCAAATGAACATTTCCACCAATATGAACATGGCCCTTTGTCCCCAGAGGAGGCACGGAAGAAGAAGTGGTTGATTCCATCTTCACCGACACACAAAGCCATTGAGAAGATTGTTTTCGACAAAACTCTATCAAGAGATTTGAGAGGACTGACAGAATTCTGTCACAGAGGAGATTTGGAGGTGTTCCACAATATGTGCCTAAAGTACAGGCCAAAGCGCTTGCATTTTAGCTTTCGGGGCATGAAACATCGCACTCTACTATCGGTCTTGGCCCATAACAGCAATGTCGGACGTGAACAATCTAGGACTAGGGGTAAAGTAAGGATGCCTCACTACACTAAGGTGTTTTCAAAACGAAGTAAGCAATGGGTGATCAAACCAGTCTATGATGAAATGCAGTTCGACTTTGTGAAAGGCCTTATTGTTGCTGTGTTAGAGAAGCACAGATATGGATTTTGGACGTTTCTGTGCAGAGCAGTGATCCATTGCCACCGAACATTGCGACTGTGCCATGCCCACCCGAAGCACAGCTGATTGCGAAGTACAAATCCCGGTTTAAATAATTGCAATACGATTGTCTTTTTGTAAATAAATGTTATTGTTGTAATGCTCACCTGATTCTCGCAGAGGCGCCGGTCTTGACTGGGCGACTACCGTATCTTCAAAGGTGATGTGTAGCACCCGGTTGGCTCTTTGGGCTGGACCTCTGTGCACTGTATGCCTGACGTGTAGAGTAAGATGTCTGCAGATAGAAAATATGGGGTTAATGAACTGGGGTTATTGGGGTGTCCCTATCTCTTCTCCTCTCCTGTAGACCCCCAAAGGTTAACGCTCTCACCTTAGGTAAGTGAATGCCGAGCTCTCCATCTGCCTCGGGGCAGGGTGCTGTAACCAGTTTCTTCACTGGATAGGTAGCGCAGGCCTCTTGACTTCAGAGGACTGCTGTCCGTCGTTTACTGCACGAACGGTAAGTTTCGAGTCATTCAAATGTCTTTAAAGTCTTTAGTAATGATGTCTCTTGTTTTGCAGGGTTCCGGCGATGGCGGATGACGGGCTGAAGTGAGTTGAAGATGGAGCCCGTGTGATGAATAGAAGCGCCTAGAAGCACGTAAGTAAGCGCTTGTTGCCTGCTTCACTATGCGCTCTAACTGTCTTTTTATTTTGCAAGTACGAGTTCGGAGCGGCTGCAGGGTGCCGGAATACCCACTGGGTTAGATGTGGAAAGGAGTAATGGCACGTGAGTATTAAAGTTCCCTAATGTCTTTAAACGCACCTTGTTTTGTCTTTCAGATGCGGGATGCAGCGCCGAAGGCCTCCGGAGCGTGCGAAGAGTTGGTAAACTTTTGTCTTTCAGATGCCGGAATGCAGTGTGAAGACCTCCGGAGCGCACGAAGAGTAGGTAAGCCTTTGCCTTTCAGATGCCGGAATGCTAACCTGTTCTTTCTTGTCTTTATAGGTGTTGCTGAAGACTGGATTCAGGATGGTAAGCCTTTGCCTTTCAGATGCCGGAATGCTAACCTGTTCTTTCTTGTCTTTATAGTTGTTGCTGAAGACTGGATTCAGGATGGTAAGCCTTTTTCCTTAGGCCCAGGACCGGATGCAGAAGACACGATGAGCGTTCTGCTGCAGAGGTTGCAGAATAACGCAAAGCAAGATTCATCCACCGGGTGTGGTTTACATAGCCTCCTGTAGTGCTTAGGTGTCTCCTTCCACAGCCACGCCTAAGTAAGAAAAGAGTTCCTGGTAAGAAAAGAGTTCCTGCCTTCCAGAAGAGTTCCAGTGTTCTGAATCTAGGGAGTGGCTCCAGCCCCACCCAACAGGAAAAGTAGTTCCAAACAGAAGAGGATCAGAGGCTCAACTGGCGGGCAAGTAAGCAGCATGGTCTGCTGAAGGTAAGTCCACCCAAGCATTATGAGCCCGGCGCTTCCAGCGCTGGGACTGGGCATATTTATGAGCCTGGTGCCACTGGCGCCAGGACTGGGTCCAAAAGGTCCCAATTGGGACTGGTTGGCACTCGGAACCTGGGTTATGGATCTGCTTCCAAGGGAGTTGGGAAAACCCTGACCTTTTGGAAGCAGAGATCATGACAGTACCCCCCCTCAAGGCCCCTCCCAAACCGGGCTTCTCCGGGGGTTTTGGCTTGTCAGGAAATGTTCGGTGAAATCTTTTGATTAGGCGAGGAGCGTGGACATATTCAGCAGGTTCCCAGGATCTCTCTTGGGGGCCGTAGCCTTTCCAGTCAATTAGGTAGAATAGTTTAGATTTGGAGATCTTGGAGTCCAGAATGCTTTTGACTTCAAACTCGAGTTCTCCATCCACTAGGATAGGTTTTGGAGATTTGGTTAGTCGGGTTTGAGGTTGCACGGGTTTTAATAGAGAGACGTGGAAGACCGGATGTATCTTCATGTGCGGGGACAAGTCCAACTTGACCGCTACTGGGTTTACTATGGTAGTGATGGAATAGGGACCAAGGTATCTTGGGTTGAATGTGCATGGCCCTTTTAGAGATAGATATTTGGTGGATAACCAGACTTGATCCCCTACTTGATAGTGAGGGGCTTCCTTCCGATGTTGATCTGCTCCTTTCTTGTATTGTTCTTTAGCCCTTTGAAGGTGAGAAACAGCTTCCTTAAAGGCTTGGGTGATTGTAGAATGCAGGTAGTCTACTGCTGGTGTTTCAAGATCTTGGAGGGGATCCAACTCCGAGGTTCGAGGGTGACTGCCGTACAAAAGAAAAAACGGGGTTTTCCCAGTTCCCGAATGGACAGAGTTATTGTAGGCATACTCGGCTATCCAAAGGATATCTTTCCAAGTTTTTTCAGTTTGTTGCAGCATGCAGCGTAAATACTGTTCCAGAGTTTGATTGGTCCTCTCGGTTTGTCCGTCGGTCTGAGGGTGGTGACTGGTCGATAGTCTCACATCAATTTGAGCCGACCGACAGCAACTTCGCCAAAAATGAGAAATAAATTGACTACCTCGATCCGAAATTAGAACCGAAGGAAAACCGTGCATTCGGACGATGTTTTCGAGAAATTCTCGGGCCAGAGTTGCTGCTGTTGGCAAGCCTTTGAGCGGAATGAAATGCGCCATCTTGGAGAATAAGTCCACGATTACTAGAATCGTATTGTATCCGGAGCATGGAGGTAGATCGGTGATGAAGTCCATAGAAAGCGTATGCCAAGGGCGAGGTGGGATGTCAATAGGGCGTAAGAGGCCTGCTGGTCTTTCCTTTTGACTCTTGTTTTGGGCGCATACTCCACAGGACATTATAAAGTCTCTGATATCTTTTTTCCAAGACGGCCACCAGAAGTAGCGCTTGATCTTTTCTGAGGTCTTGGCTATACCGGGATGACCTTCCATTAAAGAGTCGTGATAACAAGAGATTACTTTTTTCTGTAAATCTGTGCTGGGTAGGTATAACCGTTCTTGGAAATACAATAAGTTGTCCTTTACTGCAAAGTCCTTTCCCTGCAGATGCCAATTCTGTATGTCTGCTGGAGTTACAAGTTGCCTGGCTTTATCCTTAACTTCCTCTATGGATTCTGTGGCGATTACACCCAGAATTCTTTGTTCGGGAACGATTGGTACAGGTTTAGGGTTGACCAAGTGTTCTTCCACTCCCATCCGAGAAAGGGCATCGGCTTTACCGTTCTTTGTACCAGGTCGATAGGTAATTATGAAGTCAAACTCGGCAAAGAATAATGCCCAACGGAGTTGTCTAGAGGATTGGGCCTTTGCGGTCTTCAAATATTGCAGGTTTCGGTGATCCGTAATCACAGTAACGGTGTGTCGGGCCCCCAGCAGATAATGCCGCCAAGCCTTAAAGGCAGACTTGATAGCCAGAAGTTCCTTGTCAGTAATCGTGTAATTGATTTCAGGAGGCGAGAATTTGCGGGACCAAAATGCCACGGGATGCAACTGATTGGTTACCGGGTCCTTTTGTGATAGAACTGCCCCCATGGCAAGGCTTGAAGCATCAGTTTCCACGATGTAGGGGAGTTCGGGGCGAGGGTGTTTTAAGATTGGTGCAGAGATAAATTTAGTCTTCAAATCCTGGAAAGCTTGTTCCGCCTCGGTAGACCATTCAAAACGTTTGTTTTTCTTTAACAAGGCAGTGATGGGCTGGACTATTCGAGAGAATTCGGGGATAAACCTGCGGTAAAAGTTAGCGAAGCCTAACATGCTTTGCACACCTTTTACGGAGGATGGTGATGGCCATTTGAGAACTGCATCGACCTTCTTTGAATCCATACGCACTCCGCCAGGTGATAATATGAATCCCAAGAATTCAACTTCAGTCACGTTGAAAACACATTTTTCCAACTTAGCGAAAAGTTTGTGTTGACGCAATCTTTCGAGGACCATTTTCACGTGTTTCCGATGTTCAGATTCCGATGAAGAATAAACGAGGATGTCGTCAATGTAAACAACAACACATACATCTATGAGCTCTCTGAGGACATCGTTCATAAAATATTGAAAGGCGGCCGGGGCATTGCAAAGTCCGAAGGGCATGACCTGATATTCAAATAGCCCATATTTGGTGCGGAAGGCCGTCTTCCATTCATCGCCCTCTTTTTCTCGTACCAAGTGGTAAGCTCCTCTAAGATCCAGCTTTGTATATATGCATGCTTTTCTGACTTGGTCCAGGAGTTCAGGGATCAAAGGTAACGGATATCTATTCTTAACGGTGATCTGGTTCAGGGAGCGATAATCGATACAAGTTCTAAGGTCTCCTTCCTTTTTTGGAACGAAGAACAAAGCTGAAGAAGCAGGGGACTTGGAAGGACGAATAAACCCATTTGCCAGGTATTGATCCAGGTATTGTCGAAGGTGAAGGTTCTCAGGCTCGGTGAGGGCATACATTCTACTACAAGGAGGAGTAGATCCAGGTATCAGGTCTATCTGGCAGTCATAAGACCTATGAGGAGGTAGAGAGTTAGCCTGATCCTTCCGGAAAACATCTTGGTATTCTAGGTATTCGGGAGGTAACTGGGGAGTCTCTGAAGAAATTGCGGCCAGTGCAACACCAGGTGGAGGGTGACAAGTAGAGACACATTCTGGAAACTGGACCGTTCTTGCTCGCCAATCGATCAGAGGATTGTGTTTCTCTAACCAAGGTATTCCTAGAATAATCTGAAACTGAGGGGCCTTGATCACATCGAACACGATCTTCTCATGGTGTCCATCTTGACTTACTAGCGTCACCTCTTGAGTGGTATGCGTTACTGGCCCGGAGGCTATCTCCGTACCATCCACCGTAGTAATGACGTCCTTTACAGCCTTGGGACAAAGAGTTAGATTCATCCTCAAAACCATTTCATGATCCACATAATTGCCGATGGCACCGCTGTCGACGTAAGCTTCAATTGCATGTAATCGATCCGGATTATCAGGGCTAATGAGGACCATAGGTATCACGAAATGCGAGGTCACGGAACTGGTTTTCACGCTCGGCAAGAGGACCTCTATTCTTGTTGGGCGAGGTTGTTTCCCTGCTCAGAGTTTGTAACTTTGGTAACTGCAGCTCCTACTGCCTTCTTGGCAGGTTTCACCGGACAGTCTCGAAGAAAGTGCCCTGAGTTTCCGCAATATAGGCATAATTGCAACTGTTTCCTCCTTTCCCGCTCCCTTTGTGTTAGAGGACCTTTCAGACCCCCTATTTGCATGGGTTCCCCGGAGTCTACTCCTTTGGAAGGAGTTGGCGGTTTGGAAAATACTCGAGCATCAAACTTGGAACGATCGGCCTTCCTGTTCTGCAGCCTGTGATCTATTTGAACGACCAAGTCTATATAATCCGAACAGTCTTGTGGGGGATTCACTACTTGGGCTAAAACGTCTTTGAGCTCTCCACGTAGACCTCTATAAAACAGCGTAATCCTTTTGTCCTCAGGCCATTGAGTTTCCACTATTAGTCTATTGAAAGATGCAATATAAGCCAAAAGGTCTTGATTACCCTGTCGCAACGAAAGAAGCTCATTGTCCAAGGCCTGCCCCTGTGAATGTCTTGCGAACAGTTTTTCCATACTAAGCTGAAAGGCTTGAAAATCATGGAGAACCGGATCATCTTGATTAACTAGAGGGATCGACCAGTCTGCCGCATTGCCACTAAGGTACGAAAGTACAAAAGCTACTTTTGCTTGATCAGTTGGAAAGGCTGCTGGCCGGCATAAGAAGTGCAACCGGCACTGATTGATAAATACTGCAAACCTCTTTGGGTCACCAGAAAATCGTTCGGGCGGAGCCAGAGGTACATTCCCAGGTAGGTTGATCTGCACTGGATTCATAGAGGATGTTGAAGGAAGATTTGCCCCTGATGCGGATAACAGGGTCTGTCCGGCTTGTGACTGTAGCACTTGTCTAGCAAGATTGTCTGTTCTCTCCTTGGAAATAATTAGTTCCCTTCTTAGAGCATTCGTTTCCTGACAAGCTGCATGCACTTCTGCCCTTAGTTCCCCAAGTAACCGGGCTAGGGGGTCAGTATCCGAGGTTTCCATAGCGCCTGGGCGAGAGTTTTGCGGTAGGCTTTGCGTTCTGTAACGCTCACCTGATTCTCGCAGAGGCGCCGGTCTTGACTGGGCGACTACCGTATCTTCAAAGGTGATGTGTAGCACCCGGTTGGCTCTTTGGGCTGGACCTCTGTGCACTGTATGCCTGACGTGTAGAGTAAGATGTCTGCAGATAGAAAATATGGGGTTAATGAACTGGGGTTATTGGGGTGTCCCTATCTCTTCTCCTCTCCTGTAGACCCCCAAAGGTTAACGCTCTCACCTTAGGTAAGTGAATGCCGAGCTCTCCATCTGCCTCGGGGCAGGGTGCTGTAACCAGTTTCTTCACTGGATAGGTAGCGCAGGCCTCTTGACTTCAGAGGACTGCTGTCCGTCGTTTACTGCACGAACGGTAAGTTTCGAGTCATTCAAATGTCTTTAAAGTCTTTAGTAATGATGTCTCTTGTTTTGCAGGGTTCCGGCGATGGCGGATGACGGGCTGAAGTGAGTTGAAGATGGAGCCCGTGTGATGAATAGAAGCGCCTAGAAGCACGTAAGTAAGCGCTTGTTGCCTGCTTCACTATGCGCTCTAACTGTCTTTTTATTTTGCAGGTACGAGTTCGGAGCGGCTGCAGGGTGCCGGAATACCCACTGGGTTAGATGTGGAAAGGAGTAATGGCACGTGAGTATTAAAGTTCCCCAATGTCTTTAAACGCACCTTGTTTTGTCTTTCAGATGCGGGATGCAGCGCCGAAGGCCTCCGGAGCGTGCGAAGAGTTGGTAAACTTTTGTCTTTCAGATGCCGGAATGCAGTGTGAAGACCTCCGGAGCGCACGAAGAGTAGGTAAGCCTTTGCCTTTCAGATGCCGGAATGCTAACCTGTTCTTTCTTGTCTTTATAGGTGTTGCTGAAGACTGGATTCAGGATGGTAAGCCTTTGCCTTTCAGATGCCGGAATGCTAACCTGTTCTTTCTTGTCTTTATAGTTGTTGCTGAAGACTGGATTCAGGATGGTAAGCCTTTTTCCTTAGGCCCAGGACCGGATGCAGAAGACACGATGAGCGTTCTGCTGCAGAGGTTGCAGAATAACGCAAAGCAAGATTCATCCACCGGGTGTGGTTTAAATAGCCTCCTGTAGTGCTTAGGTGTCTCCTTCCACAGCCACGCCTAAGTAAGAAAAGAGTTCCTGGTAAGAAAAGAGTTCCTGCCTTCCAGAAGAGTTCCAGTGTTCTGAATCTAGGGAGTGGCTCCAGCCCCACCCAACGGGAAAAGTAGTTCCAAACAGAAGAGGATCAGAGGCTCAACTGGCAGGCAAGTAAGCAGCATGGTCTGCTGAAGGTAAGTCCACCCAAGCATTATGAGCCCGGCGCTTCCAGCGCTGGGACTGGGCATATTTATGAGCCTGGTGCCACTGGCGCCAGGACTGGGTCCAAAAGGTCCCAATTGGGACTGGTTGGCACTCGGAACCTGGGTTATGGATCTGCTTCCAAGGGAGTTGGGAAAACCCTGACCTTTTGGAAGCAGAGATCATGACAATTGTACAGTGTACCTGTAAACCTAACCCCTACCTTCACCATCATGGGTGGCGAACAAGCTGGGTGTCATCTTTGAATTCTCTCTATTCACCTCACATATGTGTATGTATATATTTTTCTCATGTCTCATCTCCTGTAAATGTAAATGCTGCACACCGTTAACGGAGGGGAGGCTTGCGTATTGCAAATAATAAAACAAACAAACAATAAATCTCACTTTTAACTCAACTCCTGTGGTTCTTTATACTTTCCCTGACCTTACACCAAAAATTAAATGTCTCAATTTGGGCTGCAAAGCTCGCAGACAACGGGGACAAAATTGGGGCACTTAGAACGCGCCAACCAAGCG
The DNA here is from genome assembly GCF_040938575.1 of Ambystoma mexicanum. NCBI lineage: Eukaryota > Metazoa > Chordata > Amphibia > Caudata > Ambystomatidae > Ambystoma > Ambystoma mexicanum. The sequence continues at coordinate 1,326,712,772 of NC_090921.1, read as the reverse complement.
GGCCGTGGCATTTGGGAGAGAAGCCAGTTCGCATTTGCACATTGAGGCGCACTACATAGAGGGATTCTAAACTTCAAGTTCTCACAGATGCCTATACTACGTGATGTTGCAAATAAAGAATGCGAAGGACAGCGCCCAGATGAGGCCCACAAGTCGCACTGGAAGTATAAGGGTCTATTGTTTTTTGACCTTGAGACAGGGACCATGCCGAAAGAACTACATTTGAAGGGAGTGCGCAATGACGTGAGAGATGATAAGGCAGAAAATTCAGAAACTAGACCGAGTTTCATTTTAGTTCAGTATACGAAAAATCGTTGTCAAGAGCACGGTCCGTTTTACAGACTGCATTACGAAGAGACACAATGTAAATTTCAAATATAATGTAAGTAAATCTTTACACACTTTTATACCGGAATGAAGATTTAATGAATGGATGCATGAATAAATGAATGAATGAAGAGCTAGGAAAAGCAAGTAAAACGTGTTCGTAGTGGGCACATGGGCATGCAGGTCCACTGGTCTCACCGATCTCGGTCCTTGGCCCAGCCACTTTTCCCTGCACTGCCTACCTGCACTACGGGTCTGTCTTTGTATCCTTCAGCCCCTTCTCCCGGCATTTACCTTGCACTTGCCACCAGCTGGCCCTATTATTTAATTTGTATTCAACTAACCATGTACAGCCCTTGCCCATGCGCGATCAGAAAGACACCTGGCCTAGTAGGATCGTTGTCTGTCTGCCCTTGTTCCCCACCTGCCTCGTCACGCCTAGAAACACTTGAGTATAGGCGCGTTACAAATGCCATATCATATATCATATCATTCCTCACGCATGTAGACTAACTGTCGTTTATCATTGTGTGTTGGCCTCGATTTATCTCGTTACTTTTCGCATTGATTTTAGAGACAAACATACTCCATTGAACTATCCTTGCAAGCAAATAGTTTCTGATCGGCCGTAATAAATGAAATGAGTAATATTAATGAAGTTCGGCTAGCGAGACTAATTATAATTTTTTTGTTTTCATAACAGGTATTTGATCCCATTCTGCCACTGCCATCTGTTTGAGACACCGGCGGATGGATTCTTCAGCAGACACCTGCAGCTTTGTGTCAAGAACTGGAGCACGATCACCATATTATGGGACGATCGCCAAGGGCCCACATGCCCTTACGCTGTACTAGTGGCTAGAAGCAACATATCAACCTTTATGCTAGACTAGTGCCTAGTTGATGGAACAGCCTTGCGGTTCACCGTGCTTCCAAAGTGATTCTTTTTACGAAAATGAACACCCTGTGTACCATAAAGGAACAGCGCGTGACTCAAGATGAAACGGAACAGTTATTGCGGATACAGATTAAAAAAAATAAATGGCTTTCGGAGTTCATATGGCAATTGCTGAATATTCTCTAAACATTTAATGTCAAATAAATTTACTTTAAAATGAAACAGCAACACGGTACATTTGGTAAAGTACAGTTTCATATTCCGAATTGTGGCGCGCTGTGTTGTGAGTTGATCTGTGTTGGTTTCCGGGTTCTGTGTGGAGTCGCGCAGAAGACGACTGGGCGCGTTTGCCTACGCAGCACATTAACGTCACGGAGAGAGGCGGGGAATATGAATGTTTTGATAATGTCAGGCTCAGGGGCGGGGCAATTGATTTAGTGCCGCAAAAGCAGGTCAGCCAGGGCGATCGGGGAAAAGATAGGATTATCAGAAAATGGCGGCTCCCTGGTGCTTGTTTTCGCGTGCGTTTAATAGATGAAAACTCGGGTAAGGTCCATAGGAAAGTTTTCTAAAATCGAGCCACTTAGGCTTAAAAAAACATGGACGACCAGTAGGGACAATAACAAATTTTACTAGACCATGCCTTTAAGAACATCCAGCCCCTCCGCTTCATCTACACACACACGTCCATCCCATCCTCGATGACCTCTCAAATATACACACTATACAACCACTCACTGGCGTATTTTCAATGACACCAAAAACTCACTTTGAAACCCTTCCTTCTCGACACCGATAAACCCAGACCCTAACAACTAATATTCGAGGCACAAACGACAATATACAGAAGCAACGCATTCGCCTCCTCAAGACCCCGACCCCGTTGTACTCACCAGTGTTACATCAAGCAGATAACTCCCTCTCACAGGGAGACCTTCAATCTATCAAAGAAATAACTCGCCTAGCAATCTCCTCTGCAAGCGTCCTAACATCTCACTCTTAAAACACAAACTATACATCTACTTCCGTACACAGCAACACCTCCAACGATACGGACCCATCTATCCACCACCAAAACAATTCACTGCAGTTTCTTTCGCACCCACACAGAATACCCGTATTTTCTCTAAACTGTTCGCCAACATAAATACCTTACACCCCAGACTGCCTTGTTGTAACAAGCTCACAATCCGTCTGCATGCAAACCCCACCGCTGGTCTCACAAAAAAGCCAAACTCGGCCAAGTCACCCGATGTTTCCAGCAACTGAGCGCTAGTTACCCTCACTAATATAATTGCCACCTGTCGAACACATCACAATTCCATACACCCGCCCCACATCTCTCCTCGTCAAGCTTAACCACTTCGCGATCACCAGCTGCACAAATGCCATTTAATTTCCCCCAAAAGTCCCATCCTCTCGTCCTTCACTACATGAACCCCCTCCAGTACGAGACGGTACAAGCCCCCTGGTCACACATACCCTGACCGCCTAGTCCTTCCAAGTCACACCATAGCTATCTACACACCTTCATAACCCTCCAACAATTCCCTTGATTACTTGTGAACTGTTTCACCCATTACCCACCTACTTGGTGTTGGCAGCACGAGCACCTCTAAGACAACCCCCCTTTCAAGGAAGCTCCTCCTCTTCGAACCATTACTCCATCCAACCCTCTCACTAAAAATCGCAACTTACAACCATACATACAACCCAAGCTCTCGTCTTCCTCTGACCACCTCCTGCTGGTACCATCCTTCTTGAAATGCATCCACCTGGCCCCTCGTTGTACAACGCCTCGCCCGCCAAGACCGTCACTAACGAAAGGAACATATAAGCCACCTCTGTTCGTCTATCCACCTATACCCTCGGTACGTACCCTACTTTCCATCTCTTCCCTTCATTCCCCCTTCCACTTACTCCTACCAGCCAAGGTACGTACAGGCCTCACCCACTATCATGAACTTGGGAAGTTGGCGTGTATGGAACAAATGGAAACACGGCTTCCTTTAGACTGTGCTGTTACGCTGTTTCTTAGCGTGCCGCTGCAGTCTAGTCTTTTTCCAACATGGCCACCGCCGAGTTCTATTTCCTCTCCTGGACTCGGCGGATCGGCGCGTTGCAACTTCTGGATTTCTCCTTGGTGACAGCGCTCCCCGTGATTTCCCTTGACGGCGATCCGCCCACGCTATCGCTTACAGTTTGTGTCCTCTTTCTCTGCTTTCTTGCAGCGTTACCCCTTGCAGTTTTGTCCGCATTACTCTTGTGCTCTTCCAGCCTTATTTTCTCTGTTTTCTTTCTGTTTCCCCTGTTCTGTCTGTATTTAGGCAGAGTTCTTGCTTATTCCCTTCTGTATTTTCTTTGAGCATTCCGGTTCTGTTCCATCTATTCATCCATTCTTTTATATACTTTTTTTTAAGTATCCCTCTTGATCCTCTGTTCTGATTACCCTTTATTTTTGTCCATGCTGTTTCCACAGCTTGCAGTCCACCCGAGACATTCATTACCGTACCCCGGCTTATTTGTGCCATTGGACTCGAGAAGACCTGGGGGTTTTTTGTGCCTGAGGCTTTTTCCCCCTACAACGCTCCGGCTGTTGCGGAGAGAGGTCTCCGGAGATTCCTTGGGTGGGAATCACGGTGGCTTCCTTCCGAGGCAGACCTTATCTGCACAAAAAATGAAGGCAGAAGCTCGGCGACCTCGAAGGAAGAAATTGGATTATTCTTCTACTACCTCAGGTGAGGAGGAAAGGGGAGAAGGTGAACTCCGATTTCTGAATGAAGAAGAAGATATTACCGACCAGCTTGATTTAATTACTGACAAACCTGATGCCCATTCCTTCTTCTCCCCCCACTAGCCCCCTAATCTATTGCGCCTCTCGTATTCTTAAGCCCACTATTCCAGCCTCATTACTCCCTACCCCCTCCCTTGTCCCTGATACGCACTGGCCTTCACTCTGCTCTTCAGAATGAGACAGTCGCCAGTGCAGATATCGTACTTTAAAAACAGGGAAAATAGAAGTATCATTTAATGAAGGTAGCCATGGCCCTTTTTTGAATTTGTAACGTTCATGGTAAACATTGCATATCTACTTAAAATGATGCATTAAAGAATAAACTGTCAAGCACCAGCACACACAGGGTCAGCGACGAGGCGGGCCCGATGTCACCGAGGTCAGGGGCAGCACCTGGCAGACCTGTGAGGCCTTCGCCGAAGAGCCAGACGCTCTGCAGGTAGCCGGATTTACAGCCCCCACGCAGGTTTTTGTTATGAGCGGGACGGGGGCTATCCAGAGGGTGCATTTAATGCAAAAGTTAGAGAGCAGACCAGACTTTTTCGAACACTTCCTTTCACTTTAATATTTCCAATATATCTTCTATCGCACGCGACACAGAACGGCACCACCCGACTGCTTTCACAGGGGGAGCATGAGCTGTGCTTTATTTGGCTTTCAAAAATGCATATACATAGCGCATCTGAGCGCCGCTTATTGAGGGGGCGAGCGGAGGAGACTCTGCTATTTCGGCGCCTCTGCCCCCAATGCTTCACTACACACAAACGTCACAAAGGCAATATGCCCTGGTCTTTCTACAACACAATTCCAATCATGGAAGTGACTTTTGAATAAGTTGCCATAAGTAAGCAAAATGGGAAACAAAAGCAAATGTAAGTTATTTAAGAACAAACTTACCTGGAAAGGCAGCAGCAGTACTACTCAGGGATTCTAAACCTTTCACCATCCAATTCAGCAAACAAAGAGGGCTACTACTCCCCAGACCTGTGCATATAAACATTTACTGCCTCGCACTATCCAGCCTTGCCTCTGGACAGCCCCTCACACCTTGCCCCAGTATTCGGCCAATGTCCTTCTGCCATCCTCTTCACCCCAGCATGCCCTCCTTTTTATCACACTCTCCCATTTGCCAGGTGCCCCTTCCCCTTGGAGCTGCATGCATCCCTTCCCCCCAAGCCGGTGAATCTCCATGGCTGGTGGGGGGCTCACCACTAGGTATTAGGTGTGGGGGCCACCAAGAGGCCAATGTGGACAGGTCTGCATACAGACTGGTGCAGCAGAGGTCCACTGCACACCTTACATAGCGCTACAGGCTTCAGCATTTTGGAGCTCGTAGTATTTATTATATGTCAAATTTAATATGGAATTCCAAGTGCCAGGGTGCAACGCGCGGTTGGCTAAAATTATAGGATCGTCCCACCATTTCATACACCATGAGGAGAAACTGGACGATTTGGTCATAGAACAAGTGTGTTGATAATTTTCCAGTAATCGGTATCTGCAAACAAAAAGATGTTTTTGGAGGGGACACCATTGTGTTACCTGACTGGCGTACTTTTGTGTTTGTGTTCAGTGGTTTGTGAAAAATGGCGGTAATTCTGCTACAGTCCAAAAAGGTGGTAGTAATGGAATTACCACTTTTTGCCGTGCCACTGAACTTGTAATGCGGCCCTTAAAGTGTGCTGCTTTCAGCTCAGTTGGGTGTGTGTTGTGCTTGGTCGAGCTATGGGATGTGTGTGTGAGCTATGGGATGCGTGTGTGAGCTAGGGGATGCTTGTGTGAGCTAGGGTTTGCTCAGTTGATGCAGTGGGCGGGCATGAAGAAGATGCACTCTAGGGTGGTGTGTGATGTCTTGAGAGGAGCCTGTACTGGGATGTAATTGGGTGCTTGGCTATACAGTTTGGGTGAGTTTATGTGGTTCGGTGGGCTGCTGGTGTGAGCTAGGCTGGGTGGGTGCTGTGCTGGGGTGAGTTACGATGGGGTGCTTGGATGAGCCATGGTGACGTTATTTGCTCTAGTGTCCTAGGGTGGGTTGGTGATGTGCTGTAATAAGCTATGTAAGCTTGTTCAGATGCTGGGTGGCTAGGTTAAGTGGGCTGGGTGCTGGTATGAGCTTGGGTCCAGTGGGATGATGAGGTGAATTAGGGTAGGTGGGGTTGGTGGGAATATCTCTGGTGGGTGTGGGGCTAGGGTGAACTAGGATGGATGGTTTGCTGGGGTGAATTAGGATAGGCGTGCTAGTCTCTGTCATGCTAGGCTGGGGCGTTTTGCTGGTGTGAGCTACGGTCAGTGGATGTTGTACCTGATGAGCTGGGTGGGTGCTGTGTTGTGGTGAGCTAGAGTGAGTTGCTAGGGGCTGAGATGAGTTAAAATGTGCGCAGTGTTGGGGTTGCTTATAGTGGATAGGATGCTTGGATGATGGGATGCTTTGGTGAGCTTGAGTTGACAGATGGGGTGCTATAGTGATCTTGTGCTGAAGTGATCTAGGGTGCAGGTTGTGTTGCTAAGAGCTGGATGAGGGTGATTGTACTGCACAGGTGAGCTAGGGTGGGTAGATTGTATGCTAATAAGAGTTAGGGTGAGTGGAATGTTTTTTGTGGTGAGATATGTTGTGAGCTAGGGGATTGTGGGTGGTGAGCTGGAGAGAGGAAAGGTTGGAGTGTACTGATGCAAGCTGAGATTGGTGTGTGGATGGGTTTGCTGAGGCAGCTTATGGTGCCCTGGGTGAGCTACAATAAGTATTGTACCAGGGCAAGCTAAGCCGGGAAGTTTATACTGGAGGGAGGTAGGGTGGATATGTATTGTGCGGGGATTAGTTAGGGTAGATGGCTGGCGTGCTGCGGAGAGCTAGGGTGGGTCGGTGTTATGCTGGGGAGCTAGGGCGGGGTGACATTGTTGGGTAAGCTTGTGTAGGATGAGGCAAAGTGGTTTGTTGAAGTCAGGGAGGTTGTGTGACTGGGGTGAACTCTTGTTGTCTGGGGTGCTTTGGCGGTGGTTGGATAGTTGGGCTGCTGGGATGAGCTGTTGAATGAGTTGTGCTTTTGCATTGGGGTGAATGCTTGGCTGAGCTAGGGTTCCTGGGTGTGGTAGGTTGTGCTGGGGTGAGGTAGGTTTGCTGGGGTGAGCTAGGGTTTGCTAAGGTGCGCAAGGGTGGTTGGGGTGCTGGGGTGAGCCGCATGTGTTGCAGTGATGTAGCCGGGATGGGAGTGATCAGGGAGACATAGGATATGGGGTGGGCTAGGGTATGGGAGTGATCTTGGGTGGGTTCTTAGGGTGTGTGTGTGTGTTGGTGTGATGCTGCAACCAGCAGGGGGGATTCTAGGTGAGGATGGGTGGGTAGAGGGTTAGGTGTGATCCTTGGGTAGCAAGTGTGGGTGAGCTATTGAGATGCTTGGATGGGTGGAATCCTGGGATGAGCTCTGGATGGCACACTGGGTTGGGTGCGTGGTGTGTTACTTTAAGGTGACCTAACGTGTGTGAGTGGGGTGTTTGGGTGAGCTATGGTGTTCTGGGGCTAGTTATGAAAAATATTTTTTTGTGCCTGGATGAGCTAGGGTAGGTGGGTATTGTGCTAGGGTGAGCTAGGGGCCTCAAGCATATGCGCTATTGTTAGCCTAGGTGGGAGGGGTCCTGGGGTCAGTGAGGTGGTGGGGTGATATTATGTTGGATGAGGCGAGCTAATGTGATGAGGTTGGGTGAGCAGGTGACATGGTTGGGTGGGTGCTGTAGATGGGGTGATGAGGTAGTGGGTGGTTGGTTTGGTTGAGGAGAGGGGGTGGTTGGGTGGAATTAGGTGTATTAATGGGGTGATTGTGGGCAGTCTGAGATTTCTGGGGGAGGGTTTAGGGTGAGGTTAGGTCGTTGGGACAGGCTGGGTGGATGAAATGGGGTGGGGTTGGGTGTGGTGAGCCTTAGGCTGGCATGTGCTAGGGTACATGGATGGAGGAAGGGCAAAGCTGAGGCAGATAAGTTGTTGACCAGAACTACGGTTCCCAAGGGTGTTCAACCTACCAGCGCTTTGTGGTCATAACAATGATATATAGAGTACTATATAAATGCCAACTAACATAACATAGGACTGGGGTGTGCTCGGATGGTTGGGATTCAGTACTGGGGTGATCTAGAGTGAGTGGGTTTCAGTGCGAAGGTAAACTAGACACCGCCTTCCTTCATGCCACGTTCTTCATTCTTCCCAGCGCAACTAACGTTCTTCCGTTCTCAGCCTTCTTGACTTGTCAATGGTTGTCGATACTGTTGATCACTCCACTCTCCTGTCTTCCCTTGCCTCACTTGCTCTCTTGTGCTGTCCTTCGTTGGTTCACCTCTTACCTTTCGTATCAATCTTTTTGGTATCCTGGTCTGGCTTTACACCTGACTCTCGTCTTCTCCAATTTGGTGTCCTGTAGGGTTCTGTGCTTGTCCCTCTTGTCGTCTCCCCTTATACACTCCCGCTCTCCCATCTCATATCTTCCTTTAATCTTTGCCTCATTTCTGTGCAGATGACACCCAACTTTTTCTCCTCTCTTTCTAACTTTTCTGACTCCCTTGAGGTCAATGTCTCTGCTTGATTCTCAGCTATTAAAACTCTGAATCCACACCCACTTTCTTCACCTTAAAGCCAGTCAAAATCCAAGCTTCTATTAATTCCCCTCCTACACTCTACCTCCCTCGCCTACCCTTCTGGTATTTCATTCCCACCTGCTTTAATCCCCTTTATTCTACAGTGAGAAATCTTGGTGTAATCTTTGAGTCTTCACTCTTTCACTACTCATATCTCTACTACTGCTTTTATTATTAATATGATGGTATCTATTGAGGCGGACCTAGCTTTGAGAAGCAACAGAGCACTTTACAAAAGTATAAAACAATACAGATACATAACAGAGCTCTTAAGAGAGGTATACAACAGTACAGATGCATAACGTAGTGCTTTTCAGAGGTAACAACTGAACAGATATACATCGGGGTGTAGGATACATGGGAGCACAGAGGAGGGGTACAGCTGTACCAGGTGGTGTTGAGGAGAGGGGCAGACGGCATCTAGTGAGTCAGGTGGTGCAAGGGGCGACGTGATGGCCTAGGGTGTTGAGTATGAGCGATACCTTGAAGAGGTGGGTCTCGAGTTCCTTTCTGAATTGTAGGAGCATGGGGGTGTGTCTGATGCTAACAAGGAGGAGGTTCCATAGTCTTGGGGCATAGACAGAGAATACTTTTTTTCTGGCCCTTTCCTTTCTGCAGCGGTGGATTTCAAGTCTGCACATGTTCTGGCAACTGTTGGAGCAATGTCTGCTTGTGCGGCCGCTATCCCCTTTATAACAGTTGTCGTGCCCGTCCCTTCTGGTCTCCTGTCTCGCCGTCCCTTCCGCTCAGTCTTCAACTCCTCTATTCGTCTCATGTTTTCTCTTCCTGCTCGTGATTCCATTAGCAGTCACTGATGCTCCAATTTCCTTCTTTCATTTGACAACCAACCTCTCTTTCACTTTCTCTGCACGGTCTTCAAGGCCTTAATGGTCCTGCTCCTTTCTATCTTGCCCTCTTAACTTGCTCTACCTTTCTGCACGTTCTCTTCGCTCTGAAGCTCTTCTCCGTATCTCTGCCCACAAATCCCCTGGGCTCCATCCCGGTTTTGCTCATTTTTGTTACTTGCTCCCATACTTTTGAACTCTCCCTCTCTGCCCCCTCTTTTCATCGCTTCTGTGCTGCCCTGAAAAATCATTTGCTTTCACTATCATAATTCGTGATTTCCATTTATTTTACTTGTCATATTATTATTTAATATGATATTTTATATTAAATTATAAAATTTAACTATCCCAAACGGCATAAGGCTAGAATCTAACTACCTATCCTTTAGGAAGAAACTGAAGACACTGTTGTTCAAATAAAGGACCTGCATAAATACTAAAGAGCATGTAAATTTAATCTACTCAGGACCAGTAATTCTGCTCTGCTGTCGCATCACTTTCCTGTTGTCCTTGTCTTTTTATAATGCGCCCTGATGCTTGCGGGCTTCGCCGCTATAGTAATAAATACAATTTTTAAAAAATTACTTTTTACCATCTTGCATCATTGTTCAGCAATTTGGAGAAAGTGCTATAAAAATGTAATAAAACATGCATAAAATAGAAACAAACAAACTGACTGGCAGCCATACACATAAGGCAGGAATATTCCAATCAAATGCTCTGCGTTCTATTACTCCATTAGCACCAGAACTTCTTTACAACTTACCCACCCGATATCAATTAAGATGATGCCAAAACCCCTGTCCACTCAGTCAGCCAGTAGATGGGCAATAGTCAGCCTTGCATGTGCCATCCTTAGAAATGTGGGCTTGCAATGTGTCTCCACTGGGTGGCACTTCAAGAGGTGGCATAGGGCAGCCCTTTTTAGGAAGACCGCTCAGGTGCTAGGCGGATTCTCGTAGGCAAAGTGGTATTCATCAATAGGAGGCACTAGTGCATACTCTAGAAAGGGGACAGCAAGAGAGCCTTCTCCGGGAAAGATGACCATAAGCAGAAGACTATCCCTGTCTACGGAATCCAGGTGTCTGGGGTCCAGGACTGAACTAACCCGAATTCAATTCTGATAAGGCAGACGTGAGCATGTCCACGCTGCTCCAGAACATTCAACAGTTTCTAGTCAATAGTGAAGTCTCATTTATTGTGCGAGGCATTACAGCATCCAATGCATCTATCCAATTGCTTCACATTTGACTGAAGTTAGTCTCAGAATTGTCCTCGCGGATTAGTACCCCACAATAATGAACTTTGTATCTGTTATTTGGACTGTCGGATGCCTGGAGAATGAAGAGGTCCACACAGGTGGAGGAATGAACCCATCGTCAATGATGGGTAGAGGCTATTCTTAATTATAAATCTTCACAGTGAAATGCCTTCCATCTCACTGAAGTACCAGGATAAAGTCGTGTTTACAACATCTTCAAATCATCTTGGCTGTAAAAGGTGGGATTTTCATCTCCATACTTCTCCCTAACATGCTCCGTAATTTGGCATTTGGGGAGGTTCTCTGTCTGTGCAGTGCCCTTAAGAGTCTGCAGTGAAGTGTAAACATGCACAGCAATCACCTTACAAATGTACTTTGAGGCTCCTTTGACATCAGAATGCTGGCCTACCTTTATCTTTGCACTGCACCAAGCAGTGATGGGTGCATATTTTTGGGGTGTTGGCAGAATGACAGAGATGCAAACAGCTTCAAGCAACTCAAGTTTCATCCTGTGGACCTGAGTCTTACCCATTCATATACAGTCCAATTTTGGACACTGCCAGTCCCTCCATTTTTTTCTGTAGTCTCCCACATAGTAACTTTCATTTATTTTACTAAAATGATAACATTTGTCCGAAATCATCCCACCTCGCAATATACCTGGACGTGGCATGGCACAGCTGAACTGCCAACACACTTCTGTGCCATTCCAAAACCCATGCCCCATGTACATGGTGGCAGGGGAGCCGACTTATGAATTTCCAAGGGGGCCCAAATACAGGAAGTGACATCACTAGCAGTTATAGGACTACAAATTTGCATGTAGTCACCAACTCGGTGCAACGCCGCGCGGGGGGTGGAGTCACACGCAGAACAGTGGAAACATTGGCTAGCATGTAATGCATATACTAAAGTCAAGTAAGAAGGAGATTAAGTCTTCGAGTTGCATTCCAGTAGGCCATCACTGCCTCTACTCCACCCCTCTATAATCATCCAGGTTGTAGTACCCCTCAAAAGGCAGAGCAACACAACTAGGATGGGAGAATGAAATGCCGTCCTATCCTGTGAGTGTGTCAAACGTCGGAGCAAAGACTGTGCGGGTGCCTCCTGCCTTGGAGCACAATCTCACTAATTTGGTGCAAATCTCGCAAGTGGGAGCATGGGAATCCCCTGCGTGTGTGTGGGCTGCAGACCCCGGATCACATGCTCACTTCTTCAGTGTGAAACTCTGGCCAAGGCTCTTTGGGCAAGCAGGATGGGTCTCACACCTATAAACAGTGTGATATATTGAGTGGGCACCTCACTCCTTGGAGCATAGTATCAACCGTTGCTGGTAATCTCACAACTGAATGTACAGTTTCACTCTCGGTCATCTCAGTGACCCCATGTATATTAATGGAGTCAGTCTCCCATCTGGGAAGACAATTATATTTCTGTTAAAACACTCTGAATTTTCACTCCAGTTTTCTTGATCTATAGATCCATACCATATTCATTCAGTGTGTGCAGGGGTGATAACTTGTGTCTGAGAGAGCTCATTCTTTCATTCAGGAGAGATAAAGGGTTAACAACTGCCTGTATGTGGGATCAGGCTCCTTTTGCCCCATATCAGCCCCACTAAGATGAACTAGCATTGCCTTAACAAAAGCATAGTATTATCGCTGAGAAGATTCAACAATTATAGAAGCTCTGTTACAGCAGTATTATCCCATCAAGAGTATAGCCAGCTAACTGAGGAGCACCAGCATTGCCCCATTTCAAATATGGCAGCTCTACTAGAAAGTGCTGGCTCATACGCCTCTGCTCCCCGCCCATAGCATTCACCCTCACCACGTGCACACTCAGAGACATGCAAACAGTCTAATTTTCCCCTCTCCCTGCCCCCTCCCTCGCTTTGCATCTGAACCTCCATTTCTAAAAAGCCTTCTGGGTTGGGTGTACATCTACATCTGTTCACCCCTCTTTGCAAGAGGGGTGCACAGATGTACAAATACACCAAACCCAAAATGATTTTTAGAAATTGAGGGACAGACTTGTTTTGCATCTGTGCCTCCATTTCTAAAAATCCTTCTGGGTTGGGTGTACCTCTACATCTGTGCACCCCGGTGCACAGATGTAGAAGTATACCCACCCCAGAAAGATTTTTAGAAATTGAGGGACAGATGCAAAGCAAAAGCCTCTTGCTTTGCATCTGTCCCACAATTTCAAAACATCGTTTTTCCTCAGCTTTTACCCGGGCCGCCAGAGAGAGAGACAGTATGGATGGAACAAAGGGCCATCCATACTGCGTCTCTTCTCTCCGGCCGGGGGGGGCTCAGCCCCGACTTCATTCTGCCAGGGGGGTGGGAGGGCACGAGCCCCGCAGCCCCCCGTACTCGGCGCGCCTGCATGGTGGGGTTGTAAAATCTACCTTGTCTTTTCCAGGGCTCTCCAGCCCCCAACAGTCCTGCTGCTCGCAATGCAGGACGACAGCCTGGGTAAGTGGGGGCCAGTCACGGACAGAGCCCAGCCACCCGCCTTATCTGCAGACAAGCAGGAGGCAGGGCTTTATCTGTCCAGGACCTGGCTCTCCTTGGCTCTGCAGGGCACTTTTAATCAGCGAATATCAGGACTGTTCTTCAGCCTGAGAAAGCACTGAACTCACTGAGCCATGCAGTGTCAACACTTCGAGGGGATTGGGTCCTCCGACGTATTCCATATCTTTGACAGTAATCACCACAGCTGTGCTGCTTCGGAAATTTTTCGGCGTCTGCGTCGATGAAGTTGATGCGCCGTCCCCGAGGATCTCCTCCGACGGCACCCGATGTGATAAGTAGGATGCATGACGCGCGTAGGCTCAGTTCAGTTTTTTTCACGAACGTGTTCGCTTCTTGAATCTCGGTACGCCTCGACTCTTTTGGGTCTCCTTCCAGCAGTCGGTCTTGCCACTCCTCTGCCTCTTCGAGGCATTCCCGGAAGCGCCAGCATCCCTCGCCTTCCCCGTATTCTTCCGAGGACTCCGCCCGTCGGCGGGTCGCTTATCCCACCGTGCAAGCGACACCGGAGGAATGGGCTTCCTTTGGGAAGAAGATGTTGGCGATTCTCGAATCGCAGGGCACCGGTCCGTCCGCGCCTCCGAGTGGGGTCGGTCGTGATCGGTCGAGAGACACCGCTCGCACGCCTTCGGGCTCGGGTGGTCGGGTCGGCACGGTTCGCGAGAGAGGTCCCGCTCGGACAAGGGTAACCGTTCTCGTCATGCCCGTTCCAGGTCCCGGTCCTCGACGCGCAGGAGACCGTGGGATCCTGTTGTGCCGAAGTAGTCGACGACCTCTCTCGAGGCTCCACCTCCGAGGGGGTCGCCGGACACGCTCAGAGCTCTGGCTTCGAGGCCTGTGTCGATGCTGGCGGCGCTGCGGCTGACGTCGACGCCGATTCTCTCGACGCCGGTGCCGACTCGTTCGGCGCCCTCAACGCCTTTCGAGGCGGTGGTGTTGGAGGGGCCCCGTGGCACGGGAGAAGCACTAGAAAGGCTCTGGCTAAGGTCAGGCATAGCTTTGGTCCCCAGGTGTCTTCCTCTCACCGCCTGGAGTACATTTCAGAGGGTGATGAGGGCTCTGATGAGGGCTTGGTTCCGGTTACGGTGCCAGATGAGCTTTTCTCGGGCCATAGCCAATTTGATGACCTGAGGCAGTCACTGCATGATGCCAGTGGACTGGACACTTCTCCGGAGGTGGAGTTTTGTAGGCCTGAGCCTGGCACTCATGCCGATTCTTCGTACCAGCGCCTTATGTCTCGAGTACTTGGGATGGTCGGCTCCCCCGGGGGGAGTTTGTTCAGGATGATCTCACCGACATCCTCGATCTTGGTCCCCCCACTGACCCGGTACTGCCGTTTCATATGGCTCTGCAGAGAAGGGTGGCGGCGGCTTCGACTGCTCCGGAGAGTCTCCCGGCGGTGGGCAAGTCTTTGTCGCGAAAATACCGTCCAGCCAGTAGCGACCCCTGCTACTTGTCCAGGCACCCCACTCCGGAGAGTTGGTGGTGCAGGCGGCTACGGCCCCGGCAAAGCAGGCGTCGTATCCTACCATCCCTCCGGATAGGGACGACAAACGTTTTGATGGCTGGGCGAAGAAAGTGTTGTCTTCAGGGGGTATGGCGCTTCAGGCGGCCAACTCCGTATGTGCCTTGTCTCGTTTCACACACACTCTGTGGAACTGTGTTGCATTAGCGGCTGAACATATTCCCGAAGGGGACGAACGGGATGGTTTCCTTGCTATGGTTCAGGATGTCAAAGATGCCATGTGTAAGGCCGTTCAGTCGGGTTTGGACATGGCAGATTGGGTTAGCCGGTCCATGGCGGCGAGCACCGTAATACGCAGGTTTGCGTGGTTGCGGAAGTTGGGGTTCGCTCCTGATGTGCAGTCCCGGCTCCTCAATATGCCCTTTGATGGTGAACATCTTTTTGGAAGCAAGGCTGACGAGAGCCTTGAGAGGTTGCAGACCTCCAAAGCTGCAGCAAAGTCGTTGGGCGCTGCAGTTCGACAACCTCTGCCTTTTCGTCCTAGGGGACAACAATGGAGGGGAGGTTCCTTTTGTTATTACTCGTCCTTCAGTAAAGCAAGAGGAGCTGTCAGTCAAAGAGGCCACCGTAAGAGTGCCAGAGGTGGAAAACAGGGTACTTGAGGTGCCAAGGCCGCTCGGGCTGTTGCCTCTTTGCCCTCAGGCAACGCCGCAGCCACTACCACTCAGTCCTGAGGCCAGGTCCCATGGTTCGCCGGTTGGAGGAAGGCTGGTGCAGCATCTTGTAGAGTGGCGTGCCATTACTTCAGATGTGTGGGTTCTGGAGATCATAACCCACGGCTACTGTCTTCCCTTTCGGCAGAGGCCTCATGACAATCCACCTGGGAACCTCTCTTTGAAGAGTCCGGATCTGCTCCTTGCGCAGGAAATTCAAGCCCTGCTGGAGAAAGGCGCCATAGAACTGGTGCCTGTAGCGGAGAGGAACAAGGGATGGTATTCCCCTTATTTTTTGATTTCGAAGAAAGACGAGGGATTGAGACCCATCATGGACTTGCGCGGTTTGAACAAACTCCTCAGGAAGGACAAGTTCAAGATGGTTACTCTCTCTCAAGTCCTCCAGGCCCTTCAACTTCAGGACTGGTTGGTGTCTCTCGAGCTCAAGGACGCTTACTTCCATGTGCCGATCCATCCCAAGCACAAGAAGTACCTAAGGTTCGCAGTTGGCGACTCGCACTTTCATTTTCGGTTCCTGCCGTTCGGATTGACCTCCGCCCTGAGGGTTTTCAACAAGCTCATGGTGGTGGTGGCAGCGCATCTCAGGAAAGTGGGGATTCACGTCTACCCCTACCTGGCCGATTGGTTGATCAGGGGGAGCTCTCCCGAGCAAGTCCTGGATCATCGGTCCATCACCTGCCACTCCCTTCACAAGCTGGGCTTCTCCCTCAATTTCAAGAAGTCTCATTTGACGCCAACACAGCGGCGCCAGTACATCGGAGCAGTGCTCGACACATCCCCGGGGGCTGTGTTTTCCTCCCCAGGTGAGGGCTGTTCACATTCAGCAGATGGTGCACAGGTTTCAACTTGCCCAGACGCTCCCGGCGTTCGAGTTCTTGAGGTTGCTCGGCCTCATGGCATCCTGCATTCTTCTGATGCCAGAGGCTCTTCTGCGGATGTGATCTTTGCAGTAGGCACTCAAGATGCAGTGGTCGCACTCTTCTGGCAGGATGTCGGACCCTGTTCAGGTGCCGCCCTCGGTCGCCCAGGACCTTCTGTGGTGGGATGTCGAAGGCAATCTGATGAACGGGGCCCCATTTTGGCTGCCCTGGCCAGAGGTGATGATCGTGACGGACGCATCCCTCACGGGATGGGGAGCTCATGCCAATGAGTTGACAGTCAGCGGTCGTTGGTCTCCGTTGGAGTCCAGACTCCATATCAATCTGTTGGAGCTGAGGGCCGTCCGGCTAGTCCTGAAGGCTTTTTTGCCGACTGTGCGAGGAAAGAGTGTCCTGATTCTAACGGACAACACGGTGGCCATGCACTACCTCAACAAAAAGGGGGGGGGAGGGTCACTTCCTCTGTGCAGGGAGGCGATGCAGCTCGAGTTCTGGGCCATCCAGCAGAAGTTTCGATCTCGGCTGTTCATCTGGCTGGAGACGACAATAAGACGGCGGACGCTCTGAGCAGGCAGAGCACGATCTCTCACGAGTGGGAGCTGGCTCAGGAGATTCTCCTGGAGATCTTCGCCCTTTGGGGGACCCCTCAAGTGGATCTGTTCGCCTCCAGTGTCAACCGGAAGTGCGAAAGGTTCTGCTCGTGGAAATTTCCTCCAAAAGGAGCCTTAGGAGACGCGTTTGTGGTGGAGTGGTCATTCCCACTGCTGTACGCGTTTCCTCCAGTCCCCGTCATCCCGCAAGTACTGCGGAGGTTACGGAGGTTCGGTTCCCGGATGATCCTCATTGCTCTGGCGTGGGCCCGGAGGACGTGGTACCGAGACCTTCTCGACTTGTCCATCTGCCCTGCACGTCGTCTTCCCTACTGAGACGATCTGCTCTCACGGGAGGGGGGTCAGGTTCTCCATCCAGAGGTCAGATCCCTCAACCTTCACGCTTGGCTTCTGAAAGGTTGAGGTATAAGGATTGGGACCTCCCTGAAGACGTGTTGGAGGTGTTGCTCTCGGCCAGACGGCCGGCAACAAAGTCTCTGTACCGTTGCCGTTGGTGTAAATTCTGCGACTGGTGCAGAGTTAAGAATGTGGATCCTTTTGAGTGTGACATTCCCATGGTTCTGTCTTTTTTGCTTTCCTTGGCCCACAGGGGCTTGCAAGTGGGTACCATTAAAGGTTACCTGGCGGCGCTGTCCATATTTAAGTGCTCGTCTGAAGAATGTTCCTATTTTAAGATTCCTTTAATTTCTCAGTTTTTGAAAGGGCTCACTAATGTGTTCCCTCCGTCACCTTTTCTGGTGCCCGGTTGGGATTTGAACCTTGTTCTTAAGTTTCTTATGGGGGCTCCGTTTGATCCTTTGCATTATTGCCCTTTGAGACTGTTAACTCTTAAAACTGTGTTTTTGGTTGCGGTTACTTCCGCTCGCAGAGTGAGTGAGTTACAGGCACTTTCAGTTAAGCCACCCTTCACTGTGTTTCATAAGGACAGGGTTGTCCTTCGGGTTCGTCCTTCCTTTCTTCCGAAGGTGGTTTCGGAATTTCTTTTGGGCCAGAAGGTTGTTCTTCCGGTATTCTATCCTCCGCATCCTGGTAAGGAAGAGGCGAGGCTCCATAGCCTTGATCCTAGGAGAGCATTGAGCTTTTATATTTCGCGCATGTCCCGGGTCAGAGTGGACGATCAACTCTTCATTGGTTACGCTGGAAAGCGTTTGGGACAAGCTGTGACGAAACAGACTTTGTCTTGTTGGATTATTTTGGCTATCTCCGAGTGTTACCGCTTGGTGGGTAAGGACCCACCGGCTGGCTTGCGGGCCCATTCTACCAGGGGTATGGCTGCATCTACTGCCCTGCAGAGGGGTGTTCCTATTCGTAACATCTGTGATGCAGCCACCTGGGCTTCTGCACATACTTTTGTACGTCACTACTCCCTCGATTCCATCCGAGGACAGGATCTGGCCTTTGGCAAAGCAGTCCTTTATTCCGCAATTTGATTGGGCATGCTAAATTTGTGTTCTAAATTCTTTTCCCACCTCCTTGCTTTGGTACTGCTTTGGGAGTCTGTCAAAAATGTGGAATACGTCGGAGGACCCAATCCCCTCGAAGAACAAGTTACTCTCTTACCTGGTAACGTTCTTTCGATGGGATGGTCCGACGACTTATTCCATATCGCTCCCTCCCTACCTTCCCCGATGCAGAATTTCTTATGCGATTGCAGCTTATGTTTCCGCAAGGCCTTGTGTGTCTGACTGGCAGAAGACTATTGTCACACGTTCTGGGGGAAAAAACTACAACTGAGGCTACGGGCGTCGTGCGTCCTACTTATCACATCGGGTGACGTCGGCCGTCGGAGGAGGTCCTCGGGGACGGCGCATCGACGTCATGAACACAGGACGCAGACGCTGAAAATTTTCCGAAGCAGCACAGCTGTGGTGCTTACTGTCAAAGATATGGAATACGTCATCGGACCATCCCATCGAAAACGTTACCAGGTAAGAGAGTAACTTGTTCTTCTCACTGTAAGGAGGCTTCATTAAGAGGAGGGGGGGCAATGTGAACAGATGGCTGAGCACCCCCTGCCCTGTCCCTACTGCTTTCATCTGTAGAAAGATGCTTCTTCTATTTTGGTGGCCCTGCCCCCAGTGCTTAACTATAAATCATGACTGAGCATGCGCAGTCAGCCGGATCTATCATGAATATGTACGTGTATGTGAAATAAGTGCAATTATTAACATGATAATGATGCACTTACTTCACATACACGTACATATATATTTGTTATGTATACTTTCATATGTTTTGCACATTTAGTGCTTATTAGAATCCTGGGACTTTATGAAAAACAGTATCCGCTGCGTTTATCTTCTGGAGTCCGGTGGATTCGTGAGGTTTGCGTCCATTTACGAGTAGCTCTTAACAGGGCTTCACCATGTTCTGTTATTTCAGTGAGCCTGGCTCACATCAAGTTACAGAAATGGGACCCCACAAACACAGGCACACCACATTCCTGCTGTCAAAAAATCCTATCCTTTAAGTACTGACTGAGCATGCGCACGCATGTTCAGTCAGCAAGATAGGATTTTCTGACAGATAGGAAAAAGTGACGTTACACCAGCAGAAATGGTGCCTTGTCAAAAGTTAATAAATTAAAGCCCTGTCTCAATGCGTGTCGGGAACACGTTTAAACAACGGGGAGATCCCACGCAGCACAGAGACCTCTGACACAACGTGGCCACGCAGCAGGGTTATTACAAGAGGCGCAAAGGGTAACAAGAAGGGCCATATGGATGCCGATACAAGTGCAACCAACATGGAGAACTCAGAGGGCCCCTTATCACCCGCCCCTGCACCGAACCAAGCCCACACTGAAAGAAATATGGACCCATACATGGCGGCGCTGCAGGTGGGCTTCTCAGCAGTGAATAACAAGCTTGACGAAATTAGCAGCAACATCAATAGGGCTGACATACAAAAGGTGAATACTAGTGTCACGGAAGCAGAGAGCAGTGTGAGCACACTAGAAGACAAAACAGCCACACACAGCAAAGACATCGATGACATTTTTAAAAATCTATAGGCGGTGCAAGAGAAATGCGAGGGTCTAGAATCCAGATCACGCCGTAATAACATCAGTGGTCTGTATGGCCGAGTAGACCATAAATGTTCCAATGGAGGCGTTCCTGGAAGATGCTCTCCTCTCGATGTTCCCGGAAGCGCAATTCTCACACCAATTCCTAGTGGAGAGGGCCCACAGATCACTGGCCCCACTGCCCAAACCAGGTGCCCCCCCTCCCCCCGCACACCATCTTTGCTCGCTTATTGAATTATGGCGACTGGGACCTGATCCTTCGCTTGTCACGAGAAAAGGGCTCCCTGTCATACAACTCAACCCAGATCCATATCTACCCCGACTTCTCGAATGGGGTGCAGGCAGCTTGACGCATATACAACCACGTTTAAAAGATGCTCAGGGAAAGGAAGATACCCTACGCCATGCTGTTTCCAGCTAAACTCAATCTGCAACATGCGGGTAGAGCCCACTTCTTAGAAACACCGGAAGAAGCCATGACCTACATTTAACAGCACATTCCGGCTCCGCCGAATAACGTATGACAGGTGTCAATGCATGTAAATAAGTCAAATCGTACTTAAACCCAGTAATCCTAAGCCTAGCCTTCAAAAGCCTGGTACCTAACACTCCTACCTGAAATCCTGCCTCTCTGGGTACTCTATTGCATCCTGGCAAATACTTAATCAACTTACACTTCACATCACTGCACATGAAACGAGTCCTCACTAACATGACACATGATGCAACATAACATTAGTCATAAAGCGTGTGCAGACCCAAAATACAAACCTGGTTTTGACAGCAAGCTGCATGGCACAAACAAGGAAATTCCCTTTGATGAAGAAACAAGACACATGGGCCCATTGGGCTAGCAAAAGCAACAAACAAACATTACATTTAGCGGTTCTCTTCTTAAATACATAGCACCTCTATTCATGTAAGGTTTAGAAATAAGTGTCCTTGAGGGCCTAGAACCGTACTATTAGCGTGTTGCCCAACTCATGGTAAGTGTGCTCCCACAGTATTCACCAGTATACCCAGTTACTAAGAGTGTCCTTAATCTCTTTTTGATTATTCATCAGACTTCTTTCTGGTAAACCCAGATAGAGAGCGCTCACTGGTAACACTTAACAACATAAGAGGCCAAACACGTGTTTGTAACGTCTCTCCGCTTTCATATCATAAGCTGCGGATAAATGCATTCAACCGCCAGTCGTACATATTTCCCTCGATAAAAGATTGCCAGGAGACGTGCACTTTAGCAGTCCCAAACACAATAATGAATGCCTTTCCACTTATCTTAGTGTCCGGGTGCCTCACGAGGCAACCCGGACTTCATAGAATGATTTGAGGTAGCCGCCGGGGCCGATGCTTCTCACTGCCGCAGCCCAGGATCACACAGCCGCATTCCGCCAGCGTCCCGTGTTCGCTCAGCAAAACTCCTCCGATCCAAACGCTGTGACCGCCCGTGCTGTGCATCAATAATTAGCCACACCAGCGTAGGGGCAGCTGGCGGTTTAGTAAGCCCCCAATGATTGCTTTCAGCTGGCTCACCGCGCGAACGTGCGTTGAACTACACGTTGGCCCATAGGCTGCTGGGAAAGGTAGTTCACAGCCTATTTCCTGCAATTCAAGCGCCTTCTCTTGCCCCAAACCCTATTTCGAAAGGTTTGTGTCCTCCAACGGATTCCACATGTAGTGTCCACAGCTGTGTACTTTGGAAACTTTTTCGGCAGAGGGCATCCTGCATCGGGACGAAGGCCTCCGTCGAGGGCAACGTCACTGGATGTTATAAATCGGACGCATGGTGCCTGTAGCTTCAGTTCTGTTTTTTTTGTATACGTGTTTGCTTCGGAGACTCGGCGCGCCTTGTGTTTTCCTCGTGAATGTCTTCTTCGACCCCTCCGATGCTGCGGTCTGGCTTCAAGACTTGCCGGGACTGCAAGTCTAAGATGTCGATTACCGACACACATCGCATTTGTTGTGGTGCCTGGGAGTGAGTCATGACACAGACTGTTCCAAATGCTAGTCGCTGACTGCTAAGGCCTTGCAGGAGCGTAAGGGGAAGTTTCAGGTAGGTAGGGGTTCTAAAACCAGTAAGTCCCGTAAAACTTCTAAGGGGATGTCCACCGACGATTCGAGGGGCGACACTCCGCGTCAGAAGGAGTCCCGGGGATCTCGGTCCCGAGTGGTTCCCACCATTCGTCCTCGGCTCGGCATTCCAGGTAGCGCCATCACCGGTCGCCTTCCCCGTCCTCCTCGGAGGATGGCTCTGTGAGGAAAGTGGCATGTCCAACGAACCCCTCGACTCCGGAGGGAGGCATGGGCTGCCTTCAGGGAGCAGATGCTGGTGATTTTCCAAACCCAGGGCACAGTTCCGTCCGCGCCTTTGGAAGAAGTCGGCAAGGAATGGTCTCAATCCTTCGGGCTCGGGTCCTCGACGCGACTCATCGGGAACCTTCGAGGTGCTGATCGGACAAGGCTCAAAAGGGTCGCAAGAGAAGTGCTTCCAGGTCTCGTTCCTCGTCCCCAGCAAGACCGCAGAAACCTGTTAAGGGCTCGAGGTCGGCGTCGACTCTGCGCCGTGTCCGTTGGATACGGACGTCAAAGCTTTGCCTTCACACCAGCTCTCGGCGCCGTTAGACGCTGAAGCTGTTGGCGCTCTTGACGCCTTCCAGGCTTTTTGGCCGGAATTTACCGATGGACATCCCTGGTGCTGTGGATCCTGCAAGGAAGGCTACTTCCAAGTCTGTTAAGCCTTTTATGGACTACACACCCTCTTCTGTCCCGAGGCATGACTTTTACCTCCCTCTGGATGACATCTTTGAGGAGGAGGAGGAGGAGGAGAGGTCAGATTTTGATTTTGACCCTGTTGAGCCTGATGTGGATCCAGTTTTTTCTGGGGACAGTCAAATGGAAGAGTTGAGGCAATCTCTTCATGATGCCAGTGGCTTGGACACTTCTTCTAAGGTGGAATTTGGCAGGCCTGAGCCTGGGGCTCATGCCGAGTCGACCTTCAGGAGACTGATGGCTAGGGTCACTGAATATCTTGGTTGGTCCAGTCCTCCTGAAGCTTTTATTCAGGATGTCTTAACGGATATTTTCGATCAATGTCAGTCCTCTGACCCAGTGTTACATTTTCATTTGATGTTGCAGAAAAGGGTGGCGGCTGCTTGGCAGACTCGAGAATCTCTTTGACAGTTAACAAAACGTTAAAGGCATGGTCTAGTAAAAAATGTTATTTAAAAAATAGATAGGCAACATAAAAAAAAATACTAGCATTCTCTTTTTTAAAACTTCCTATGTAAAATTTTGAGCTATTCAAGCTCAGAATTCGCAAAAGCAAGCACATGGGCGCATCCATTTTGTGAAATGGAGGCCCTCCTGTGCTGGCTTTTGCTTTTGCGGCACTAATGAAGGAAAAGCCAGCCAGCTGTAGTAAACAAAAGCTACCGCTGGGTGGCTTTCCCTTCATTAGTGCTGTACGCGGAGGACGGGGACCGGAGACCACAGCAGGAAAGCTGCAGCTGAATCTCGGTAAGTGCTATTTTTAATTTTTTTTTTAAATAAGCACTAGCTGCGTTTTTTTTTCTAAGTTTTCCGGGCTGGAGGAGCCCGGAAAACTTAGAAATAAAACCGCAGCTTTAAAAACATTGTATTTATGTTTGCGGTCGCTTTTGAAGCGACCATAAACATAAATACAACGTTATTGTGTTGGAAAACGCTGTGGTTTTTCTTTACAAGTTTCTCAGACTCCTCTGGCTCGGGGGAGCCCGAGAAACTCGGAAAGAAAACCTGCAGCGTTTTCCAACACAACTGTGTTGTGTTTCTGCCTGCTGTGGCTTTCACTTTGGGTCTCCGGTGCTCCCAGGGGAGCACCGGAGACCCAAAGTGAAAGCCACAGCAGGCAGAAACACAACGCGGTTATGTTTACATGCCGTGTAGTGTTTCTACCTACAGCTGATTTCCCATTTGGGGCTCTCTGGCTCCCCGTGGGGAGCCCGAGAGACCCAAATGGGAAATGCTAAATGCTGCGTTGTTTCTGCCTGAATCTGCTTTCCCATTTGGGGTTCTCGGGCTCCCCGTGGGGAGCCCCAAATGGGAAAGCAGATTCAGGCAGAAACAACGCGGTTGTTTTCCGCAATGCCGCGTTGTTTCTGCCTGAATCTGCTTTCCCATTTGGGGCTCTCGGGCTCCCCGTGGGGAGCCCGAGAGCCCCAAATGGGAAAGCAGATTCAGGCAGAAACAACGCGGTTGTGTTGGAAAACGCTGCGGTTTTTCTTTCCGAGTTTCTCAGGCTCCAGCCTGAGAAACTTGGAAAGAAAAACCGCAGCGTTTTCCAACACAATAACGTTGTATTTATGTTTGCGGTCGCTTCAAAAGCGACCGCAAACATAAATACGTTTTTAAAGCTGCGGTTTTATTTCTAAGTTTTCCGGGCTCCTCCAGCCCGGAAAACTTAGAAAAAAAACCGCAGCTAGTGCTTATTTAAAAAAAAAAAAAAATAGCACTTACCGAGATTCAGCTGCAGCTTTCCTGCTCCGGTCTCCGGTCCCCGTCCTCCGCGTACAGCACTAATGAAGGGAAAACCACCCAGCGGTAGCTTTTCCTTCATTAGTGCCGCAAAAGCCAGCACAGGAGGGCCTCCATTTCACAAAATGGATGCGCCCATGTGCTTGCTTTTGCGAATTTTGAGCTTGAATAGCTCAACATTTTACATAGGAAGTTTTAAAAAAGAGAATGCTAGTATTTTTTTTAATGTTGCCTATCTATTTTTTAAATAACATTTTTTACTAGACCATGCCTTTAACTAAAAAATACTGCCCTTCTGGTAGCGACCGCAGTTACCTTCCATCTCACCCCATTCTAGAGAGTTTGGTGGTTCAGGCGGCTGCGGCTACCTCGAGGCAGGCCGGCGTACCCTACCATCCCTCCTGATAGGGACGACAAACGCTTCAAAGGTTGTGCATGCAAGGTGTTTTCTGCGGGGAGAATGGCGTTGAAGTCAGCCAACTCCACTTGTGCCTTAGCAAGATTTTCACACACTCTGTGGACTTGTGTATCTCTAGCGGCTGAGCATATTCCTGAAGGGGAAGAAAGGGATGGGTTCCTTGCTCTTGTGCAGGATGGCAAGGATGCCAAGTGTGAATCCCTTCAGTCGGGTTTGGACACGGCCGATAGTGTTTGCCGGTACATGGCTGCGAGCACCGTGATGCGCAGATTTGCGTGGTTGCGGAAGTCTGGTTTTGCTCCGGATGTGCAAGCCTATGTTTTGAACATGCCCTTTGATGGCACGCATTTGTTGCGCAGCAAGGCTGACGAGAGCCTTGAGAGGTTGCAGACCTCAAAATGTACAGCGACATCTTTGAGCGCAGCTGTGTGTCAACCTCTGCCTTTTCGTCATAGGGGACAGCAGTGGAGAGGAGGTTCTTTTCGTTACTACTCCTCCCTTGGTAGAACGAGAGGAGCCGCCAGTCAAATGGGTCAGCGTGAAAGTACCCGTGGTGGTCGGTGAAATAGGGGTGCCAAAGCTGCTCAGGCAGCTGCCTCTTTGCCTTCAGGAGCTGCCGCAGCCGCTCCAAAACGAGCATGAGGCCATGTCCCATTGTTCATCGGTTGGGGGCAGACTGTCTAAGCATCTCAAAGAATTGCGAGCTATTACTGCGGATGCGTGGGTTCTCAATACAATAGCCCGCGGCTGCTGCCATCCCTTCCTAAGGCGGCCTCACGACAATCCACCGGGGAATCTCTCTTTGAAGCTTCCGGATCCGCTCATTGTGCAGAAAATATTGACCCTGCTGGAGAAAGGGACCATAGAATTGGTACCTGTAGCGGAGAGGAACAAGGGATGGTATTCCCCATATTTTTTGATTCCAAAGAAAGACGGGGGATTGAGACCCATCTTGGACTTGTGTTGGTTGAACAAACTTCTCAGGAAGGACAAGATGGTCACTTTCTCAAGTCCTCCAGGCACTTCAACTTCAGGATTGGTTGGTGTCTCTGGACCTGCAGGATGTTTACTTTCATGTGCCGATTCATCCAA
This sequence comes from Ambystoma mexicanum, assembly GCF_040938575.1. Taxonomy (NCBI): domain Eukaryota; kingdom Metazoa; phylum Chordata; class Amphibia; order Caudata; family Ambystomatidae; genus Ambystoma; species Ambystoma mexicanum. The sequence continues at coordinate 1,326,686,755 of NC_090921.1, read as the reverse complement.
AGCACAGAAAGTATCTGAGGTTTGCGGCTGGCGACTCGAACTTTCAGTTTCGGGTCCTGCCATTCGGATTGACCTCCGCTCTGAGGGTTTCACCAAGCTAATGGTTGTGGTGGCAGCATATCTCAGGCGAGGGGGGGGGGATTCACGTCTACCCCTACCTGGACTGGCTGATCCGTGCGCGTTCTCCCGAACAAGCGATGGATCATCTGTCTCACCTGCCACCCCCTCCACAAGCTGTGCTCCTCCCTCAATTTCAAGAAGTTGCATCTGACCCCTTCCCAACAGCTCCAGTTCATCAGGGCTGTGTTGGACACGTCCTTGGGTAAGTACTCGCCTCCCAAGGTGAGGGCTCATCACATTGTGCAGATGGTGGACAAGTTTCAACATGCCCAGAGTCTCCCGGCTTTCGAATTCTTAAGGTTGCTCGGCCTCATGGTATCCTACATTTTTCTGGTACCAGAGGCCAGACTGAGGATGAGATCCCTGCAATGGGTCCTCAAGATGCAGTGCTCACAATTCTCAGGCAAGATGTCGGATCCTGTTCAGATTCCACTCTCGGTCTCACAGGATCTGCTGTGGTGGGCCAACGAGGGGAACCTGATGAAAAGGGGAGCCATTTTGGCAACCGTGGCCAGAGGTGACAGTAGTAACGGATGCTTCCCTCACAGGATGGGGAGCTCATGCTGAAGATTTGACCGCCAGCAGTCGCTGGTCTCTGTCGGAGTCCAAACTGCACATCAACCTGTTAGAGCTGAGGGCCATCAGGCTAGCCCTGAAGGCATTTCTACCATCTGTGCGGGGGAAAGTGTGTCCTTATCATGACGGACAATGCAGTGGCCATGCATTACCTCAACAAAAAAAGAGGGGTGGGGTCACTCCTGTTGTGCAGAGAGGCGATGCAGCTCTGGTTCTGGGCAATCCAGCAGGGAATATCACTCTCGGCAGTTCATCTGGCCGGAGAGGAGAACACGGTGGCGGACCTTCTGAGCAGGCAGAGCACAGTCTCTCACAAGTGGGAGTTGGCTCAGGAAGTCCTTCTGCAGAGCTTCGCGCTTTGGGGAACCCCAGAAGTGGATCTCTTCATGACCAGTGCCAACCGGAAGTGCGAGATAATCTGCTCGAGGGAATTTCCTTCGAGAGGAGCCTTAGGAGACGCCTTTGTCGTGGATTGGTCATTCCCAATTCTGTAAGCATTTCCTCCGGTCCCCGTCATTCCTCAAGTGTTGAGGAGGTTACGGCGGTTCGGATCCCACATGATCCTTATTGCTCTTATTGGGCCAGGAGAGCGTGGTACCCGGACCCTTCTAGAAATGTCCATCTGCCCTCCACGTCGTCTTCCCTAACGAGAAGGATCTGCTCTCACGCGAGGGGGGTCGGGGTGCTCCATCCAGAGGTCAAGACTGTCCACCTTCACGCTTGGTATCCGATAGGCTGAGGTATAAGGATTGGGACCTTCCAGATGACGTGATGGAGGTGTTGCTTTCGGCCAGGCGGCCGGCAACCAAATCCCTGTTCCATTGCCGTAAATTTTGCGACTGGTGCAGAGGACAAAATGTTGATCCTTTTCAGTGTTCCATTCCCGTGGTTCTATCTTTCTTGCTTTCTTTGACCCACAGGGCCCTTTAAGCAGGTACCATTAAGGGGTACGTGGCGGCGCTGTATATCTTCAAGCACTCGTCTGAAGAATGTTCTTACTTTAAGATTCCTTTGATTTCCTAATTTCTTAAAGGGCTTCCCGCCGTCCCCATTCCAGGTGCTGCTTTGGTCTTGAAATTCCTGATCGGTGCTCCATTTGAACCTTTGTACTCTTGTCCTTTGAGACTATTGTCTTTCAAGACGGAGTTCTTGGTTACAGTTCCGCTCGCAGAGTGAGTAAATTGCAGGCACTTTCATGTAAGCCACTGTTTACTGTGTTCCAAAATAAAAGGCTTGTACTGAGGGTACGTCCTTCCTTTCTACCTAAAGTAGTGTCTGAGTTTCATTTAAGCTGGAAAGTGGTTCTTGCTTCTTTCTATCCTCCTCCTCCTCCTTGTAAGGAGGAGCGACTCCATAGGATGGACCCTAGGAGAGCTCCGAGCATTTTATATTTCTAGGTTGTCCAGGGTCAGGGTTGAATGATCAACTCTTTGTGGGGTATGCTGGACACTGATTGGGCAAGGCTGTTGCCAAACAGACCTTATCCAGGTGGATTATCCTCACCATTACTGAATGTGGGCAAGGACCCTCCTGAAGGGTTGTACGCTCATTCCCCTAGGGGTGTGGCTACTTACACAGTCCTGCAGCGGGGAGTTCCTATTAGGAATATCTGTGATGCAGCCACATGGGCTTCTATCCACACCTTTGTTAAACATTACTCCCTGGATACGCTCCATGGTCAAGATATGGCCTTTGGTAAAACGGTTCTTTATTCTGCTATTTGATTGGGTACTCTAAATTCTTTTCCTTCCTCCATTTTCTGGTACTGCTTTGGGAGCCTGTCAAAGATGTGGAATACGTTGGAGGACACAATCCATTCGAAGAACAAGTTACTTACCAACTGGTAAAGTTCTATCGACTGGATGTTCCTCCAACGTATTCCACATCGCCCCTCCAGCCTGGCCCCCTGGAGAATTTCCTATGCTATTGCAGCTTACGTTCCCACAAGGCTATGTGCAGTAAAGCAAGCATTGAGTATGTGCATGTCACACGTTATGAAGGAAAAAACATAAACTGAGGCTACGGGCATTGAGTCCTATTTATAACATCCGGTGATGTTGCCATCGACGGAGGCCTTCGAGGGACATCGACCTGACGCCAGTGACACAGGATGCCCTCTGCCAAAAATGTTTCCGAAGTACACAGCTGTGGACACTACATGTCAAAGATGTGAAATACGTTGGAGGAACATCCAGTCGAAAGAATGTTACCAGTTGGTAAGTAACTTGTTCTTCTGACAGGATCTCCTCTCCCAGGGCTCCTCTCAGGACCTGCTTTATCAGGATGGCGCAAATGAAACTGTCTCACCAATCGTGGTGCATGAACAGAACTGGCCAGTTCCCAAGAACAGTCTTCAGGACCCCATACCCAGCCCACTGAATTAGATACCACAACACCCGCTGTCTCTGCTTCAAATCCAGTATTCTTTTAACCTTGTATTCCGTCTGCCCTTCCTTGATTGCTGGTGGCCTCTGCACACGCGTCCCGGGAGCTACGGGTTTAAGCGAAGACACATGGAATACTGGATGTATCTTTAAGGTTGTAGGAAATCGTAATTTGACAGCTGCTGCAGACACACACTTACAATCACATATGGTCCAATAAACTTGGGTGCAAATTTACGGGGTCCTACCAAGGGCAAATTGTGTGTCGATAACCATATTTTGTCTCCCACCTTGTACTGGGGAGCTTCTCGTCTTTTCCCGTCTGCATATATCTTGTAATTCTCTTTGGCCTGTTCTAGGTTGACTTGTGCCTTCTGTCTGATGGTCAGAATCAATTGTTTTCTCTCTTGAGGAACTGGAATGTATTCCTCCGGTAAATGCTCAGGCAACATATTTTACATCTGCCCATATAAACATTAGTTAGGTGCCATCCCCAATGAGGCATGTTCTGTATTGTTATACGTGAATTCTGCTAACCACAATGCTTGAACCCATGAGTCCATGACATCATGCAAATAACGCAAATACTGCTCCAGAGTCTGCTTAACGCGTTCAGTTTGTCCATCAGTCTGTGGCTGATTGCTCGTAGATAGACTACAATTGATTCCTAACATCTGACAGAAGGCGCGCCAAAACTTGGAAGTAAATTGGGGACCCCTATCTGATACAATGCTTTGAGGAAACCCATGTAACCTGACATGTTGTAAAAATGTTGCCAGTTTCCAAGCTCCTGGCATTCCTTTGCAAGGCACCAAATGTGCTTGCTTGGACAAATAGTCTACCACTACCCAAAAAGTGTCATACTGCTCATCAAGAGGTAAGTCGGTAATGAAGTCCATGGAGATATGAGTCCACACCTTCTCAGGAGTGGGCAGTGGCTGTAGTAGCCCCGCTTTTCTTGCATGGTCTGTCTTGTTTTGTACACAAGTTTCACATCTCTGAATGTATTCAATAGTATCCTGTCTCAATCTTGGCCACCAAAAGTACCTTTCCAACATGTCTTGTGTTTATTTAGTACCGGAATGACCAGCTAATGGCAAATTATTATACCAATACATAGCCTTTCCTTGTAAATCCTGAGTAGGCAAGTACAACATCCCGGCATAGTAAGGAAGACCATCACACCAAGTTTCCAATTCCACCCCCCATTTCAACCTTTCCTGTTTTCGCATCTTTCTTCACTTGTCTCAACAATCTCTTCATAACTGCTCCTACCACTTTCTCTGTGGGAATGATGGTTTTTACTTCTGTCACTATATTTTCTAGATTTTGCTGCCGTGACAAAGCGTCCACTTTCCCATTTCTCTTTCCTGGTCTAAAAGTCACCAAGATGTCAAACTCATTAAAATATTGAGACCAACGTAATTGCCTTGGGCTTAAAGTATGTGCTGTTTTAAAGTACTGAAGGTTTTTATGATCAGTCACTACCATCACCTGATGCTTAGCCCCCAACAAATAATGCCTCCACTCCAAAAAAGCTGCTTGAATGGCTAAAAGCTCTTTATACGTGATTGAGTAGTTTTGTTCACAGCTAGTAAGTTTATGGGAATAGAAGGCTACTGGGTGCCAAATACCATCCTCCTCTTTTTGAGACAACACTGTCCACACTGCTACATTGGATGCATCTGTTTCCACTTGAAGAGGTTTTACAGGGTCGAGATGTCTCAATACTGAAGCTGAGGTGAATGCTTCTTTCAACTCTTGAAAAGCCCTTTCCGCTTCCTGATTCCAACAAAAGCTAGTTGACTTGCTTAACAACTTGGTTATTGGAGTAACAATTTGTGAAAAATTTGAAATAAATATTCTACAATCATAGCCGTACAAGAATTAGGTTGGGCTTCTACTTGCGCAAATGCATCCTTCAATTCCTCTCTCAAACCTTGATAAAAAGAAACAGTCTGTTTGGTCATTGAGACAGATTGGCCAGAAAACAATCTATTAAACTGGGTCACATATGATACCAAATCACGTGTTCCTTGTCTTAATGCCAACAATTCTTCATATTGTGCCAAAGAAATTTCTCTCCGATCAAACAATCTTCCAAATTCTGTCAAAATCCATCCCAATTGTACAATAAGGGATCCTCCTTTTACACCAGCCGCATCGCCCAAGCTGCCACATCCCCGGTTAAGTATGAAATTACAAATGCTGTTCTAGCCTGGGTTGTCGCAAAAGCATTGGGTTTACACAAAAAAATGCAATGCAATCTACACTGCTTCAAAAACATATACTTCTTTGGATCACCTGCAAACCTTTCTGGTGCCGCACACTACTAAGGGGTTGTACAATCACTGTGAAAGTCCTTCCTGCTGTTATCCCTGTTGATGACCCAGCCCCTCCAAAGGAATGACTCGTTCTACTAACCCTTGCACCTGAGACTCAAGGGTACTTGATGCCTGTCTCGCATGTGCTAGTTCCAGTTGAATGTCCTGCAAAGCCTTTAGCACTCCCGCTAAAGAGGGAGGATTAGACTCTGGTGGGCCTGGGTGGTTCAAATACCCCAAAATCTGAGGTGGCTAATTCTGTCAAAACTTAAAGGGATGAAAAGGGTATCAACACTCACCCCCCCCACCCTCCTCCCGAACCACAGAAGCCAAATAGATCGACCCTCCCACTGTGGTTGGCACAGGCGCCTGAATGTTAATAACACAGGTTACCATGTGGCAACCAATGGGAGGAAGAAGGAGTTAGGGAAAGGGTGTGGAAGGACAAAGGGAAGGTGGGGAAGAGAGAACATGCATGTACATAAGTCATATCGTACTTCAACCCAGTAATCCTAAGCCTAAACTCCAAATGCCTGGTACATAACACTCCTACCTGAAATCCTGCCTCTCTGGGTACTCTGTTGCATCCTAGTTAATACTTAACTTACACTTAACATCACTGCACATGAAACAAGTCCTCACTAACATGACACATGATGCAACATAACATTAGACATAAAGCGTGTGCAGACCCAAAATACAAACATGGTTTTGACAGCAAGCTGTATGGCACAAACAAGGAAATTCCCTTTGATGAAGAAACAAGACATATGGCCCATTGGGCTAGGAAAAGCAACAAACAAACATTACATTTAGCGGTGCTCTTCTTAAATACATAGCACCTCTGTTAATCATGTAAGGTTTAGAAATAAGTGTACTTGAGGTCCTGGAACCGTACTACTAGCATGTTGCCCTACTCATGGGCAAGTGTGCTTCCACAGTATTCACCAGTATACCCAGTGACTAAGAGTGACCTTAATTTTTTTTTTTATTTGATTTAATTGAAATTCAATTTTCCAAAAGTTGTTTTGTTACAAAAACATTTCCGTTTTTGTTACAAACATTGTCCTCTTTTCGTTTCCGTTTTGTTTCCTTCCTGGAATCTGCTTTTGTCAAATCCACATTTGGCATTTCATTTCTTTTTGCTGAGTGGGAATGTTTCTTGACGGATTCGGTTTTGCTTTCTATTTCTCCTCCACATTTTCCTTAAAGTCTGCCAAAGGTGTCTAAGTCAAATAGGCAGGTTTAACATTTCCTCATGATCTCTCTTAATGGCTGCCCTTCCAGCTCAGGCTGCCTCCTGCAACCTATCGAGGCCCAATGAGTTGGAGAAATGGACGGTTGCCACCACCCACCTTACATTTTCCCCACTCATTAGCCTTGCCCACCATTCCTCTTGGTCAAAGTAACATAAATCTCGAAATAGAGGGCCCAGGTGTGCTGTGCGTGCCGAGTTTGTAACCAGGCATTCAAGGAGATGTTTAATGTTCTCCACGACTTCCATCTTGTTACAAAATCTGCAGGATTTTGTAGTTGATTGGCCTCTTACTGACAGGATTTTGTTGATTAATAACAGGTTCATTCGAATCCTCAAGAAACTGTCGGATTAAGCGGTCAGGAAAGCTTGCTAAGTAGGTCCTTACTTTGTTGATCTTTATCGGGAAGTGAGGGAGAAATGATAATTTTGATTTGCTGTTTCTTCCAGGGTTATGATCCAGTCAACCAGTCAAATTGAAGCAGACGCTTATAGACCTTGGTGGGATTACTTATCAATTCCTCCTCAGAACTTTCAATTTCCCTCAGAAGGACGCGATTTGTGTCCCCAGTCTGCATGTGTTTTACATGTGCCTTTACATAGTTCGTTCCATAACTCCTTCGCGGGATTAGGTAAGAGTAGTTTCCTATACAGCATCAGCTTATTTCTAGCCACTATGGACTTTAGTGACATGAGGCTCAGTTCCTTACGGATGGCCGCCGCGGGCCTTGAGTTTGGTAGACACGGTACTTGACGCCAAAAGAGCCCTTACAATTTAGGACACAGGTTTTCTGGCAGCGATGGCATGGCTTCGACCCCATATGTCAGGCTCGGTACCACCTTTGCCTTGTAAAATGTGATAATTGGGATCAGAGAGAAGCAACCATATTTCTTATTCATTTTTTTCACCTGAGCAACCAGTGTTTTTGTTTTCCCATGGAGATGCTCCTGCATCTGAGTTTCAGCCACATTGTTACTGATCATTACTCCCAAGTATCGGAAGTCTTATACTTCCAACGAGTTCCCATTGAGGCTTATTTTCATTTTTTCCTTTTTCCTATTTTATGAAAGGACATTTTTGTTTTAGCCTTATTAAGTTCAAGATTGTTGTAGCTCAGGTACTTTTGTAGGTTTGCCAGTTGTCTCTGTAGGCCGATCATGGTCATGTCCATAAGTATGATGTCATCAGTGTATATAATTCTAGCTATTTTGGCATCACCCAGTGAGGAAGGAAACATTCTGACTTCGCTTTCATGATCTTTATAGTCACTGGTGTAAGCATTATATAGTCCTGGCGCCAAAGGGCACCCCTGCTTCACTCCTTTTTCCGTTTTTACTTCGGATAATAAAAGACCTGCGTTATTCAACGTAACTTGGATGGATGTATCAGTGTAGAGGGCTCGGATAGGGTCCAAAATTGAGTCTGGGCAGCAGTTTGTCTTCAATTTGCCCCACAGTCTCTCCCTGCTGACCTGGTCGAATGCCTGGTCTAGGTCAATGAATGCAAAAAAAATCGGTGGTTAATTTTCTTTGCATCTCGCTTTCAGGGTGCTCAAGGCAAATGTGTTTGCCAAGGTCCCCAGACCTTTTACGAAACCCACTTGCATCAAGTCCGCCGTTTTGCTTTTCCGTGTCCATTCTTGAAAGTTGTCCAAGGCCAGTGATCCGAAAATCTTGCCTATGATGTCTAAAAGGACAATTGGCCTGTACTGCCTGGGATCGTCCCTAGCCCCTTTCTTAAAAATCGGGACAATGTGGGATTTTTTCCAAGACATGGGGATTTTCCTTGCCCTCTTGCAGTTGTCAAAGACCTTACTTAAACGCTGCCCATGTCTCTGGATGCTGTTTTAAAGCTAGGTTGGAGATTCCATCTGCCCCCCCCTGCTCTTGAGGAGTTTAACTTTTTGATTTTGTCCAAGATGACTTGTGTCCCAGGGGCCCCCCCGAGGATACTAACGAGGTCGTGGGGGGAGGTTCCTTCAGTGGCTCTCTGTATAAATTGGTAAAGTGGTCGATCCACTTTTTCTCCTCCACGTTGTTCTGCAGCTCGTTAATTGATGAGGTTGTTGGTTATTTGATCAATGACCAAAATGCTGTTGATGGCTTGCCACTCAGGGCTCTCGGCATTGTTTCCGAATCTTGTTGATACAAGGTTACACAGTGGTATCTAAGCCATGCTTTATATCTTTTTTCCTCCATCGTTGCTTCTGCGTATAGTTCCGCGGTCTTGTGTATGGAAGCTAGTCTTTTTGTTTTCCTTAGAAGCCGTCGTCACTCAACGAGCTGCATGTTGAATTCATGGAGGTGCGACTGAGGATTCGGTCGACCCAGCTTCGTTGATTTCTCGTAAACCTGTAATAATGGTTGATAGTCCACTGAGATGCTGGTCTCATCTTCCTTATTTGTGGTACGGTTAGAATATCTGGATTTAAGGGATGAGATTGCTTCCTTCGTTAGTTTAAGTCGAACTCCCTTTCCACAGGATTCGACCTTAGCGGTCATTACTGGTTTCGGCAGAGGGACCGAATGCCACGTGGTCATCAGTAAGTTGTGGTCACTGTGTGAAGTTCGCTGGATTTGGAAAGCTGTTATCTGAGACAAAAGCTTGTCAATGTTAAACCCTTTCCCCTGTCTTTCCCATGTGTAGATCTTAGACGGTTTGGGTGATTTCAACCAATGCAAATTATGCAGATCTATCGCATTCATTAGTTTCCCACTGCTGACCCCTCACTGCTCTATCCCTTAAGGTGATCTTACTTTTTTCCCCTTGGACTGTATTTCGACAAAGAATATTTAAATCTCTGGTGATTATCTCATGGTTTATTTGGAAACCGTCCAGCGCATCCTCTGTCATTTCCATGCTCTCTAGAAAAGATTTGGTGGTTATTCCTATGGGGTTCCAATAGGTGTTTATCAAGAGGATGAATTCTGTTTTTGCTGTGCCTTTGGCAGTCGGTACTTGTTGCCAGTCCAGAAGAGTTGCTAGTAAGAATTCCGTTGCTTGAAGGCATGACTTAATTGATAGGCCACACCCCCTGTGCACTGCAGTGAGTAGTCCCGATCTGGGGCACCCTTTTAGAAATTATTTTGCACCTGGAAAAGGAGATATCATAACCCTCAAGCGTAGGTTGTTCACAAAGCCAGGTCTCCTGGAGACACAGGAGGTAGACATTTCCCAAATTAGCATCTTTGTTGGAAGTTAATGACTGAATCCTCTTGAGTTCGAAGAGCCTCGTTTGCATTTCCCGGCAACTCTTGGATGTGTTTCAAGGGAAAACCCACCAAGGCAGCCGTGTCCTTCCTGTCTGGTGGCTGACATCTATGGTTTCTCCTTTTCTCTGCAGCCTTCCATGACCAATTTGTAGGTGATGAGCGCCCCTGCTCCTACTAGGGTCATCCCTCTTCCTCGCCCTCTCCTCCTGCTGGGGTGATGGAACGCAACCATTCCATGGGTAGGGTCCCTTGGGCGCTCTTCCCCTTGAAGGTTTATCCTCTGGGGCCAGATACTGGCCTGCGAGGTGTTACTCCAGGTTTCTATTTTTGATTGATCCAAGGGTATTTTGGATTGGTTTTCCATGGTTTGATGGGACTTAGTGTCCCAATTGGGCCTGTGGCTGTCTCCCCAACACATCACCCAAGCGATCCTGATGGATCTTTTTGTCCGAGTGATCTTTAGACTTTCTCTCAGATCTTGAACCATCCCTACTACTACTCTGTGAAGTTGAAACCCCTCTTAGCAAACCATCTGAGTTAGTTTCATGCAGATTGTAACCCAGGTCGAACAAGTGGTTTGAAGCTTCCAGTAGTATTTTTTTAAAATTATTTATGAATCCACGTGGAGGAATGAGCTATCGTTACCCCTGGTCACGTTTGGTTCCACCACCTTGAGGTTGTTCGATAAAAGGGGTCTGAGACTGGGAATTTGTTTGAAAATGCCAGCGATTGTTCAGCGATTTTAAAATCAAGTTATCCTTCAATGGTCTCGATCTCTCCAAAAGAAAAGTTCTGCTGCGTTGGGGGATCAGCAGAGGTAGCTCATGATTAATTGGCTTAGTTTACTTTATTGTATCTTGGTGGTTACTGGGCTTATTTAACCTGCCTGTCATGGCAGGTTGCCTCTCTCTGCAGTTTCGAGCTCCTCCACTTGACTCACAGGGTTTAGTGGGAGAACCTCTTTTCGACGTTCTCTTTGAGGGAACTAGCTCCCAGATTGACGGAGAACTTCTCCTAGCTTGTTTGGTGACTTCAAGTTTCTTCCCCCGGTTGAGTTCTCCACCACTACCTCTGTGGTTGGAGTGGCTCCTTGCGTTCATCCCTTTTTCATAATTAGGAGATTTGAAAGTCTGCTCCTGTTTGAGTTCGTTCTTTCCCGTGGTGTTCCGCTCTTTTGTGGACTTCCTGGAGACTGGTGATGAATCTACAGTGAATGGTAATTTTGCTGGAGGTTCGTGGTGGACTATCTCTGCGTCTGTTTCCTCTATTTTTCTCTTTGTTGACTGATTAGCAAACAGTTCAGATTCCGAATCCTCTACTGAGTAAGTACTTATGTTCATGAGGTCGATCGATGAGGCTTCGTCGTCTGACTCTGTAGCCGATTCTTCACTCACTCGATCATTCGCTCCGTTTTTCCCCTAGTCTTCTTACACAGGGCCAGTGGAGTGGTCTTTTTGTTTTTTTAGCTGAGCCTGTTTTTTTAAGTGACTATTCCTTGTAGTCTTAGAAGATCCTGTATGGCCTTTTAAACTGAATATATTTATAGGTTCAGAGGCAGATGATTCTATTGTCAAGGCTTTTTGTGTGAAGATCCCAAAGGACCCTCAATGTGTTTCCTTCTGGGTGTCTTTTAATGCACTCATGGCTTTGTCGTTAGTCAGACATTTCTGTCTTGTTATCTTGGGTCTAGTCACTGTTGCCACCTTGAGTCACCAAACTCAAAGCGGGCTGATGATCTGGATCACCAATATCAACATCAATTGGGTTTTCTGGGCACAGGGGCAACATAGTTCTCTTGCTCTTCGCCCCCAGCTCCTTTCCTGTTTTCAAGGGCACCACTGGAGTTGGCATAAGGTCTGTGTCAATCTGGCCAACGTCTGCATTTAACGTACCATTTGCCATAGCGTGCTCAGACCTCCTGGATTTCCCAGGGTGAGCGGCTGACAATATTTTGAGTTCAGGATAAAATGGTAGTAAAAGGTTTTTCTCTCTTAAATTTGCCATTATATACCCCTCCAGGAATGCTAACTTTGTACTCATGATGGCTAACAGCATAGTTTGGTCCTTCTGGGCTTCGTACAATTTGAAAAATGGTGCCAAGGCAATTGTGATCGATGACATGATTGACATGAGATCTATTTTCTTTGAGGGAGAGTCTTTGGCTGGTGTGTGAGATTTCATACAGTCGTCTGTGTTGGCACCCTGAATCCTGGTGAGTAGAATGCTCCGACTTTTTCTCGATATCTGTATTCATTAGTTGATTGGCGCATGCGTTCGCAAACGGGACTTTTTGGAATGCAAGTAGCTACAGTCTTGGTTGTATGTTTCACGGGCCAGAGATTGGTAGGGATCTCGTACGCGATGTCATGCAGTGGCGAGTGGGTTAAGTCTTTAACATTGCCCATGTGCTCCCCTTCCAACTCCTTCTGCCCGCCCCGGTCGTCACCGGGACAGTTTACTGTTGACGCTATGTTTTGGGCCATACATTTTGGAATTTCTCCATAAACAGTCTTGTTTTCTTCCAGGAAAGGTTCTTGTGTTGTTGTGTTATTATAAGGTGCACGAGGAAGAAGTGTATTTGGTGGCCGCGTAAGAGCCTTGGGGGTAATATGCCATCTTAGTAAGTTTGAGGCTGGATTTGACTTATGCCCCAAGTTGATTGAATTAGATAGCTCAGGTTCTTCCAATGGGAGGCTTTTGGCCACGGTGGTGCTGACCTCTGCCTGTTCAGGCACTCGATTTGTTGATCCCTCCGTCGCTTCTAAGATTTCGGAATCCAAAAGTTCTGTTTGGTTCCCTGAATAAGTATCCCATTTCTTTTTGAAGAAAGCTTCAAACTCTTTTGACTGAAGTTGTTGTTTCATGAAGTTAACTGTTTTGCGATTTGAATTTCTGACTGCGGCCCCTCTTCTAGCTAAGTTTTTCTTATTGCTCTGATGGCCTTTGACCGCTGGAAAACCTTTGGCTGCACATCCCTTCAGGTCTTGTGATTTAGGCAAAGCCTGTGTCTCCACGGGTAGTTCCTTGATGTCTCTCTTCATTCGAAATAGAATCACCACTTTTGATCATTGCTATGGGTGATTGGGCTTTTTCCGCTCAAGGGTTTTTCCAGGTGGTGGGGTAACCTGGTGAGGGCGCCATCTGCTCCAGGGATTTCCCAGGGGCCTACTCTATTAAGTCATCAGAGATTTTTTGGGCCTGTCATGGTGGGCGGGGACCTTGTCACCTCTTCCCTGCCCAACTCATTGGCCTCAAATGGTGGTGTCGAAGGATAAGGAGGAGGCCCAATGAAATCTTCGAATGCAGTGGAATCCTGTGTGGCGTGGAAATCGATAAGCGTGGTGTGAGCTTTTATGTGTCCCTCTCCCACAGTCGGCTCATCGCACCTCTTCCCACCCCCACACTGGTCTTTTTTGCTGGGGTTTAGAGCGGTGAGTGGGGCATTTATCTTGCTGCTTCTTTGCTGACTAGGGCGGACGTCCTGATCTGTAGCTTCCACTCCAGTGGAGCATAGTTTGTGCAGGCTTGATGGATGCATTAATCCATTGGCGGATTCATGTATTGTTTGAGTCAGTGATTCGTCGCCGATCATTTGGCTCTCCTTTTGTATTGGTCGCCAGTTCATAGACTTTGATATTTGAACCGCCATAATAACTGTGGGGTTAGTCATTGGAGATGTGGGGGTGTTTCAGCGACCTCCAAGTGTTCTGCTGCTTGATAAGACAAACCTCTGAGCTCATCTAAGTGCGGCTGACCTGAGTTACTGAGCTGATGGGTGTCTGGATCGTGGGCAGTGTTCCTTGTGACTACCGTGCCACTCGTAGATTTCCTTCTACTAGTTTGTATTTTGAGAGGTTTGGATGCAGTCGAATCAGTACCCCCCCAAGCGTTGAGACGAAGGAAAGTGGAAGGTTCGCTTACCTGACTCCAACGAAGCACAATCAGAAGCTGAGGCAGATCTTTTCGGGGTAGGGTCTTTCTGCTGTGGCTTGTAGCTCCGGAGTAGTCGCCCTTCATCTTCCATGGTCCTGTTGTTTTCCACGGGATTCAGCCGTTGTGTATTGCCTCTTTACTTAATGTGCATTGTCAATCTGTCAGGCTCCAAGGGGGGGTAGCTTCGTTCACCGTCGACGCAAAACGCCAAAACAGCATCTCTAGCCCTTTGCTGTCCAGGGCTTTACGCCGCAAGGGCTGCACGGACTTCCTTTTCAAAGGGCATGTATCAACGTGCTTGATCAGCTGTTTGCCAACACGGGTGGAGTTTGCTTCTTAAGGGAGCCGCGCTCCTAATACGCTCCATCAGCTACATGCAGAATGGTGCTGTAATGTGAAAGTCCACGAGTCTGAAATGACACTCTGCTTCTTCACAGCCAAAACAGCGTCTCCAGCCCTTTGCTCTCCAAGGGTGTCCTTAATCTCTTTTTGATTATTCATCAGACTTCCTGTTAAACCCAGATAGAAAGCACTTACTGGTAATGCTTAACAACATAAAAGGCCAAAAAACGTGTTTGTAACGTGGCTCCGCTTTCATATCATAAGCTGCGGATAAATGCATTCAACCGCCAGTCGTACATATTTCCCCCGATTAAAGATTGCCGGGAGACGTGCACCTTAGCAGTCCCAAACGCAATAATGAATGCCTTTCCATCTATTTTAGTGTCCGGGTGCTTCACGAGGCAACCCGGACTTTGTAGAATGACGCGAGGTAGCTGCTGGGGCCGATGCTTCTCACCACTGCGCCCGGGATCACAAAGCAGCATTCCTCCGGCATCCCGCATTCGCTCAGCAAAACTCCTCAGCTCCAATCGCTGTGACCGCCCGTGCTGCACATCAATAATTAGCCACACCAGCACACGGGCGGCCGGTGGTATAGTAAGCCCCCAATGATTGCTTCCAGCTGGCTCACCGTGCGAACGCGCAATGAACTACACGTTAGCCCATAGGCTGCTGGGAAAGGTAGTTCACAGCCTATTTCCTGTAATTCAAGCACCTTCTCTTGCCCCAAACGCTATTTCTGACAACAGAAGAAATCACTTGGTCCATGTACTGCAGACCTTATACTTGAATAGCCCTCGGGCCAAACGCATTACGAGGGTGATCCACTCCGCCTAATCCATAGGGTGCAGCTCCCCCAGGCGGTATGTTTGTGTTACCAGGTGTGGCCACACAAAGCCACCCACTGTTTCAGACGGTAAAGTTGGGAGAAGGGTATACACCGACCAGTTGGTTGGATGGTGAGGGTGGGAAGGGAGTGGGTTAGGGGGGAGTTGGTTAATGGAAAACGCGGATGGTTGGAAAGGTTACGGCGCCCAGAAGATGATCAGTGGATGGAATAACATGATATATTTTGATCCTGCATGGCAGCACCCGGGCTGACTCATAGAATAAATCTCCTAACCTGGAATATTAGAGGGCTTGTGAACCCTCTTAAGGCCAGGAAAATTCTGGCATACGCAAGGAGGCATAAGGTGGACATCCTTTTGTTACAATAAACTCACGCTGTTGGGAGAGTTGTGGAGTCCTTTGCCCGAGACTGGGGTCCTCTGTGGATAGGCACAGACTACCCCTCGCAGTCCAGGGGGGGTGATGACCCTCATACATCAACATACGGGCTTCCAACTTAATAGGTCAGTGGTGGATGCTGAGGGGCGGTTTGTAATAATATGGGATGTTCTGAGAAACCAAGAGGAGATACTAATCAATAGATATGGCCCAAACACTGACAATCTGGATTTCTACCTCCACGTTTTGGCACAGATTTCACCCCTGGGAGACTCAAGAGTTATATGAGGGGGGGGGGGGGGGATTTGAACACTATTTTAGATGCACCTAGTGATAGGACATGCAGACTCCCCCAAATTGCATACCAAAGCTACGACAACAATATTACTGACGATGTCTACATTGCCTGTGGTTGACGTCTGGAGAGAGCTCCACCCACCCTAGAGGTGTACACATTCCACTCCATGGTGCACAATTACAGCTCACACATTGACTACTGGCTAACCTCAGAATATGTTCCCCAGGTTGGACACTGTGACATCCTTTCGTGAACACTGTCTGATCATTCAGCGTTCATAATGAAAATGGTTTCGACTGACACAGAACAAGGCCCGCGATTATGGCAGATGCCACCGGCCCTAATGCGCGATGAAACTATTTTTGAATCCCCTGCGTGTGTACATCACGGAATTCTTCAACCGCAATCTGGGATCCGTCCGTGGGATCAGTGGCCACCGTATAGGAATCATTCAAAGTCTGGCTACAGGGGCACCTACTATCACGAACGCTGGGCACATTGGGAGATATTGGAAAGGAATTAAACCAGGTGGAGTTCACCTTACGCTCTCTCGAAAATGCACTCAGACACCAGGGACTGAAATCGTCAAGCCGCTACAGGACCAGCTAGAGCGATATAGAGACCTTGCTGAGCGAGAAATATATACCACACAACCGACGAGAGCCAGATGATACAGCGAGGGAAATAAGGGGGGGAAGACTCTGGCAAACCTAATCAAGGCAGAACACGGGTTTAGGCCAATCGCAAGTATCACGGGCAAGGACGGAACTGTCCATACTGAGGCTGAGAAGATCAACAGTCTTTTTAGACTTCTATTCAGAGTTCTACACGAACGCTGACCAAGTGTCAAACGAGCTATAGCAATACGGGTCTTCACTGCTTCCCACGCTCGAGCAGGTGGACAGGCAAGCACTGGAAATCCCCCTTACAGTGAGGGAAATTGGGCAAGCAATAAAAGACCTGACCTCAGGGAGGGCCCCCGGACCTGATGGTCTCCCGGCAGACTTGTATAAATCCTATGTACAAGAACTAGGCCCGAAATTTCTGGAGGTGTGCGAGGAGGCCCTATTGACCGGCACGCTCCCGGGATCCATGAGGGAAGCAATCATTGCAGTCCCGCTCATACCACACAAACTTGCGCACAACCCCAAATCTTACTGCCCCCGTCTTTGATTAAAACAGACACCAAATATTTGCAAAAGTAATAGCAAATAGACTGGTACCACATATGAATAAACTGGTCCACCCCAACCAGTCGGGATTCATCCCCACGAGATACACCTCCCTAAATCTGCCTAGACTCTTTGCCATAATATCGCAGTTAGACCCCAAGGCAAAAGTAATACATGATTTTGCGCGATGCTGAAAAAGCATTGGATTCGGTCTCCTGGAGATATATGTATGCCGCAATGAGCCGAATGGGATTTTAGCCAAGTTTTCTGAGCTTCATTCGGCTGCTATACAAAGACCCCAAAGCCAGAATAAGGACAAACCACACTCTATCCTCCGGGTTCACCCTACACAGAGGTTCCCGCCAGTGTTGCCCCCTTTCCCCTCTCATTTTTGCCCTCACTATAGAAGGTATGGTGGCATATCTATGACACAGACACTCATGTCGGGGTATCCGGATCCGTTGCATCCCCCAATGCATCTCGCTCTATGCAGATGACACCATGCTTTACATGAGACCCTGAGACCAATGGTCCCCAGTGATGGTCGTGTGTGTCCCCACTCCTCCCTTCCCCCGCAATGGTCGAGTCTCCCCACTCCCGCCCCCCGTGATGTTCGCGTGTCACCACCCCCCGTGACGGTCGCGTGCCCCCACCCCCTCCTGCCCCCGGTGATGGTCATGTGTCTCCTCCCCCTTCTGCCCCCGGTGATGATCGTGTGTCCCCAACCTCCTATCCCTGTGATGGTCGCGTGTCCCCACTCACCCCCTTGCCCCTTGTGATGGTCGTGACCCCACTTCCCCCCCTACCCCTATGAAGGTCGTGTGCCCCCCCCGCGACCCTGGATGGCTGTGCCCCCACACAATAAAAAAAAGTCTTCCAAAAGCACATGAGTAATTTGTTGGCTCCCCCTGTCATGGTCGTGTCCCCACTCCCCCCTAGCCCCTGTGAGGGTTGTGTGCCCCACCCACCCTTCGCCCCCCATGATCGTCGTGTGCCCCACGTCAAACCCCTTTTGATGGTGGTTTGTGCCCCCACCCCCTGCCTCCATTGATGGCTGTGTTCGCCCTCACCGCCCCTTGCCCCCTGTGATGGTTGTGTGCACCCCCTCCCCCCACCTTGCACCCTGTGATGGCTGTGTGCACCCCCTCCGACCCTGATGGTTGTGTTGTGCCCCTACCCCCCTCGGGTCTCCCTTGATGGTGTTACCCCCCTTTCTCACCCTCTCCGTTCTCTAGCACTTTGCTATTCATATTTGCCCCCTGACCTGTATGATTGTTGCCTGCATGTGCCCCCCCTACTTTTTTTTGTTCTCCTACCCCTCCAGTACTACTCTGAAAGGTCATCTGACCTAGAACGCTGGTCATCTGTTTTTGTCCTTCTCCTCCTCCCTCACCTCTTATATCTCCTCCCCTCCTCTTGTTAAATTTCAGCACTACCTCAATTGCCGTCTGGCATAGTAATTGTAGCCATCTGTCTTTCTCATCCACCTGCCCTTTCCTCCCGCCCCCCATTACTGTTCAATAGCACTTTCATTTGTCTTGTGACCTTTGTGATAGCAGCTTGTTCGTCTCTCCCCCTTCCCTCCTTGTTTTCTCCTCTCCCTCCCCCCTCCAGCACTATTCTGAATCGTCATCAGACCTAGTATGTTAGATGCTTCTGTTGTTCCTCTCCTTCTCCCTCACTCCACAACCCCCTCCAACCCCTCTTCATAATATTCCGGCATTACAATTGTCCTTGGGCATGATTAAGATAGTTATTTTTCACATTCTGAATTGTTTCAAAGACTTGTAAGAATGTAACTGTATTCTCCCATGTTCCCTCCCTCCTTGAAGCGCTTTGATACACATTGTGTATAGGCGCTATACAAATCAATCAAAATCTGACCCCGGTAATGCGAGACGTAACGGAATTTGTGAAATTTTCAGGATACAGAATTAACCAAACCAAGTCTGAAATTATTCCATTGTCATCAGGGCTAGTAGGATCGGACGCCACAACACAATTCCGCTGGTCCCCAAACTTAGTCCGTTACCTTGGGATCGTAGTGGCCACCGACAGAAATACGCTATACAACCACCAATTACAACGCATACATATCACAACTCGAAAGCAAACTGTCCCTATGGAACAACTCCTGATATCAATGTATGGTTGCATAGCCCTGCTCAAGATGGTCATGGTTCCCAAACTATTATATCTGTTCAGTAATATCCCAATATCGCCCGGCCGATCGTTCTTCGACAAACTGCAGAGAATTGCCTCCAACTTTGTATGGGGTGGGGAGGGGTACGGTTAGACAAACCTGGGCCAAATTATGTGAGAAAATGACACAGGTGGACTAGCAGCCCTGGATTCTGCGCTATATTACTATGCTGCACAAGCTAATTTCGCCAAATAATGGTTTCAGAATACAGAAAACTATCCCACATACAGGTTGAGAAATACGCTCCAGCCACCATTGATCTACGCTCTGATATTTACTAAGAAACACAAAGATGCTGATGGAATTGACCCAATAGCCTGCACAACACGAGCTTGGGCTGCAGTGTCCCAGAGGGTAGGATGTACAGAACCATACTGGGCTGACTCTCCTCTCTGGCACTACCCCCACACTGGATACTATGCTGCAGAGGAGCTGGGATCCTGGGAAAGAACGGAGGATGGGAGACCTGTTTTCAGGGAGTGAATTTGTAAAACTGGAGAAAGTGCAAAGAAAGATTGGCTCAGGGCTCACAGTAACACTGCAATTCTACCGCCTGAAGGCAGCGTGCAGACACAGATGCCATCTTTCCCTGCAGAACCGCCCCCCACCCCCAACCATTTATACTCAATATCATGGAACAGGAGGGGTTCATTCCCACACCTCCTCCCAAAACACAATGAAATCAAAATGGGAAACTTCGACACAACAATTGAGGGCATGCAATGGGCTAGGTACTGCCAGCACACTAAATCCATATCCCTTAACGCTAACTTTAGGCTAGTGCAATTCAAGATTCTGAACCACCTGCATATTGGCCCGGTGAAAAATTGAGAGGTTTGACCGCTCCAAACAGTCCTTGTTCCCAAAATGCAAACTCCCAGAGGCCAACTCCATGCCTATGTACTGGGAATGCTCAACCATTTGGCAGTTCTAGCAGTAAGTGGCCATCAAGCTTAGTGAGTTACTCGAAATCCACATCCCTGCCACCCCACTGAAATACCTACTGGAGGACACAGGGAAACTACCCAACAAGGCTCTTCTCTGTGGCAAGTGCAGTGGCTAAACGTAACATCCTCAAACTGGAAGGCGAAAGCAGCACCCACAATTCACGCATGGCTCAAAGACCTGATATATGTAAACGAATGTGAAAAAAATTATGTAAGAGGAGTGGCACCAACAAGCCCATCGAAAGACCTATGGGCCCCACTCCGCCGCTACTTGGCTGCCAGGTCTGATAAGGCCTAACCAGAAGCAAGTACAGAATGCCCTATGATAGTTCAAAAATACCAGCCATGACAAAGCACTGCAATGTTTTTCATATTGCGCAATGTACCGTGATGTATGTAAACTGTATTTATGTACTGTAACCGTCAGTGGAAAATAAAGTTTATTTTTTTTAAAAAGTGGGTGGGGGGAGTGGACCATTTCTCCCTTGTTCCAAATCGATGGGGCATGTACTTTAGCACTCCATGGGGGCAGATTGGCAGTGTAATCTGCCAATCTGCCCCTAGAAAGGGGCAAATGCGTTTTTAGTGCGTTTGAGGTTCACTAGACCACCAGGGGGGATGGCTAGAAAGGGGGGCAGTGATCGGAGCATGAGCGTCATGATTTTTTTTTGCTGGGCTGACCACAGATAATGTTTTTTGTTTCGTTTGTAGGTTTTGTTTACGCGAGAGGCATCTATGATAAGTCGTTTTTTAAAATTCTACGGTTAGGGCCCATTGTCAGTGGGATGGGTGGGACAGGGGCTGGAATGTTGGTGGTGTGGGCAGTCTGGGGAGGTATTTTGGTGGGCTGAGACACAATTTCATCCCCAAGTGCAGCGGCAGTCCCAGGGAGCCCCG
The DNA here is from genome assembly GCF_040938575.1 of Ambystoma mexicanum. Taxonomy (NCBI): domain Eukaryota; kingdom Metazoa; phylum Chordata; class Amphibia; order Caudata; family Ambystomatidae; genus Ambystoma; species Ambystoma mexicanum. The sequence continues at coordinate 1,326,665,864 of NC_090921.1, read as the reverse complement.
GCAAGGTCCCCATGCCTCCCCAGAGGGAAAAGCTGTAATGCAGCCCAGCTAGAGCGCCTGGCTAGGCTTGGGGACGGTCGACCCACATGGAAGACAGGCGGCAAAGGCCAGGGATATCATCCCCAACCATCCTGGATCTCTGGCTGGCCAGCATGACAGCTCCTCACTCACGGAAAGGGCAAGGACCCTACCGGGCCTCCCTGGAAACTCTGCTGGGCTGGTGATGGCCGTCCAAGGCCAGGGACATGACCCCCTACCAGGCTGGAGCACTGGCTGGGTTGCAGTACAGCTTCTTTCTCTGGGAAAGGACGGGGACCCTGCCAAGGCTCCCTGGAACTGCTTCTGGGCTTGTGCACGGTCAACCCACATGAGGGACAGCCGCCCAAGACCAGGGACACCACCTTCCGATCATCCTGGAACTCTGACTGGACTGCAGTACAGAAGTTCCCTCTTGGAAGGGATGGGGACCCTGCCGGGGCTCCCTGTGACTGCTGCTGCGCTTTTGGATGGTCATCCCACATGGGAGACGGGTGCCCAAGGCCAGGGACATGACCCCCAACCATCCTGGAACATTACAGCTTCTCCTTCCGGGAAAAAACAGGGACTGTGCCGGTCCTCCCTGGAACCATGGCTGGGCTTGGGGGCGTTAAACCCACATGGGAGACAGCCACCCATGGCCAAGGACATTAGCCTCCCCCTACCACCCTGGAGCTCTTGCTGGGTTGCGTTATAGCGTCTCCCTCTGGGAAAGGACTGGGACCCTACAGACGCTCCCTGGAACAGCTGCTGGGCTTGTGGACGGTCAACCCACATGAGGGACAGCCACCCAAGACCAGGGACATCTCCCCCGACCATCCTGGAGCTCTGGCTGGGGGCTGCATTACAGAATTTCCCTGCAGAAAGGGATGGGGACCCTGCCGGGACTCTCTGTGACTGCCACTGCACTTGGGGATGGTAGATCCACATGGGAGAAAAGCTGTCCAAGGCTGGGGACATCACTCCCCGGCAATCCTGGAGCTCTGGCTGGCCTGCATTACAGGCCAGCCAGACTCTGGATGAGTCCCTCTGCTGGCAAACTCCGGACACTGCTTCTTTTCCCTCGTGGCAAACAAATCTATTGGAGGAGACCCCCATTGGCGGAAGATTCTTGCCACCTGCTGCGCCTTCCGCCTCTACTCGTGCAGCTTACTGGCTTCCCTGCTGAGCGCGTGAACATTCAGAACCCTGGGTGTTAGGCAGAATCACCTGCAGTACCCTTTGGGAACACTACAGGCAATTGGGACTAGAAGTGCAAGCACAATTTCACCTTTGGTATAAGCCTGTACTACACAGTAAAGTGGTAGCGATGGCTGAGCAGCCAGACTTATCTCAAGAGTTTAAGTGAGCAGTGTAGAACAAGTTACACAAAGGGCCAACTAATACAGTGATTCAAGTAAACACTTACTCAAGGTTTCTTGGTAAAAGAATATACATTTATTTACTCAGTCATTTAGAAAACATCACTCTAGCATAAGCAGCTCAATATCACACACTAATACACCACAAAAATCCAACCGGTAAGTAACTGAACAAGTATAGCTAAAAAATAAGTAGGAGAAAAATGGCACTTCAGATACTTAATAAAGGAGGGAAAAGACAAGGTTATAAGAATAGACAGCACAAATGCATTCATAGGCAGGGCAAAGAATTTCAGTTAAATACAACCAGCAATTCTTCTCAGTAGGCCTGGGCCAAAGTCAATGGTTCAGAGGCTTTTGTATAGGATAGCACAGTTCTGGTATATAACGGATAAGTCTTTGCCACAGATTTTTAAAGGATTTAGCTAGGCAAAAAGTTTTAATGTTTAGGGAAGGACAAGACTTTGTAGTTGAGGAAAGTTTGACACACTTTCTCGATGGCCGAAAAGATTTCCGGACTGCATTTGCACAGTACCTTGTCAATGAAGAAAGCTGTAGCTGAGGCAGTTGTTCCTGTCAGTTCGATTAGATCTCACTGTTCCTGAGCTTCAGTCGTGGTGACAAGGACGTCGTCAGGAGGTTCCTGCACTGCCCAGGGAAGAGGCCAAAAGCTGAAGCAAGACGTCGGTTTAAGGTGTGAGTGCCTTTAAGTCCACGAGCTGGTTTCCTTCCCTCTGGCTATCCGGTTTTCAGCAGCACTCTGAAAATTTGACAAGAATAGGACAGAGTCCAGGTGGCTTGTGAGTTGGTTGTTCCCACCAAACTCGAGAGAAGAAGTTAACCTTGAAGGGCTTCTCTGTCGTCGGAGTTTCAGGCAATTTGGGCCTGCAGCAGGGCTTCACCAGTCATCCAGGAGTTGCAGCAGTCCTCTTCCTTCCTCTCCTCTTCGGTTCTTTCGTTCTAGTGGTCGACTCTGCTTTCCAAGTCCAAGAGACCTGCTTTTAAACAGTTTTCCCCCATTCATTCCAGCCTGGCTGTCACTAAACACAGCAGGGTGGCTGTCCTTGCTGGACAGCCAGCCAGCTAATGACGCCAGAGTGCATTCAGGTCTCCTAGGAGACTAAGCACAGGGAGTTTCGGCACCTCCCTCACATCCTGTCCACCCCAGACACCCTGGCGCCAGAGGAGTGCTTTAGCACTGATGCCTGCCAAAGGCCAACGAACAAAGGGACCAAACCTGGTTTGGCACGCAGAGACAAACACAAGAAGGCCCTTTCCTAAAGAAAATGGTGAAAAAAGATGACCGGAGTCTGTTTTTACAGATTGGTCTTGGGCGCCATATTGAAAAATATGGTGGACCTGATTTTTAGCTACCGTTGTTAGCAGTCGGGAAAAATCGCAGTAGTTGATCTAAACCACTGCCACCAGACATTTAAAGTAGGAAAGGGTAACATTTTACTGTTACATGAGTGTTTTGACTCAGGGGAAGCTAAGCAACCCCTTCAGCACGCTATAGGAAGATAGTGTGTGCTGGGTCAGTAAATTTAAAAAGACTAGTAAAGCCAATTTAACTTTACATGCTCCGGGAGACGGTAGTCAGTCCCAGAGAAGGTATTTAATCCTTGGGGAGTATGAAAGACACCCCTGTGCCACTGCACTGCACTGAAGGTGCTGGGACGCAGAGAAAAAGATGATGCCACTGGCGTTGTTTTAAAACTCCATAACCAAAGAACACAAAAGTAAAACACACACAAAATACATGGAAGAGTGGGAAAAAAAGCCTCAAACTCTTCCCAGGTAAAAAATCAAATCGTAGAAATCCAGCAAAGTTGCTGGGGGTCTCAAAAGGTAAGGGAAATTAGCACATTTTGAGAATTATCCCTAACACCAGGCAGATGGAAAGCGACAATATTGATCCCTTGAGCTAGAGACCAATGCTAAACATCCTGGGCCTCCTTTGACAGGACAGTGGAATGCGTGCCCCCCTGTTTGCTTAAATAGAACATTGTGGTAGTATTGTCCGTTAACGCCCTCAACATTGATCCACGTAAGAAACGACTTCAGGGCCCAGTGCACCGCCCTCAACTCGAGCATATTGATATGCAACGCAGTCTCCACCCGAGACGATAGGCCCGTACCTGTGACTCGTCGAGGTGTTCCCCCCACCCTATCTGGGAAGCATCTGCCACAATCGTGAATTGGAACGCCGGCTCCAGCAAAAGCATGTCCACCACCGAAGGGCATCCACCAAGCCCTCGTCGACCACCTGCTTGTCCGACCATAATCCTCGACTTTGCGACCACCTGTCTGCGATGAACTCCTGCACCGGCCTCATGAACAGACAGCAATTGGGAAGAAAAGGGATACACAACACCATGGCCCCCAACAGTGTCTCAGACTTGGTAGCAGTTAGAGATTCACCCTTGAAGTCTCCCACCTCCTCTGCCTCCTCACCTATGGACGCTTCGTCAGATGAGCTCTCGGAAGAAATGTGCCTTCTTTCTCGCCAGGAGTTTAGACTTTTCTTTGCAGGTTTTAGGATAAGCTCTTCTGGAAGCCACAGTGCCTAAAAGCAATAAGCCGGCAATAGGGGCTTCCTGTGAGTCCACCCCACTTCAGGGAAAAGCCTTGCTGAAAAATCCTGATGTAGAACTTCTGTTGATGGTATCTTGAATCCCAGGTAAATATGATCTTCTCTCTGTGTTGGTTACTTTTCCGATTGTAAAGACTACAATTCCCAAGATGCACCGAAACAGGATGCGTGGCTGCCAAGGAACTTGGATTCAACAGAGAGGGATCTGAGTCGTCCTAACCAACAGGAAGGGAATCCAGAAGGTAATTAGAGTAGGAGGATGAGGAAGTAAGTATCGAAATAAAGTAGGCGGCACCGAACCACGGTAATCGTAACCGCTACTGAGCCCAGGGAAAGAGTTAAAGGATAACGCGGAAGAGGCGGCTCAGGAGCAGAAGAAAAAGGAGGAAGACAAAGAGGGAGGAACAGGTTCAGAACAGAGGAATGAGTGAAAGTGTGTAGTATACGGAACACTCGAGCAGCGTGTAAACCCGGAAGGAAGCGCAGGGTTGCAATGCGCCGAGTGAAGCTTCCGACACGTATTTAAACACGTCATCAAAACAAAGACTGAACACTAGTATGCTGCACTAGCTTCACTGAAGCGGAGATGGCTCATCCCTTCCTCCATTGCTCCCATAGCTTCCAGTGGGGACGATTCATGACACAGTGACATGTAACCTCGGACTGAGACCACTGTGCCCCATTTCTACTCGCATGCCTTGGATCGCAACTTTTCCACTTGCAAAGGTTTTACTAGATTGTCCAGGGTAAGAAAATGCACCCGAGAAACACCAATTCTGTGGACAGCGTTAAATAAGATTTGTCGAAGTTGACGGCGAATCCCAGCTGTTGCAAAAGTCCCATGGTCGCCATGAGAGACTATTGTGCCCGTTCCCATGACACACCCCTTACCAACCAATCGTCCAGGTAGGGTTACACATGATGAGCTACCCTACAGAGGCAGCCACTGGGGCCAGACACTTCGTGAACGTCCTGGGGGAAGACTTCAGGCCAAACGGGAGGACCAGAAACTGATCGTGATCTTCTCAGACCACAAAACGCAGGAACTTGCTGTGTTTCAGCCTCATAGGGATGTGAAAATAGGCATCCTGCAGATCGAATGACCCCAGGAACTTGCCTGGTTGCACCGAGCGTATGACATCTTGAAGGGTGACTATCTTGAACTTCAGGCATTGCAGATTCTTGTTCAACGCCCCAAGATCTAGAATAGGCCTCCACTTGCTGTTGGGTTTTTTCACAACGAAGTATCGGGAGTACACCCCTTGGCCCCGCTTTGCGACCGGAACTAGTTCTATCTCCCGTTTCTTTAGCATGAGTACCACGTCCTGCCACAAGATTGGAAGATGAGGCTGCACCACATGCACTGGCAAAATAGGGACCAGAGATGCAGAAACTCAGAGTGGCCAAGACGTATCGTATCCAGCACCCAGCGATCTGATGTTATCCGTTGCCACTCGTCAACATGGATAACCACCCTGCCCCCCCAGCAGATTGTCCATTTGGCAGTCATTGTTGAGCTTTTGACTGCCTTCCTTAAGCCGCCAAGGACTACAAACCTTTCTTTCGTTGAGTTTGAAAGTCCCTGGTCCTCTGAGCCAACTGGACTGATCGTCGATAACCTTGAGATGAGTAGCTGGAACACCCCTAACTGCGATATCTGGAGGAGGCAAACTGGCCATTCCCAGAGGCTCCACGAAAAGCTCCAAAGGAGCTAAAGGAGCAACCACTTTGCAAGGAACCCAAGGACTTTGCCGTCTATGTATCCTCTTTCATTCCTTTCAGGACCATATCAATCTTATGGGCATATCGATGACCTTATATTGGACCTCTGGATGAAAATCCGTACACTTCAGCCAGGCCTGCCGTCGGAGCACCACCCCATTATTAATTTGCTTAAACCCTGACTCCGCCAGGTGCACTGCAGTATTGATGCTGTGGTTGGAGGCCTCCTCCCCCTCTCGAACCAACAGCATTGCCTCCTTACGGTGTTGCTCCAGAAGATGTTCAAGAATCGGGGCTTGCCAGTGCCACATTTCTCGATCATATCTGGCCATAATTGCCAAGGAATTGGCAGCCTTCAGAGTCCTAGCCCCATCGTCCGGACCTTCTTCCCAAAGGCGTCCTGTTTCCTGGCCTCACTGTCCGGAGGTGTAACACATTTGTGTTGGCTTCTGGCCTTATGGCTGACAGCCGCCGAAACCGGACTCTGGCGCGGGCTGTGACACCCAGACATCTAGCAGTAGACTCGGGAGCCTTACATTTCTTTTTAAGGTGACCCTTCACCGCCGGTTCCGAAAACGGGTGGTGCATCATGTGCAGGCCCTCCTGCCACACGTGGTCGAGAATCGGCATAGAGAAGACCACCTTCCTTTGCTTTCCCATATGTTCGAAGAGAAAGCAGCGCTTACGTTCCTCTTAAAGTGCAAGCCCAAACTCCTGACACGCCTTTCATGGCGTGGAATTCCCCAATATCTTCTGGCCGAGATGGTTGTGCCGGACTACGGGGCTCTCCACCTCACGGTCCGTGTCCCATGCGTCATCCCTCATCGGCGACGAAGACACTCTTTATAGGGTGTCGCACGGAGCTTTCTCAGGGTCCGATTCAGGTAACTCCTCAGGATGACTCTGTGGAGGGCCCAACCCCACCAGCAACAGCAATGGCAACTGTGCCGGAGGGGACTTCCTAGGCACCTCACCAGGCAGACCGTCTATCACCGGCACCGCTGGACTCTGAGGCGGTGGCAACCTCGCATCCAGTTGCCCCAACAAAGACTGCAGCGTAGAGAACACGTGCAATGACAGCAGGGATGGCTGATTAACCAACGGGTAAAGGGACGGCCCAGCCTCTACCCCACTCGAAATCGGCCTCGCACTGTGCAGACCCAGAGCTGACGGGACAAAAAATCGGCTCATGTTCCTCCTCCATCCATGAGGAAACAGAAAACGAAGCTGGATCCTGCTGCTAAATGTTCACAAGAAGCATGGATTCAAAGGTGGCGGACTGCCACGCCCCACCCGTCATAAACAATACTTCCGACTCCATTTGCGATGACGACAACAGCAGTGGACCACTGTCCGTCAAAGTCATGGACGCTGCCGATGACACCCCCATCGACGACGGAACCGTAGATTGCATCACCACCATCCCCGGTCTTAGGTTTCACCAGAGACCCAGACTTTTTGAAAGACGAACCAGAGCGGTGCTGCGAAGACTCCCGGCTGGACGAAGACTTGTGGTGATACCTGGACTGTGAGTGCTTCGAGAAAGACTCATTCGGCTTCGCCTGTCTTTTCTCCGACACCGTAGACTTCTCGGGCCTACCACCAGACCCCTTGGACTTGTCAGCCCGATCATACTTTGACCACTAGGCGCCACTTGCCCCCTTTCAATGATGCAACCTAAATGTAGACTTGCTGCCATTCCCCACCTTTGATGCAGGCAACGCTGTCTGTTGCTTTTTAGGGGGGGGGTTCCAGCGATGCGCCGGGGCCTTATGGCTCCCCCGGGCCGATCCCACATGAGCCGTCGATTAGTCTTTGAAAGTCTTCTGTGAAAACCCCTGCCATATCTCGCAGGCATCCGCCGAGTGATGGGGGTAGAGACAGTCCATATGGCCATCCCCTTCGTATACCTTCAGGCCGCAGGTAGCAGTAGGCCGAAAGAGAGACTTCTTCTGGGCTACTGATGACATCCTAGCCCACAAACCAGAAGCACGTGCAAAGAGGAAGAAACACAAGGTGATCCCAACAGTTTGGAGACTGTTGAAATCTGAAGGGAAGCCGCAGAGTGGGGCTATTTATATCAGACGTCCTATTGGTGTGGCCTAAAGCACCCAAAAAGAATGTCAATAGGACACTAAAGTGTCGAAGTTTTCCATAGGAAAACGCTAAGTTAAAGTTACCGAGGTTTCCTAGCCTGACGACGGGGAAATATTCACAGCATATGTATCCATGAAAAATCCAATTCTGGAGAAGTGAAGGTTCTCTTACAGAATCATGGTGAGATCTCTTTTGAGATACGTCATGGAGATCGAATTGCCCAGGGAATTTTAGAAAGAGCGTAATTCCTTCAGTTTACAGAAAGTGTACCAAATAAAACGGGGGCAATCTAGGCTTTGGGGAAGCTAATAAATCTCTTATTATCGAAGAGAAAAAGGGAGAAGAGCCCACCATCTATCATGAGCTAGCCTTCGGCCAGCAAAATTATCTAGCTCTTGCTGAAGCTTTTCTACAAGATATCTCAGATGGAGAAGGCTTAGAGAAGGGAAGTCCCTTTTTCTTAAAACAAGGGTTGCTTTATAAAAGAGACCTCCATGGAAGGTCTAGTAAAAACACAATTGGTAATACCCAAGAGCCACCTGAAAGGTTGTACTGGAGATTGCACATTCCCACCTTAGCGTGGGGCATTTAGGACAGTCTAAAACCCAGGCGCTTATTAGTGGGAAGTTTTACTGGCCAGGTATTCACGCTGATATCAAAACATTCATCCAGACATGCGAAATCTGTCAAAAGACTAGCAAACACATCCTTTTACTTGCCCCTCAGAACCCATTGCCAATTATAGAAATCCCTTTTCACGAATCGGCATGGACATAATTGGTCCTCTAGAGACATCCCAATTAGACAATATGTCCTTGTGATTGTGGATTACGCAACTAGATATCCTGAGGCGTTCTTGATGTGAAATAATACCACTCAGCATCTTCTACCGTATTTCTCCAGAGTCAGTTTTCCCAAGGAAATACTAGCAGACCAGGGTTCAAACTTTGAGTAAATTTATGGCTGAAGTCAGTTACTCCACATTACCACCCTACAAACTTCTGTCTACCATCCCCAAACCGATGGTTTGGAAGCAAGCAAGGTTCAATAAGATCCTGTAACTGATTTTACGAAAATTGGTAGACAAGGATGGGAAAGACTGGTATTGAATGATCCCGCAGGCACTATTTGCAGTGAGGAAAACCCCCCAAGCTTCCACTGGGTTTGCTCACTTTGAACTGCTCTGTGGTATAGTGAGCAGAGAGATGTCCTGGACATGCTCTGGGAAACCTGGGAAGAACGAGAGGAGGCTCCCATTCACATCTCGCAAACCGCCACTACTATGCCGGATCACATCTCGCAATCCGCCACCACTATGCGAAAAATATGAAATTGGTCCGAGACTTGGTTTGCAGATATGGAAAAGGCCCAGAGCCAACAAAAATGCACTTATGGCAAAAAAGTAAACTTAAGATCGTTCTCCATAGGACAGAAAGTACTAGTCCTCTTACCCATGTCAGAAAACAAACTTGTCTCCAAGTGGCACAGACCTTATGAAATCGTAGAGGAAACGGGAACCTGTACTTACAAAGTAGCCCAACCGAACAGAAAACATAAAATCCATTTATAGCACGTAAATCTCTTGAAAGAGTGGAAAGAGAAGCCATCCCATCCTGTCTGGTTCCCTAAGAGATAGTGTTCTTTGAATGAATCCCTCCCGAGCTATCTATCCAACAACAAGTTTTAAAAGACATGATGGACTCATTCGCTGATGTATTCTCAGAAAAAACAGCAAGATTAAAAGGCACATACTACTATATTAGAACGCCTAAAGGTAAAGTGGTTCATTTAAAACAGTATCGACTCCCAGAAGCCCACAAGTAGATGGTGATTGAGGAAGTGAACAAAATGTTAAAATCCAATATTATTGAACCATCTTCAAGCCCATGGTCCTCTCCTATCATGTTGGTCACTAAACCTGATCATTCCTGGTGATTCTGCAATGAATTCCGTCAAGGTAATGCCATCTTGGACTTCGATGCATATACCATGCCTCGCATCGATGACCTAATTGATCAACTCGGAACAGCCACCTTTCTATCTATCCTAGATTTAACCAAAGGGTACTGGCAAGTCCCTGTATACGGGCCAGATAAGGAAAAAAACACATTCTCAACACCTCTAGGACTATTTCAATTTAAAGTCCTGCCTTTTGGCATAAATGGTGCACCAACCACTCTCCAACGCCTCATGGATCACATTTTACAACCCTACTCCGATTTCTGTGGAGCTTACATTGACAATATCGTCATTTATAGTAAGACCTCGGAGGACCATATCTTCCATCTGAAACCATGAAAGTCCTCAGAAAAGCTGTCCTTACTGCAAACCCAGCTAAGTGCTGATTGGTGCAATCAGCCATAAAATATCTAGGCTTCTTCATTGGGAATAGGAATCTAGAAGCCCAACATGAGAAGGTAAAAAGAGATCTTGGAGCTTTGCTCGGGTTAATAGGATATTGCTGTAGGTTTATCCCCAACTTTTCATATAAAACAGCCTGGCTAACAGATAAACTTAAAAATGCTGAACCCCAGAAACTTTATTGGAATGACAGGGATGAGATATGCTATAACACCCTGAAACAAACTCTGTGCCAGAACCCGATCCTAAAGGTAGTCGACTTTTCTAAAGAGTTCATCTTACAAACGGGTGCCTCCCTTACAGGGATAGGAGCAGTCCTATCCCAAGTGTACGATGGATTGGAACACCCCATATTATTTACCAGCCGCAAACTGCTCCCATGTGAAAAAATGTATTCCGTGTTAGAGCTAGAGGAACTGGCCAGCTAATTGGCCTTAATACATCTTAGATACAACCTCTTAGGATGAAAATTCACACTTGTCACAGATCACTCACCCCTAGTTTGGATTAGCCAACACAAATACTTTAACCCTCAGGTCATTTGATGGTTTATATACCTACAACTCTATTGTTTTACTGTGGAACACTGAAAAGGAAAAGACCAGAGACATGTAGATTTCCTTTCTCAGTTCCCCTGTTAAACAAGTGTGGCTAGATCGCATGGAGGAAGGGTATGTGGGAAACCTGAAGGTGTCTCCCATACTAGTCCCTGGGGATCTGTCATCCAGATGGCCAGGACACGCCCATCACCATTGGATCCAGTTCCTGAGGGTGGACAAGTGAGGGAGGATCACCTGGATGGGGGTTCCTCGGGGAGTGGAAGTGGGACACCGACAGGTGAGACGCAGTATCCCCCTTCTTATAACACCTTTTCCCCAACCTACCATGTAGGATACTCACACTACCCGCTCCACCCTTTCCAGCGCGAACACTTTCGCATATCACGAAAGACGTCAGACTAACACAGAGCCATCTACCTGACATGTCCCAACACCAGAGTCAGGCAATTGACCAAAATCAAACACACCTGATGGCCCTTTCCCTTCCCCACAGGGATAAAAGTTGGAGCACGGGAAAACAAGAGAAGCAAGGCAGACTGCACGATGAGAGAGCTAATTCAGCACAGCAGTTCAAGAGGAGGAGAAAGATGACGCGAACCAAGAGGGTGACAAGGAGAGAAGCGACCTTGCCCTTTCCGATCAAGGCCCGTGAAGCCTCTGCAGAAGGAATCGTAAGTCTGCGAACAATAGCCAGCGTGTGTTGCAGCAGATGTCAATGGTACACAAGACCCTCCTCAGCTGATAACCAAACTGGGGAGAGACGCTTGTCTCCGTGGTACCAACCTTAACTCCATACAGAAGGAAAGCCAAGTGGTTCATCACAGCTGGTGGGTCGAGGGGGGAGGGCCAATAAGAAACCGAAATGTGTTGAACGTAATGTCGCAAACGGCTATTTGAACTATGAAAAGTTACAAAGAACTATTGATACTTAAAAGGGGGAAAACCAGAAACAGAGGAGTCTGGCACCACGTGGGTGCCCACTCAGGAAACTCTGGGCGATTACCCAATTGCTGAAACTACCGTTACCAGAAGGCCTTGGGAAAGGCGAGAAAGGGGTCATACAGGCGTCCAGGGGGCAGATGATTGTAAAGCTAAGGGAAGTTAATCCTGCATCGAAGAACTGGTAAAAGAATTGAGAGATTAGTAAAGTTTGCAAGAGTGAACCCGATGGAGGGATGTGGATAAACAGGGCTGAAGTCTACAGCCCCAATATACAGTGTGTTGACAAGAGTTAACCCGGCACAGGGATGTCCACTGTGAACTGTTTAAAAAGACATTAAGATTCGTGAATGTCACAGATGAAATTGTGTTGAAAGCAGTAGTTGCCCCGATGGAGGGAAACTAACATTCGAGAGAAGTCTGGGCCCGGAAGAGGGAGACCATTGGGTGAAAAGGCATCCCCCATTGTACAAGCAGAAAGGAACATTTTGATTATTTTGAAACCCATCGAGTCCTCGGAGGCAAGAGACTTTTTATAGAAAAGAGACTTGACTACCGAAGGCCCTGATTGCTGAGAGCGGAACAGTTGGCTTGTGCTGGGAAAGCTTGAGCGTTTGCTGTGCTCCAGAATCCAGAATCTTGGAATGCTGGGCCTTTGCTTAATAGATTGTAGGGTGATTTGCGCAAGTCAGTCTTCTGTGGATTCCCACGGATGTCTTCTTTTCAGAACTGCTTGGGGTTCCCTGTTTTCCTTGCAACACCCCAGTTCCAGATCTGTAGTTTGTCCACAAGACCAAAATCCTGAACATTTCCTCTGCCGAAACCCTTTGGGATACCAGTGGTTTATCCGTTTCCCTTTGCACCCAGGTAGGTGCACCCACACATGTGAGGTACCGTTTTCATTGGGACATCTGTGGGAAGGTAGGACATTTGTTGTTTGTGTTTTCCGGTTGTTTCCTGGAGGCAAATGTAATTCAAATAATTCTTGGGAAATGCTAGTCTCACAGACTGCGCTCATGCAAACATAATGTACAACACAGTTGTATTGGTTGGTAAAGTTTTGGATTGAAAAATAAAGATGAGAAACATGTAAGTATGTAAAGTAAAGTTCCTGTATTTAGATACAGCAATAGACAGTTGTATTAATTCCATACATTGTTGTCTTCATACACTTGTGTATTAGTTTCATACGTTATTGCCTTTGTACGTTTTTATAAAGAACTTTGTCAATCCAAAGGTTAAACAATTGCATTCATGAGAAAAGCTTGGTCACGCCAACACGTGTTTCAACCTAACTATGCCGTCTTCAGGGCGTAATGACAGTGATAATTGACACATCAAGCATTTTTGTTGCATTTGTTGGCAGTTCTTGTTGCAAAAGAGGCTGGGGAAGAGGCAAACACAACGAGAAAACAAAGGGAAAAGACAGGGGAGAGATAAAAACAAAAAGAAAAGTAAGTATAGAAATGAGCATTGCTTCCAAGTATTTGTTTGCAGTCATTGCAGTGTTGCCACGTCATTAGTTTGCCTATTATCCATATGTGGTTCAAGTTTATGAAGCATGAGGTCCAATCATTCACCTTGGTAGCTCTTGAAAGTACTAGAATACAAAATAATCATTTTGCTAACATTTTGAAATGTTTTATAGCCACTTGGCGCATTCTTGAATCTAAAGACTAGTTAAGTTAAGATTGGGAGCCAAAATCGATTGCTTAGCCTATCTCAACTTTGCTCATGCGGGCAAGTTCCTATGCTTTGGGCCAAATTAATGTAATGCTAACGGCCACATAACATTTTTGCATTAGAGTCCCTCTGAAAGTACCATGAATTAATTAAAGGTTTGCGAAAAACGCTTAGTGACCGATAAAGGTAAAGTACCTTCAGTATATGTTCGGCTGTGGGAGTAACTGGGTAATGCTACTCCTGGATTAAGTTTGAAAAGCTCATAGCACAACAACATTGGTTTATTGCGTGTAAGCCGGTTGTCTAAAAAGACATTAACATAGAAAAGTGCAATCATTAGCTTCCTGTGGGGAGTCAGCGCATTCGTTTTTAGAAAATAACATGAAACGTTTCATAATTCATGTGCATTCCCATTTTTTACCTGATATGTATATTGCTTTTCAGTTATAGGTAATCTGCCATCATTGGGCAGCTTCATATATTCACGCCGTGTTCTAAAAGAGATGTGAATATATATAAATGTACATATTCTATTTGTTTGAATTTGTAAAAAGGCTAACCTATATTTATTAATTGGCGGAGAGTTAATGTTTTCTATTTGATAGACTAACTAAATGAAGCTTACCGGCTTAGTTCTAATTCACGGACTAGTGTCAAGCGCCATCGGGCAGTTTCTGATGCATCAGCAACAGCCTTTCGTTTCCATGGTACCATAGTGTTTCGTTCTGGTCACATGATTGGTCACGTGACCCGGATACGCATAGGGGCAGTAATTATGCTTTAATACGTTTTCCAAAATGCTTTTCTTGAATGTATTTGAGCGAGTGTGTCATGGGCAAGTTTCTATGGGATGATTACATATTATGTGTTGTATATAGCGGACATGTATCTATGCTGGTGCATTGTGTTCCCAACTTTCTGCTTGGTCATGTGTTCGGTCACGTGGCCGGGGTTGCTAAGTAACTAGATATGAACAGGAGGATGACACTGCTTTGAGATAATAATTTTTAGGTGTGTATCGATACTTCATTATATCTGATGACATGCGCATTATTTGTATGCATTAGTTTAGGTTACAAATTTATGCAGCACAGGCTTGTTCGCATGAGCTATGTCGAGTCCAGGCATGAAAGCACAACTATTTATAGATGACATTGCTCAAATGTCATGGAGGTTTGGAAACTAAGATCAAAGACTTTATTAATTGCTGATCAAAGTTTGTTATATACGGGATACAATGTGTTTGCCAAAAAATATATATTGGTAGCACCATTAGAGAAGTCAGTTTCTGTAACGCTCACCTGATTCTCGCAGAGGCGCCGGTCTTGACTGGGCGACTACCGTATCTTCAAAGGTGATGTGTAGCACCCGGTTGGCTCTTTGGGCTGGACCTCTGTGCACTGTATGCCTGACGTGTAGAGTAAGATGTCTGCAGATAGAAAATATGGGGTTAATGAACTGGGGTTATTGGGGTGTCCCTATCTCTTTCCTCTTCTCCTCTCCTGTAGACCCCCAAAGGTTAACGCTCTCACCTTAGGTAAGTGAATGCCGAGCTCTCCATCTGCCTCGGGGCAGGGTGCTGTAACCAGTTTCTTCACTGGATAGGTAGCGCAGGCCTCTTGACTTCAGAGGACTGCTGTCCGTCGTTTACTGCACAAACGGTAAGTTTCGAGTCATTCAAATGTCTTTAAAGTCTTTAGTAATGATGTCTCTTGTTTTGCAGGGTTCCGGCGATGGCGGATGACGGGCTGAAGTGAGTTGAAGATGGAGCCCGTGTGATGAATAGAAGCGCCTGGAAGCACGTAAGTAAGCGCTTGTTGCCTGCTTCACTATGCGCTCTAACTGTCTTTTTATTTTGCAGGTACGAGTTCGGAGCGGCTGCAGGGTGCCGGAATACCCACTGGATTAGATGTGGAAAGGAGTAATGGCACGTGAGTATTAAAGTTCCCCAATGTCTTTAAACGCACCTTGTTTTGTCTTTCAGATGCGGGATGCAGCGCCGAAGGCCTCCGGAGCGTGCAAAGAGTTGGTAAACTTTTGTCTTTCAGATGCCGGAATGCAGTGTGAAGACCTCCGGAGCGCACGAAGAGTAGGTAAGCCTTTGCCTTTCAGATGCCGGAATGCTAACCTGTTCTTTCTTGTCTTTATAGGTGTTGCTGAAGACTGGATTCAGGATGGTAAGCCTTTGCCTTTCAGATGCCGGAATGCTAACCTGTTCTTTCTTGTCTTTATAGGTGTTGCTGAAGACTGGATTCAGGATGGTAAGCCTTTTTCCTTAGGCCCAGGACCGGATGCAGAAGACACGATGAGCGTTCTGCTGCAGAGGTTGCAGAATAACGCAAAGCAAGATTCATCCACCGGGTGTGGTTTAAATAGCCTCCTGTAGTGCTTAGGTGTCTCCTTCCACAGCCACGCCTAAGTAAGAAAAGAGTTCCTGGTAAGAAAAGAGTTCCTGCCTTCCAGAAGAGTTCCAGTGTTCTGAATCTAGGGAGTGGCTCCAGCCCCACCCAACAGGAAAAGTAGTTCCAAACAGAAGAGGATCAGAGGCTCAACTGGCAGGCAAGTAAGCATCATGGTCTGCTGAAGGTAAGTCCACCCAAGCATTATGAGCCCGGCGCTTCCAGCGCTGGGACTGGGCATATTTATGAGCCTGGTGCCACTGGCGCCAGGACTGGGTCCAAAAGGTCCCAATTGGGACTGGTTGGCACTCGGAACCTGGGGCATATTTATGAGCCTGGTGCCACTGGCGCCAGGACTGGGTCCAAAAGGTCCCAATTGGGACTGGTTGGCACTCGGAACCTGGGTTATGGATCTGCTTCCAAGGGAGTTGGGAAAACCCTGACCTTTTGGAAGCAGAGATCATGACAGTTTCCGAATACGCGAACATTTAAATAGTCTTAACAGTCAAGACATTAGATTACCACAAGCCGCTCATTGGCAGGAACACCACCAAATGGATAATGCCAAAGACATCAGATATGTCGGACTACAGCAGATTCAACCACATTCGAGAGGTAGAGACAAAGAGTTGAAGCTACGCCAACAGGAAGCAAAAATGATTTGTAAACTCTGATGCCTTTCACTCGGCCTCAACAAGGAACATGAGCTGAATGTTTTCCTATAAACTGTATAGATATTGAATAATGTATAACCTGTAAATATTATACTAAACAAAGTCCAAAATAAGTCAATTAAAGAAAGTGAGTTATATATTTGGGCATGTCCGAAATACCAACCAATAGCTTTAAAATCAACATTCACTCTATGTGAAAATGTTACAAATACTGTATGAATACCTCATAAGCACTCTTTATTCTAAACTGAATACAAGTAATTCTGCCACAGGCATTGACTTTCCCACACTGGACCAGGATGTTACAGATGATATACCAACATGATACGACCATTTGGAACTGATATCTCCTAATGAACTAATGTACTTGTTGGCCGAGTAATATCTAAAGCAATGTCATCTATAAATAGTTGTGCTTTCATGCCTGGACTCGACATAGCTCATGCGAACAAGCCCGTGCTGCATACATTTGTAACCTAAACTAATGCATACAAATAATGTGCACGTCATCAGATATAATGAAGTATCGATACACACCTAAAAATTGTCTCAAAGCAGTGTCATCCTCCTGTTCATATCTAGTTACTTAGCAACCCCGGCCACGTGACCGAACACATGACCAAGCAGGAAGTTGGGAACACGATGCACCTGCATAGACACATGTCCGCTATATACAACACATAATATGTAATCATCCCATAGAAACTTGCCCATGACACACTCGCTCAAATACATTCAAGAAAAGCATTTTGGAACACGCATTAAAGCATAATTGCTGCCCCTCGTTTCCGGGTCACTTGACAAATCATGTGACCGGAACGAAACACTATGGTACCATGGAAACGAAAGGCTGTTGCCGATGCATCAGAAACTGCCCGATGGCGCCTGACACTAGTCCGTGAATTAGAACTAAGCCGGTAAGCTTCATTTAGTTAGTCTATCAAATAGACAACATTAACTCTCCGCCAATTAATAAATATAGGTTAGCCTTTTTACAAATTCAAACAAATAGAATATGTACATTTATATATATTCACATCTCTTTCAGAACACGGCGTGAATATATGAAGCTGCCCAATGATGGCGGATTACCTATAACTGAAAAGCAATATACATATCAGGTAAAAAATGTGAATGCACATGTGAATTAGGAAACGTTTCATGTTATTTTCTAAAAACGAATGCGCCGACTCCCCACAGGAAGCTAATGATTGCACTTTTCTATGTCTTTTTAGACAACCGGCTTAAACACAATAAACCAATGTCGCTCTGGCTATGAGCTTTTCAAACTTAATCCAGGAGTAGGATTACCCAGTTACTCCCACAGCCGAACATATACTGAAGGTACTTTACCTTTATCGGTCACTAAGCGTTTTTCGCAAACCTTTAATTAATTCATGTTACTTTCAGAGGGACTCTAATGCGAAAATGTTATGTGGCCGTTAGCATTACATTAATTTGGCCCAAAGCATAGGAACTTGCCCGCATGAGCAAAGTTGAGACAGGCTAAGCAATCGATTTTGGCTCCCAATCTTAACTTAACTAGTCTTTAGATTCAAGAATGCGCCAAGTGGCTATAAAACATTTCAAAATGTTAGCAAAATAATTATTTTGTATTCTAGTACTTTCAAGAGCTACCAAGGTGAATGATTGGACCTCATGATTCATAAACTAGAACCACATAAGGATAATATGCAAACTAATGACGTGGCAACACTGCAATGACTGCAAACAAATACTTGGAAGCAATGCTCATTTCTATACTTACTTTTCTTTTTGTTTTTATCTCTCCCCTGTCTTTTCCCTTTGTTTTCTCGTTGTGTTTGCCTCTTCCCCAGCCTCTTTTGCAACAAGAACTGCCAACAAATGCAACAAAAATGCTTGATGTGTCAATTATCACTGTCATTACGCCCTGAAGACGGCATAGTTAGGTTGAAACACGTGTTGGCGTGACCAAGCTTTTCTCATGAATGCAATTGTTTAACCTTTGGCGTGACAAAGTTCTTTATAAAAACATACAAAGGCAATAACGTATGAAACTAATACACAAGTGTATGAAGACAACAATGTATGGAATTAATACAACTGTCTATTGCTGTATCTAAATACAGGAACTTTACTTTACATACTTACATATTTCTCATCTTTATTTTTCAATCCAAAACTTTACCAACCAATACAAGTGTGTTGTACATTGTTTGCATGAGCGCAGTCTGTGAGGCTAGCATTTCCCAAGATATACTTTCTAAATAGGTGATAGTGGAAAATCACCAGCCTAACCACACTGCTGCAGCCGCTCATATATTACATTTATTAACAAAGGTTCTTTTCACTTTAGTGGTGCGCACCTACAACCTCTCCAGGGCCATACTTTCCACAAAATTTAACTGTTGAAGTCATTCAATTCATTTATTTATTTGTATTGGTTAAACATAACCTTTACAAAAGACCAAGAAGGATAAAAATTACAAAAGATCAATGTTAAAAAGACAAACAATGAATAACTACATTCCATAAAAAACAGGTCTTTTTTTTTTTTTTTACAAACAGACCGAATTATACATAGAATAAAACACAGAAAGATGCATTCCCCAGAGGAAAGAAAAAAAAAATAATAAAAAGGAAATATCAATTAGTACATTCTACTACATTATAAAACATCATATGCAGGCTCTGTGTTAAAGGGTTGTTTCAATCTCTAGTTTCTCCAGACCTACATTACGGGCCATCAATATTACACAAGTAATATCACACAGCATCAAAGTTGATTGAAAGATCAATCACCAGATGAAGGTATTTTAGGTGACAATTTACAAGTGTAGTTAAGAAACCTCACAACGGCAATCTGCAAAGAGACCTCTTTCCATGAAGCATTTTCACCATAATCTATCAGGGTTTACATATTCTGTGTTATATACAAACTTTTGGAAGCATTCTATGCGTTCCCTTCTCAATGTTATGTTATGGGTGCCTATAAAGCGCCGGCAGCCTGCAGGCATCAGGGCGCTGATAACAAACATGTATTGATCACATCTGGAACTCCCAGTATGTCTCACGGGATCTTATTTTACTAAACGTTAAAGTTACTTGAAGAGGCACGTCTTCAGACACTTCCTAAACCTTTGATAGTTCTTTTCCAGCCGCAAGTTAGGTGGTAGTTTGTTCCACTGTTGCGCCGCACAAAGAGTAAAAGATCTGCCCATACCAGCCTTGAGCTTTTACCTTGGCACGTTTATCAATCCTTTATCCGCTGAGCGTAATTTTCTCAAGGGACTGTATCTTGTGAATTGTTTCTTGAAGTAAAGCGGTGCATCTCCAAAGATGCACCTATGAATGATAGTCATTGACTTAAAATTCAATCTATCTTCAACTCTTTGCCAATGCAGTGATTTCCTGGCCTCAGTTATGTGCTCCCTGGTTTTTATTTACTTCACTAAACGTACCGTGTAATTTTTCCATGACTAGACATCTGGCAATGTTGTTTTTTGTTGCTCCCAGCCACAATGCATTCCCATGATCCAGACTGGACAGTACTATTGCTCTAGCAATAGTTGCAGAGTTCTCCTCGTTCAGATACGGTCGGATGGCTCTCATGAGGTGTAGGTAGTATGAATTATTCTTGTGTAAATAATTAACCTGGGCATCTGAGCTCACCTGGGCATCTACCATCATGTAATTGGATCGTCGCTATTTTATCCAATATTTTAAGGATAAAGTTAGCGTTCGTTATGGGGCGAAGATTATCTGGTTCCTTGGGGTCGAGACCAGCCTTTTTAACCAAAGGCGTAATTGTGACTTTTTAAATTTTCTTCGGTACTGAACCTTCTTTAAATGATGAGGTAATTATTTTAACCAGAACTGGTGCAAATATTTCCTTGTTCTCTACTATGATTTTTGAAGGAAGTATGTTTTCAGCACATGATGTTGGTTTCATTTTGTTCGGTACCCCCAGCAGTTCTGTTTCCGAGACTGATGAAAAGTTAAAGGAATCTGTCTCCCAAATTAGAGCAGTCTTTTTCTGGCCTGACTTCTGCTGATTTTTCTCTGGCCTTAACTATATTATTACTTGCCTTTTATGTTTTTGCTGTGAAAGCATTTTGGACTATATCGCAGCCTTCCTTAGATGGTGCGAAGGGCGGTGTGACAACTTTAGGTTTTTCTATGCTTTTTAATGTTTTGAATATTTTGCTTGTAGCATTCGATGCTGCTATTTCTTTATTGTAATGATTAGCCTTAGCTTCTCTTATACTTTCTCTGTATTTTTTATTGGCTTGACTCCAGTTGTCTTTGTTTTCCTTGGAGTGGTTTAGGTGCCATTTTCTTTCTAGCGCTTTTTTTTTCTACTTTGTTCCGTTCTTCACTGAACCACTTCTGATGATTGCTAGTCCTTCTCGCCATTTTAGTCTTCATATGAGCTTCCTGTTCCACCAGATTCGGAATCTGTGAAAGGTATTTGTCCAGCATTATTTCACAACTGTCTTGCTCTTGGAAATTTTCAGGATTCTTGAGATGCAAGGGTTTAATTGTTCTATCCCTATATTTTAGAAATGTCTGCTCTGTACTTTTATGTGAGGGTTGTGATGCTGTATGGTGTTTACTAATGTTACCTCAAAAGACACCAAATAATGATCACTCCATATACATGGTTCTGTGATGACCTTCGGGGTCTGCATGTTTTGAGTCAAGGCCCAGTCCAATTGGTTACCTTGTGGGGTTGTAAGTTTGTTGTTAATAACGTAATCAAGGTTTGTTAGGGTCTTCTCGAGTGTAATGGCTTCTTTATCCGCCATGTTTCCTCTCCAGTAGTTACAATGTAGATGAATTAGGTGATTTTAAGTTTATGAGCCGAGAGCTAAACTAATTTGCAAAGTATGAAACTAACGAAGAAGGCCTGTAAATAACTATTATGTTAATACAGTCGTTAGGTGTGTGGGTTAATTTAAGCTGTAATGTTTCACATCCGTGGCAAATAAAATGTGCTTTGAATAGTTTCAATGACTCTCTCGCTACGATAGCCACTCCCCCCACCCTGACTACTATTCCCTTTTTGTGTTCTACACTGTGTTACCTCTGGTACAGCAATGTAACAGGTGGGCCCTATTGGGTCTTTTAATCAAGTTTCTGTAATGCAAAGCAGGTCAATTTGTTTCTCCGTGATCAACTTGTGTATACTGATTGCGTTTTTACACATGGATCGGGTGTTTAGCAATCCTACCTTGATTATATGGTGTGGCAGGGAGTGGGTTGATATACTCACGGGGGACCATCTCTCTCGTTTTGTTTAAGGTCCAGACTCCCATTTGGCAACTCGCTGTTTGTTTTGTTGTCCGGGATCTGCATTACTTATAAGTGTAACAGACTTTTTCTGGCATGGGTTACTGTGTACGTGTAGCCGCTCCTCCACTCCTTCCACAGACTGTAGCAGTCTGTGCCTTCCCGTGCGTGCCGGCGCCTTGGCACCAGGTTTGGGGGAGGGGGAAGTAGCTGCCAAGAACTACAATCCTTCTGGGGATTGTAGTTCTTACCTACAAACACGCGTACAGAGAAGAAACTTTTTGATTCAAATCGTGTTGTTTAATAAAGCACTGCAACTCATTTTCAATCAAGCAGGGTATTACCTCAACAGTGTTCAGACAGCACCACAAAGCAAGAATCAGATGTTACAGACAACAATATTAAAATACAATGTTAAAATGCGCAAGCTAAAAGGGACACTGCAATTACAATATTAAAAATGCAATACTAACCAAGTCTTCCTGGCTCTCTGCTTTAAGTACTGTAGCAGACTGTCTGCCGTGCACGCCGGCGCGTTCGCGCCAGGTTTGGGGGGGGGGGGGGTGAAGTAGCTTTCAAGAACAACAATCCTTCTGGGGATTGTAGTTCTTACCTACAAACACGCGTGTAGAGAAGAAACTCTGATTCAAATTGTGTTGGTTAATAAAGCACTGCTTTACAAACATTCAATTAGTAAATGTTGCAAAGATTCTGTCAACGCATGAATTCTTGTTGCAATCGCTTATCGTGAAATTTGGTCATATATGGCGCCAGGATCCGCCCTCCCTTGGAATGTGAAACAAACTGTATAAACATGTTTCAGTGACCTTTTCAATTGTAATGCTCCAATCATATACTCAGTTTTTTAACTTTATCTGGATTAAAGATTAGGAGCTCGCAGGTTACCCCCAATTTGTTCAAAAATTCCAGACATTCAGCTTTAAGATCCCTTAAATAACCAGAAGTACATATACCATTGCATAAGCCACTACCCAACAGATCATACAAAGTAGCTCTCGGGCTGGTGATTAGCTTCCTAAAGAGGGAGACCCTTTGCCACATGACCACATTTCCAATGGCGAATAGTCCTAACTCGTAGCTTATTGCGGCCAAGAGAACACACTTGGGTTAAAGACTGACCTCAGTATGCTTGCTTCGTATTTTGCTAACTCATCTATGACCCACATAGGAAAAAGTTCAAGGCCATAACAAAAATGTGGCATTAGCTTACATTTATAATAGCGCAGAGTTGGTACAAAGGAACATTTCCCAAATTTGGTATCGATTTCTTTTTTTTTTTAACTGTTCCATTTGAGAATAGACTTTCCCTTCTAAATAGTGCCTGTAGTGTGCTTTCTTTTTGTCACCATAAATAGGATAGCCCAGATAGTGTATATATGGTCTAACTACCAGTTTTTCATGATTTAGGTACCAAGAGTACTTAAACATGCTGGGCCTTGAATGTAGGCGAAGAATAACTGCTTTGTAGCATTGATCAGGAGACAGTTGGACAATGTATAGTTTCTAAACAGTCAACGAGCGTTGCAATCCTCAAGGGGTGTGGTTGAGCAACATAAAATCATCAGCATATGTAGTCCAACTGATCTAAACTCCCTCTACCATGGGTGAGACGAATGCGGCATCCTCTAGCACTGCACTGGCATCTGACACATCTAGATTGAAAATTGTCTGCGCAAAGAATCACTCTTGGCGGAGACTATTTGGGGCATTGATGGGTATGGATAGCATTCCAGTGTTAAGACGCACCTGTAGCTTTGACTCCTCATGTAGATGGTACAGGACTGAAAGCAAAGATGGTGGCAGACCAATTTGGTTTAGTTTGCCCCAAAGTATACTCCTGTCTACCATATCGAAAGCCATTGTAAGTTCTATCGATGCTACTTAGACAGGAACACTATTGACCTTCTAAGCTTTATCTTGCATTATATTCAGCAATAGACCCCCTACATCAGTTCCTACATTCTTCCTAAAACCAAATTGAAACCTAGACAAAATGTTGTTAGTATCCGCCCACTCTTGTATGTGCTCCAGAACAAGACCAGAATATTTTTCGAGTCTGCTGTTTTTTAAGTATCTCACCATCATATCGTAGGTATGCGTATGTTTTATATTCCTTCGGTTAACTCCCAAAGGGGACGCTGTATTCTTTATTGTAGTTGCACCTAGTGACCGAAGATATCAGAGGTGTAAAGAGTTAACTTCTTTCCTATGTTCGAGATAGTAAAATCAGAATGGAAAAACAGCGTTTCTTTTTAACCACATTGTCCTTATGCCAAACAATATGTGTCTGAGCTGAATTAACTTGGAGGGAGGAGGGACATGTCCCATATTTCATTTCCCCCCCATTCCATTCCAAACACCAACTCTAGGATCTTGTGATCACTACAATCCGTACTCGTTCGACTGAATGAGATCGTTAGATCAAACTATTTGTATTTGTATAGTGCACTAGCAGCCCAAGGGCATCGAAGCGCTATTGCATGAATATGACTTAGTTACAGCAGGGTTACTTGTCTTAATTACAATAGGTTACTTAGCTCATGGTTACAGTGAGCTTGGGATACAATGTATGAGCAAAGTCACAAAAAATGAATGCAAACAGATGGGGTTACATTGAAGTTTGTCACATAGTTATAGCGATAGGGCAGTGAGCATGGGTGGTAGCACCCGAAGCTATCTACACAAACCACAAAGTTTTAATTGCTTTCCTGAAGGCGAGATGTGACTCAATATTCCTAATGTAGGATGGTAAGGAGTTCCATTGATTTGCTGCCAAGACCGGGAAGCTAGAGCCTCCTGCCCGCACTCTCTGGGTCTTGGGAGTGGAGATCATGTTGGTATACACAGATCTAATGGGTCTTGAGGAAGACGGCTTAACTATTCTTTGTGCAAGGTAAAGCGGGGCCCGGTTATGGAAGCATTTATGCATCAGGGCGAGATGCAATGGCATTAACCTGCTTGTTCATGGATAGATCAAAATCCAGGTAGACCCCTAAGGTCTTGACAACTTCCGATACTTGGAGGGGAATGTTGTCATTTATGACGGAACTGTATTGTTTGTCCAGTTTCCAGAGGGTGACCGGAGATCCAATGAGCAGAAGTTAGTTTTATTCGCCATTAAGGCACAACCAGTATTCTGCCATCCAGGTTTGGATGGTGGAGTATACAAACTTGAGGTTAGCCATGTCAACCTCAGTCACTGGTCAGGGGAATGAGGACCTGTGTCATCAGCATAATTTGTATATGTGATGCCCAAGGCATCCAGAATGTGGAACAAAGGGCCTTGTAAACAGGTTGCACAGGGTGGGTGAGATGCAGGATCCTTAAGGGACACCACAATGTATGTTGCTTGGATTGGAACAGGCAGAGTCAGAAAAGACTTTAATAACCCTTTCTTGAAGAAACAAGGTGATCCAGGCAATGGCTTTAGGAGAGAAGATGGCAGCGGCAGAGAGATGGTGACAAAGGGTATTATGGTCCACCAGGTCAAATGCTGCAGACAAATTGTTGTGGGCTCTCCCGCACTCATTCACGCGCATTTATGCTAATGATACACAGAGCCTTTGCTAACGTTAACCTTCTTTATTCCCCTTTAAATCTTGACCGTCATTCCCTTCCCTTGTCCCTCCCCTTCTGCCCTCTTCCCGCCTTGGTGTGTGTCCCTTTTCTTAAAGGGGCTGTCCCTTTTTCTTCAAGTACGACACCTCCCCGGTGCTTAACATGAAAGTTAGGATCACATTTGCTCGATGAGTCTCACGGGGCTCCTCACTGTCCTGGGGGGTGTGCCTGGAGACTCTCTGCTCTCGCCAATCGCTTTAACTGTGGGGTCTGCGTCGTCTTCATCTCTTAGGTCCTCGGCGGCTATTTCTGGTGCTTATGGATCATCGAGATACAGCCTTTTGAAGAATGACGCATTCCTGGTGATATCCGCTGGTTCTCCTGTTGCAGTTATCATGGGTCCTTTTATGGCTGTGATGATCCGAGCTTCTGGATTATAGTGGGTGTCCGTTTTCTTTCTCTGGATTTTTCGTACTAGGACGGCTTGTCCTACTTCTAGCTGGGGGCCTTCCTCTTTTTGTCAGCCAATTCTTTGGCTTTCTTATTCTTTTCAGAATCCCGTTCCCTTATGGCTGCATCTTCTTCTGGTGTGTAGTCTTCCCACTGAGGGATGTGTGTTCGGGGTCGGTATCTTGCCATTAGTTCACAGGTGGTTTTCCCGTCGCATCATGCTGGGTGTTCCTGTAGCTTCTGAGCATGCTGCAAATGGCTTGTGCTTGAGGTACTTGCTCAGCTAGGGCTTTCTGCCTGGTTAATTTAATGGTGGCCATGAACCGTTCTACCATTCCGTTGGCTTGGGGCCAGAGTGGTGTAACCTTCTGATGATGGAAGCCAAGGTGGTCTGCGAGTTTGGCAAATTCGCGTCCTTGGAACGGGGATCCATTGTCTGCCTGGACGATGTTGGGGATGCCCCATTCACTGAATAGTTCATCTATGATGGGCGCCGTTTCAGAGAATGATGTCAACTGTGTTTGCTTGATGAAAGGGAACCTTGAGTATTCGTCGATGATTACAAGCAGGTATCCTCCTTCTTCCAGGGGTCCATAGAAATCAATTGCAACCTTTTGCTAGGGCCTCGCTGGAAGTGCTGTTGGTTGTGCGGGTTTGGGGGTGATCCCTTTGCTGCTAGTTGGCAGGGTCTGCAGTGTGCCAGCATGTCTTCCGCCACGGTGTCCATGTAGGGGAACCAAATGTGATTTCTTAGGATCTTTTTTGTATTGTCAATCCCCCTGTGGCCCTCATGGGCTAGTGTTACTAGCGTCTTCCGTAGATATTTTGGAGCCACTAGCGTGCTTCCACGTAGCAGTGTGCCTTGATCTGTGGATACCAGTTCCCTGTGTATTTTGGCTAGTCGGTCTAGGTCTTTCTTGTCCGTCCCCTTCCCTCCGTTTCTTCTTTCCTGTCACTCTCTCCATTTGTTGGAGCAGGTGAGGCGTATGGCGGCTTTGATTGTCGGGTCGGCCTTGCTTCTTTCTGCGAATATGGCTGCTGATATCGTCGGTGGCATGGCGCTGGAGTATAGGTAAGAGATATATTCTTCGGCCTCATGGGCTAGGGCGTCATCACTTTTCATCAGTGGGTGCCTGGACAAGTAGTCTTCTGGGTTGGCCTCTCCTCCAGGCTTGTGGACTATCACGCAGTCCTATTCTTGTAGTCTTATCCCCCAACGCTCAATTCGGGGAGGCGTTTTTGTTTTGGGATTCCCAAATATTTAGAGGAGTGCTTGATGGTCTGTTACGAGGGTGAATTTCCGGCCAATTACAAAGTGGTGAAACTTTTTGCAGGCCCATACTGCTGCAAGGCTTTCCCGCTCTGCTTGAGAATAAGCTCTCTTGGTGTGGGATAGGGCGCGGCTGGCGTAGGCCACAACTGCATGCCGTGCGTTGTCCTTGGTGTCAGTCTGGGCTAGGATGGCTCCGAGACCAACTGGGCTGGCATCCACCGTGATGATGGTGTGCCACTCTGGATGGAAGTATGCTAGTTGGCGAGGTTCTCCTTTATGGTTGTGAATGCCGCCTGGCAATGTAGGTCCCAGAGGAATGGTTGGTCCTTTTTTAGGAGGATTCGAAGTGGGTTGGTGATTGTGGCGTGATTTGGGAGTTGGCGCGCACAGTATCCCACCATCCTTGGGAAGGAGCGCAGGTCCGCAGTTGTCGTGGGGGCCTGGAGATCAGTTATCGCTTTTATCTGGTTTAGGTCAGCTTTTATGCCTCTGTCTGAAAATATATGTCCAAAGAATCTGAGGCTGGTCTTATTGTTGTCACATTTGGGTCCATTCAGAGTTAGTCCCGCTTCTTAGAGGATCTTGCAGACGGATCTGAGAGCTCTATCGTGTTGGTCTTGGTCCTTTCCGAAGATCAGAATATCATTGCTGTAGTTTAAAGCATTCACTTCGGATGATATTATGTGTCTGATTGTCTCTTGAAAGATTTCTGCGGCGGAAGATATGCCGAAATTGAGCCTTTTATATCTAAACAGCCCATCGTGTGTCGCGAAGGTGGTGATTGCTCTTGAAGCCGGGTCTAGAACGAGCTGGTGGTAGCCCTGATTGAGATCTAGTTTTGAAAAGTGCGTTGCTTGGTTCAGCCTGATAAGCATGTCCTCTAGGTTTGGACCCGGGTGCCTCTCTTTGGATGGCGGTGTTGGGGATGCGCATATCGGCGCATATTCGTAGGCGTCCATTGTCCTTGGGCACTATTACTATGGGGGATACCAATGGTGTTGGTCCATCTGCTTTTTCAATGATATCATTGAGGAGGAGGAGTTGGATCTCTTTTGACACTTGTGCCTGGAGGTGGAAGCCCACCTTGCGGGGGTGTTGTGGCACTGCCGTGATCTTGGGGTCAATGTGCAGTTTGAAAACAGAGTCTTTGAGCATACCTACTCCTTCAAACAGTTTGGGGAATTGAGCCTTGAGATCCTGTTTTGTGAGGGGTCGGCATGTTATTGGCATGATGGCTTCACGTTCTGACGGGTGTCCCCTTATTACTTCAGATTGGTCGTATTGTAGGTCAATAAGTGCTAGGGCTCTGGCCGTTCGGTAGCTGAGGAGGCAGCGTCCTACAGAGGCACTCCTTATGACGTGAATTGTGGAGGTTACTGTGAGGTCGCGATGTGTCAGGTCACATTGGAATTGTCCTTTGGATGTCATGGGCAGGGCCACTCCCCACTGGAAGATGTGTGTTTTGGATTTCCGCAGAGGGTGGAGGGTGGCAATGTCATGGTATAGTTCTTCGTTCATGATGTTTACCGTTGTTCCGGTGTCCACGCCGATTTGGTTCCTGGCGTCCCCCATCTGTATACTAACTCTGGGAGCTGGCGTGTCCTCGATGTCGACACTGAGGAGTCTGACATATTCCCTGTCATATCCGTCCTGTTGGTATTGGGGTTGTTGAATCTCCTCTTGCTGATATCTTGGCGTGGAGTTAGTGTATGGATCTGTCTTGCTCGTGAGGTGGCGGGGGTCCCTCGTATATATTCTCTCTTGTGCTGGCATTTGCACTGGGTCACGTTGGCGGATGTTGTAGAGCTCATGATCTTTCCCGTTGGTTTCAATTTGTAGTCCTTCCAGCCCTCTCACTGTGTTTGGGCGTTGGTAGATGTTCATGGGGTAGGCCACCCCTCTTTCGACAGGGCATTGGTCATGTTCTCAGTGTGTCTCTGGTGAGCGACTGGCAGTCTGTTGGCGGTTTGGGTTCCCTTCGGGGAGCTGTTCCTTGCACATCGCTTGAAAGTGGTTTTCTTGTCCACATCGTACGCATCATTGGCCAATAGCAGGGCATGGTCCTCTGTGTGGGTACTCAAACCCGCAGCAGTAGTATTGGCGGTCACTCTGTGTTCATTGTGAGGGGTGCCTGGGAGTTGATCTGTTTTGCGAGTTTGGTTATCGGGTGTAGGGGTTTACGGCTGCGATGATGTCACCCTTTTTGGGGTTTTCAATGGCCGCGGCCTGGACTTCAATTCTTTCGTATACCCTGAAGAAGTCCAGTACTTCTGAGGGAAAGAGGCTTTTTTAGAAGATGTTTCCTGAACATTGAGGATATGCACTCTTCCATTATGCGCAGTCTGATTGCTTCATCGTTGTTAAAGTTGGCGAAGTCACATTTGGTGATTTTTCTTTGAAGGCGGATGACGAATTCCCCTATCGATTTGTGAGGGAGTTGAGCACATTGATTAAAAGTATATCGCTCATTGTCACGATTGGGTGTTATGACAAGCTTCTCGTTTATGGCTTCTAGAAGTTTCGAGTAGGTGGCGTGGTTTTGCGGAGGAATAGTACGTATTATGTTTTTGATTTCTCTCCCTGCGACATTGGTTAAGATACTGATTATGTTCGGGCGTTCTTGCGTGCCAATGGCACCTACAAAGTCCTCAAATTCTTCGACCCATTCTTCCCACCACTGGCCCTGGTCATGGTGCAGGTCAAGCGTGAATGCCATGGGCCTTCTCATTAGGCTGGCATGTGAAGAGAGGCCTCCTGGCAGTGGTGGCGGGGCATTAGCATCAGCTGCAGCTGGAGCAGACATGGTGATGCCGATAGGTGTTTTAGTGTGGGGCCCAGGTACTGTGGCGCAAATTTAGCAGTGCACAGGTGCGTGTGTGTGCACTTTTGGATGGTAACATTTCTTGTCACATTTAGTTGGGGGCAGGGTGCTCCTTATTTCTGCCCGTGAAAGTTGGGGGTAGTTCCCCCTGGGCAGGGTCACCACTGGGATGTTAATTATTTTCCTTGCATCAATGTAATGTCACAACATGGGAGACACGGGGTTACGTATCCGTGGCCGTTTGCTTGAATTGTTATATTGTCACTTAATGGGAGACATGGGGTTCCGTGTCTGTGGCTGTTACTTGCCTTTCCTTCTCCCGCCGGTGCTCCTAACCTGGTGGCGGAAGGATACATGGCGATCTGTCTCGCTGGTCCTCCTGCAAGGCTGGAGCCTCGCGGTCAGTGGGATCGGTGGTCTGCGAGCTGTCAACTCTATCCGCACCGACGCAGCGGATCACCACTTCGGGCAGGCACGCGGGCCTGCGGATGCCGTCGGGCACACGGGCCCACACAGGCTCATGGTATCTGTTGGGCTCTCAGCCCCCCTCCCAGCACTTTCACTGCAGGGCTTACGGGCCCACGTTGCCTCCCGGGCCTCTGACCTGGCCCCACCTCTGCTGGCCTCACAGGCCCGCGTCATGCGCACGGGACCCCTCCTAGGACTGTCTATGCAGGGCTCGCCGGCCCGCGTCGGGTGCACGGGTCCCCTGCTGGCACCTTCTCTGCAGGGCTCACGAGCCCACATAGTTTACCGGACTCACGGGTCCTCGTCTTGGCCCCACCTCTGCTGGGCTCACGGGCCCACATTGACTGCTGGGCGCACGGGCCACCTTATTGACTCCTCCTCTGCAGGGCTCACGGGCGCACCGTTACTGTAGTAGAGCGAGGGCTCGTATCGGCTTCGTCGCCAGTTGTTGTGGGCTTCTCCCGCACTCATTCACGCGCATTAATGCCAATGATACACAGAGCCTTTGCTAACTTTGACCACCTTTATTCCCCTTTACATCTTGACTGTCGTTCCCTTCCCCTTCCCCTGTCCCTCCCCTTCCCGCCTTGGTGTGCGTGTCCCTTTTCTTAAAGGGGCTGTGTCCCATTTTCTTCACGTACGACACAAATCAAGAAGGAGAAGGAGAGCAGGTTTGCCTGCGGCTCGGAAATCGTCCATTTGTTTTTTTAAGTCCAGCAGTGCCGTTTCATTTGCATGTCCTAGATGGAATCTCGACTGCCGGAGGCCGAGCATTGTTGTTAGCTTTGATTAATTTCTGGACTTGCAGATAAGATGCCTTGTCAAGAATTTTTAAAAGGAAAGTGACTGTGGTTATCGGTCTATATTTCCCAGGGACTGATGGGTCCAATGCTGGTTTCTTGATGAGGGGGCATACCCATGCTTCCTTGAGACAAGTAGGGACATGGCCTGACTGGAAGGAAGCATTAATGAATGCTGTAAGGAACAGGGCCTAGGTAGGGGCGCAATCTTTAATAAGTTGTGCCGGATACATGTCCCCTTTGCAGAAGGAGGGTTTGATAGATTTGAGGAGGGTGATAACTTCTGATTCACTCATTTCCTTAAAGGTAAATGCGGGGGCGTCTCCATTAGTGTTCCCTTGTGTTGTATAAATTAGATGGCTGAGTGCCTGTTGATGGTCCTTGATTTTATTCTGTAATAGGTTCAATTTGTAGATCATGGCAGATTGTTACGCTCACCTGGTCTCTGCGGAGGTGTTGGGGCACGGTTGCAGCCCTCCCAGAAATTAGACATCCCCCTTCAGGTCTCTTCCCTGCGGATAAACTGAGGGCGGTGACAATTGGTGGCACTGCTCCTGTGTGGATATGAGAAAACGTGAGTGCGCTGATTAGTGACTGTTGTTACACTCAAACCCTTCTACCCAAGATGCGATTTCAGTGGGCACGTACCGGCCCATAAGGCTCACCTGGTAAGTATGGATGATCTCTCCGTCCTGCTACTTCTGGCAGGGGGGTGCTTGTTGATGCGATCTAGTTCCCTCACTGATCCCTGGTAAGTAATAGTCCAGTCCAGCTGCGACTATGCTCTCCTGGTTGGTGGTAAGTGTCTATTAATGTCTCTTGCCTTTTCCCCTTTGTTTTCTCTGTCTCTTGACATTGTTGCTCTCGATGTTGTTTTTAATTCCTGAATAACGTTTTCTCTTCTGTTTTCTTCCCAATAGCTGGAAATGCAGCCCCAAGGCAACTGTGGAGGCGCGGAACGCGGCCGGGATGAAGATGACTGAAACCGCAATGTCCGACAACAGGTGAGTGATGGTTTAAGGGAAAGTGCGAGGTTCGGTGGTAGCGTGACCTTAAACATAATGTCTGTTTAGTGTCTAACCTTGCCTTTTGTTTTTATTTGCAGGTGCTGCGGTCGCGGGTGAAGCGCGTCATGCAGCGGTGTCCAGATGAAGATTTCTGCGTCCCGGATGATGTAGAAGAGAGCCGCGGAACCTAGATGAAGGTGTCCGGAAGATTTGTAGGTGAGCCGTGATGCCAAGATGAAGACGTGCACAGGTGAGAGCAGGATCCCCCATGTAGTAAGTATGGAGGCAGGAGACAAGGTTTCCAGAGGTAAGTTCAATCCCAGGCGGCGGTGAGCATTACACTGCATGGAAGTGCAGAATAACGCAAAGCGTCTGCCTCAGGGATCAGAGCAGCTTTTATAGCTGTGATCGTGGGCACGCCCACTAGGCCTGGCTTGCCTGCCACACCCTGCCACTCCTAGTGAGTCAGCATGTGCCAGGCAATCCAATAGCAGTACCCCCACCCAAGAATACACGTGGGGCTGCTTTAAAGATGAAAGTTCCATTTGAAATACACTAGGCACCCGAAAAGAAAGTGCCATGTCCACAATAAATGCATTTCGAGGGGATTGGGTCCTCCGACGTATTCCATATCTATGACAGGTAATCACCACAGCTGTGCTGCTTCGGAAACTTTTCCGGCGTCTGCGTCCTGCGTCGATGACGTCGATACGCCTACGTCTAGGACCTCCTCCGACGTCATCCGATGTGATAAGTAGGACGCACGACGCCTGTAGCCTCAGTTCCGTTTTTTCCGCGAACGTGTTGCTTCGTGTTTCTCGGTTCTAAGCCTCGTCTCTTTGGAGTTCTGTTCTTTCTGGTTCTTCGAACCTGTTCGTTTGTGAATTTCGGCGATGTCTTCTACTTCGTCTTCAACCCCGCGTCCGGGCTTTAAGAAGTGCGGGGAGTGTGGGTCCAAGATGTCGGTGACTGACTCGCACGACGCCTGCCTCTGGTGCCTCGGGGAGGCCCACGACACGGATGACTGTGTTGACTGCCTGTCGCTCACGTCCAAAGCCTTTCGCGAACGTAAGAAGAAGTTGTCGGTAGGTCGGGTGTCCAAGCCCCGGAAGTCG
Organism: Ambystoma mexicanum; assembly: GCF_040938575.1. Lineage (NCBI taxonomy): Eukaryota > Metazoa > Chordata > Amphibia > Caudata > Ambystomatidae > Ambystoma > Ambystoma mexicanum. The sequence continues at coordinate 1,326,632,652 of NC_090921.1, read as the reverse complement.
AAGTCGGCGGGGCTTTCGACGGATGATTCGAGGGGTGACTCTCCGCGTCATCGTCGGAAGTCTCGTCGGTCTTCTTCTAGGAGTGGGTCTCGCCACTCCTCAGCCTCTTCGAGGCATTCTCGGAAGCGCCGTCACCGGTCGCCTTCCAGGTCCTCTTCCGAGGATTCTGCCCGGCACGTCGGTTACCCCACCAGCCGTGCGACGCCGGAGGAATGGGCTTCCTTCGGGAAGAAAATGTTGGCGATTCTTGAGTCGCAGGGTACTCAGCCGTCCGCGCCCCCGAGTGGGGTCGGCCGTGTGAGGTCGAGAGACGCCGCTCGCAAGAGTGGTCGGCACGAGTCACGGGAGCGGTCCCGTTCGGACAAGGAGGCTCGTTCTCGCCGTACCCGTTCCAGGTCCCGGTCCTCGACGCGTTCGAGACCGTGTGCTCCTGTGAAGTCTTCGAGGAAGACGTCGACGTCTGAGGCGTCGAGGGCATCGACAGGCTTTCTCGAGGCTCCGGCTTCGAGGACGTCGTCGAGGCCGTCGATGTTCAGGTCGTCGAGGGACACGCTCGGGGCTCCGGCCTCGAGGGCTGTGTCGACGCCGCCGATACTGGAGGCGCTGCATCTGACGTCAACGCCGATTTCCTCGACGCCGATCCTCTCGGTGCCGTTGCCGGTTTTCTCGGCGTCGGCGCCGATTCGCTCGACGCCATTGACGCCTTTTGTGTCGGAGGTGCCCCGTGTCACGGGTGTACCCCCTAGGAAGGCTCTGGTTAAGAGCAAGCACTCTCGGGTGCCTTTTCGCCACCTGGAATTTATTTCGGAGGCGGATGAGGATTCTGATGGCCTGGTTCCTAGTCTGGTGCCTGATGAAATTGTCTCGGGCCATAGTCAGTTTGACGATTTGAGGCAGTCACTGCATGATGCCAGTGGACTGGACACCTCCCCGGAGGTGGACTTTTGTAGGCCTGAGCCTGGCTCCCATGCCGATTCCTCGTACCGGCGCCTTATGGCTAGGGTGTCTGAGTATTTGGGATGGTCTGCTCCCCCAGGGGAGTTTGTGCAGGATGATCTGATGGACATCCTTGATGTTGGTCCCCCAACTGACCCGGTACTGCCGTTCCATATGGCTTTACAGAGAAGGGTGGCGGCGGCTTGGACTGCTCCGGAGAGTCTCCCGGCGGTGGGCAGATCCTTGTCGCGTAAATACCGTCCAGCCAGTAGCGACCCCTGCTACTTGACCAGGCACCCCACTCCGGAGAGTTTGGTGGTGCAGGCGGCCACGGCCCCGGCAAAGCAGGCGTCGTACCCTACCATCCCTCCTGATAGGGTCGACAAACGTTTTGATGGCTGGGCGAAGAAAGTGTTTTCTTCTGGTGGTATGGCGCTTCAGGCGGCCAACTCCATTTGTGCCTTGTCACATTTCACGCACACTCTGTGGAACTGTGTTGCGTTAGCGGCTGAACATATTCCTGATGGGGTTGAACGGGAGGGTTTCCTTGCTATGGTCCAGGATGGTAAGGATGCCATGTGTGAGTCCGTTCAGTCGGGTCTGGACTTGGCTGAATGCGTCAGTGGGTCCATGGCGGCGAGCACCGTGATACGCAGGTTTGCGTGGTTGCGGAAGTCGGGGTTTGCTCCTGATGTGCAGTCCCGGCTCCTCAACATGCCCTTTGATGGTGAACACCTTTTTGGCAGCAAGGCTGACGAGAGCCTTGAGAGGTTGCAGACCTCAAAAGCTGCAGCGAAGTCGTTGGGCGCTGCAGTTCGCCAACCTCCGCCTTTTCGTCCTAGGGGACAGCAGTGGAGGGGTGGTTCCTTTCGCTATTACTCATCCTTCAGTAGAGCGAGAGGAGCTGGCAGTCAAAGAGGCCAACGCAGGGGTACCAGAGGTGGACGACAGGGTACCCGTGGTGCCAAGGCCGCTCGGGCAGTTACCTCTTTGCCCTCGGGTAACGCCGCAGCCGCTCCTACTCAGTCATGAGGCCATGTCCCATGGTTCGCCGGTTGGGGGAAGGCTGGCGCAGCATCTTGTAGAGTGGCAAGCCATTACTTCAGATGTGTGGGTTCTGGAGATCATAGCCCACGGCTACTGTCTTCCCTTTCGGCACAGGCCTCGCGACAATCCACCGGGGAACCTCTCTTTGAAGTGTCCGGATCCGCTCCTTGCGCAGGAAATTCAAGCCCTGCTGGAGAAAGGCGCTATAGAACTGGTGCCTGTAGCGGAGAGGAACAAGGGATGGTATTCCCCTTATTTTTTGATTTCCAAGAAAGACGGGGGATTGAGACCCATCATGGACTTGCGCGGTTTGAACAACCTCCTCAGGAAGGACAAGTTCAAGATGGTTACTCTCTCTCAAGTCCTCCAGGCCCTTCAGCTTCAGGACTGGTTGGTGTCACTCGACCTCAAGGATGCTTACTTCCATGTGCCGATCCATCCCAAGCACAAGAAGTACCTGAGGTTCGCGGTTGGCGACTCGCACTTTCAGTTTCGGGTCCTGCCGTTCGGATTGACCTACGCCCCGAGGGTTTTCACCAAGCTCATGGTGGTGGTGGCAGCGCATCTCAGGCAAGGGGGGATTCACGTCTACCCCTACCTGGACGATTGGTTGATCAGGGGGAGCTCTCCCGAGCAAGTCCTGGATCATCTGTCCGTCACCTGCCACTCCCTCCACAGGCTGGGCTTCTCCCTCAATTTAAAGAAGTCCCATTTGACGCCAACGCAGAGGCTCCAGTACATCGGAGCAGTGCTCGACACTTCCCTGGGGCAGTGTTTTCCTCCCCAGGTGAGGGCTCTTCACATTCAGCAGATGGTGCACAAGTTTCAGCATGCCCAGACGCTCCCTGCGTTCGAGTTCTTGAGGTTGCTCGGCCTCATGGCATCCTGCATTCTTCTGGTGCCAGAGGCTCGCCTGCGCATGAGATCTTTGCAGTGGGCACTCAAGATGCAATGGTCGCAGTCCTCCGGCAGGATGTCGGACCCGATTCAGGTGCCGCCCTCGGTCGCCCAGGACCTTCTGTGGTGGGCCGTCGAAGGCAACTTGATGAAGGGGGCTCAGTTTTGGCTTCCCTGGCCGGAGGTGACGATCGTGACGGATGCATCCCTCACGGGATGGGGGGCTCATGCCAACGAGCTGACAGTCCGCGGTCGTTGGTCTCCGTCGGAGTCCAGACTCCATATCAATCTGTTGGAGCTGAGGGCCGTCAGGCTAGCCCTGAAGGCTTTTCTGCCGACTGTGCGAGGAAGGAATGTCCTGATCCTGACGGACAACACGGTGGCCATGCACTACCTCAACAAAAAGGGGGGGGCAGGGTCACTTCCTCTGTGCAGGGAGGCGATGCAGCTCGAGTTCTGGGCCATCCAGCAGGAAGTTTCGGTCTCGGCAGTTCATCTGGCCGGAGTCGAAAACGTGACGGCGGACGCTCTGAGCAGGCAGAGCGCGATCTCTCACGAGTGGGAGTTGGCTCAGGAGATTCTCCTGGAGATCTTCGCCCTTTGGGGGACCCCTCAAGTGGATCTCTTCGCCTCCAGTGTCAACCGGAAGTGCGCGAGGTTCTGCTCGCGGGAATTTCCTCCAAGAGGGGCCTTAGGAGACGCGTTCGTGGTGGATTGGTCGTTCCCGCTGCTGTACGCGTTTCCTCCAGTCCCCGTCATCCCGCAAGTGCTGCGGAGGTTGCGGAAGTTCGGTTCCCGGATGATCCTCATTGCTCCGGCGTGGGCTCGGAGGACGTGGTACCCGGACCTTCTCGACTTGTCCATCTGCCCTCCACGTCGTCTTCCCTACCGAGACGATCTGCTCTCACGGGAGGGGGGTCTGGTTCTCCATCCAGAGGTCGGATCCCTCAACCTTCACGCTTGGCTTCTGAAAGGTTGAGGTATAGGGATTGGGACCTCCCTGAAGACGTGATGGAGGTGTTGCTTTCGGCCCGAAGGCCAGCAACTAAGTCTCTGTACCGTTGCCATTGGCGTAAGTTCTGCGACTGGTGCAGAGTTCGGAATGTGGATCCTTTTGCATGTGACATCCCCATGGTTCTGTCCTTTTTGCTTTCTTTGGCCCACAGGGGCTTGCAAGTGGGTACCATTAAAGGTTACCTGGCAGCGCTGTCCATCTTTAAGCGCTCGTCTGATGAGTGTTCTTACTTTAAGATCCCTTTAATTTCACAGTTTCTGAAAGGGCTCACTAATGTGTTCCCTCCGTCACCTTTCCTGGTGCCCGGTTGGGATTTAAACCTTGTTCTTAGGTTTCTTATGTGTGCTCCGTTTGAGCCTTTACATTCTTGCCCTTTGAGGCTGTTATCTCTGAAAACTGTGTTTTTAGTTGCGGTTACTTCCGCTCGCAGAGTGAGTGAGTTGCAGGCACTTTCAGTTAAGCCACCCTTCACTGTATTTCACAAGGACAGGGTTGTCCTTCGAGTTCGTCCTTCTTTTCTTCCGAAGGTAGTGACGGAATTTCATTTAGCCCAGAAGGTTGTTCTTCCGGCATTCTATCCTCCTCCGCATCCTGGTAAGGAAGAGGAGAGGCTCCATAGGCTTGATCCTAGGAGAGCTTTAAGCTTTTATGTTTCACGCATGTCCCGGGTCAGAGTGGACGATCAACTCTTTATTGGTTACGCTGGTAAGCGTTTGGGGCAAGCTGTAACGAAACAGACTTTGTCCCGCTGGATTGTTTTGGCCATCTCGGAGTGTTACCGCTTGCCGGGTAAGGACCCACCGGCTGGCTTGCGGGCCCATTCTACCAGGGGCATGGCTGCATCTACTGCCCTGCAGAGGGGTGTTCCTATTCGCAACATCTGTGATGCAGCCACCTGGGCTTCAGTACATACATTTGTACGGCATTATTCCCTCGATTCCATCAGAGGGCAGGATCTGGCCTTTGGCAAGGCGGTCCTTTGCTCTGCTATTTGATTGGCTATTCTAATTTTGTTTATAAATTCTTTCCCTCCTCCTTGCTCTGGTACTGCTTTGGGAGTCTGTCATAGATATGGAATACGTCGGAGGACCCAATCCCCTCGAAGAACAAGTTACTTTCTTACCTGGTAACGTTCTTTCGATGGGATGGTCCGACGACGTATTCCATATCGCTCCCGCCCTGCCTTCCCCGCTGCAGAATTTCTTTTGCGATTGCAGCTTACGTTCCGCAAGGCTTTGTGTCTGACTGGCAGTTGACTTCTGTCACACGTTCTGGGGGAAAAAACTACAACTGAGGCTACAGGCGTCGTGCGTCCTACTTATCACATCGGATGACGTCGGACGTCGGAGGAGGTCCTAGACGTAGGCGTATCGACGTCATCGACGCAGGACGCAGACGCCGGAAAAGTTTCCGAAGCAGCACAGCTGTGGTGATTACCTGTCATAGATATGGAATACGTCGTCGGACCATCCCATCGAAAGAACGTTACCAGGTAAGAAAGTAACTTGTTCTTCTTACTCAAATGAATGTCTTGTTTATTGTTCTTTGTGCCTGGCGCCAGGACTGTGTCCATCCAGGCCCCCTGTGTGTGTGACACTGGAAGGTCTGCGTCCTTGGCCCGATGACCATGACACAGATTGGATGTTATTACACCAGTTTTCGTCTTTGAGTAAGGTGGGCGGGTGTGGGTGTAGGTGTTTCCAATTCCCTGAAGATAGCAAATATTTTAGTTCGAGATTTAGCATTTGCTATTCTTGTGTTAAACGAAGAGGCTTTTGCTTTAATTATGGCCACTTTGTACTCTTTGGAGACAATCTTGAAGGCCATTTTAGAGGCTTCATTGGGGTTTGCTCTCCATTGAGAAAGCGCTGTCCTTTTCCTTGAACGTAGCTCCAGGAGCTCTTGGGAGAACCAGGAGTTGGAGTGCTTGATAGGCTTGGCTTTCCGTTGGGTTGATGCTGACAGATTTGTAGGCATTGGCCAAGCTTTCTGGATTGGCAGGGAAGGGGGCCTGAAGGGCTGGCACTAGGAGGTAAGGTAATAACTTTTCCTTGGTGAGCTGTCGGGAGCTTCTGGTAAGTGTCGGGGGAGGGTAATCTGATTCTGACAAGAGCCTTTTAAGGTATTAAGGTCAAATTTAATGGCATGATGGTCGGACCAGGGGATAGGGTAGATGTCCCCGACTGTGATGGAGCAGTTATGATGGGTGACCCAGTCCAGTGTACAGCCTTTCACATGAGTAGGTTTCCGGGATGGCCTGGACGAACCCCAGGGTATATAGGGCTTTCTTCAGGGATGCAGCTTGCAAGTCATTCAGATCGTTCAGTCCTAGGTTAAGATCGCCAAGAAGAATTGATTGGGTAGTTTTCTTCAGATGTTTCCGATAAGGCGTGAATTAGGTAGTCTTGGAAGTTTGAGACCGGCCCTGGTGGTCGATAAACGATATGTAGGACAATAGTGCAGTTAGGTGACAGGTTGACTTTAAGAGGAAGATTGTCACAGTTGTGGCCCGGTTCCCTTTCCACCCTTCTGACAGAGATGGTGTTTTTGCTAATTAGAGCAACCCCCCCTCCGGCCGATCTTGCCTAAACATAGTATACCCTTGTGGTAAGGCAAGGGCCAAGGCTGGGCCGGATGCCGCAGTAAGCCAGGTCTCTGTAATAATCAGAAAGTCAATGTTATGACTAATCATGAGCTCATGAACATCGAATGCATGGGCAGGGAGGGAGCGGGCATTAATCACAGCACAATTTAAAGGTGCATTAGGTAGAGTCCTACAGGTGGGACTAGGATCAGAACTATCAGTAGTGGGCCCAGACAGATCAGAAATCACAACGTTGGGCTTCTGCAGTACAGGCTCTGCAGTCTTAATGACGGGCAGGTCACTGACAATGTTGGACATAGATCGATCAGTTTTGGTGGTCTCAGGTACAGTGGGTTGAACCTTAACATTATTAGAAGCAGGCAGATCAGGTACTGTGAAAATCAACTGATCAACCTTCGTAATAATAGGTACAACAGGCAAGTCAATGTTCCTAGCGATTGGCACAGATAAATCACAAAGCACAATGTTCGGTCCAAGTAGGTCAGCAATTAAAGTATTGGATGCATACAGTTCAGGTGCTACCATATTAGGTATAAGAAAATCATTAACGGTGTAATGACAATTTGAATCTGCCATGAGTGGCTTTGTACTAAGCAAAGAGTGATGATCGACCAAATGGTCATGTAACGCTGTGGGTGGAGATTGCACAATCCGTGGCACGTTAATTACTGTACCATGGGGTAGAGCCGGTGCAGCTGTATTCGATATCCCATGGGAGGGCAATGCGTGAGGTGCAGTTAATGGGCTGTATGGCACATAGGGCTGAGTGACAGAGGCATGGAGCAAAGTAATATCAATTTGCTCGGACGGAGCGCATTCAAGTACCTGCTGTCGCCAGGGAGCACAGGTTAGTTCTGCCTGTTGCCTAGGGTGCTGTCAGAGATTAGCAACGGACTGGTGTGAGGATGTGAATGGGCACAAAGGGTAATGGGAATGGTGGCAGTTCTCGCACATAGATGACGATTCCTGGCGTGAATCGAGGGAACATAAGTTACCAGTGGCTTGGGACGGGTGCACGCTCTCAGGCGTGCCGCTCTAGTCTTGGTGGGGATATACATAACAGTAGTTTGCTGGACAATGATAGGGACAGGTATTGGTGACGTAGCAGATGCTATTGATGAGGAATGCTGCTTACCTTTATACGCTGAGGGCAGGTTCCTAAGGGCAGTGGAGGCCATGGCAGTCGGCAACCTCTGCAGCCTTGAGCAGCTGAGAGCTGCAGAGAGGTCATGAGGCCTTTCCCCTTGGCCTTCACCCTGTGGCTTCGCCTGTCGGTCTCCCCTTACCCCCCTCCCCCTCCCCCTTTAAGTTGGGAGGGGGAGGAGCAGGCAGGCAGGGTGGTTTGAAAAGATGTATATAATCTATTGTAGTAGAGAGATTTCCATTAAATCATGTTGTAGAATCTGAAGTTTTACTCAATAGGTCACTAGCATTATAGAGACCCCATTCTTCCAAAATGTTACCCCACAGTTGCCCCTGCAGCAATTCCGGTGTACAACGGGGGGTCCAGCTCCAATAGTGGTATTTTGGGGGCTGTTTATTAAGCCCAAACATCTTCCCATGGCATTCCCTTCTCCCCCCTTGTCAAGGTATTTCGACGTTTAAATCACCTGCTGCAATGATTACAAGATCCAGGCACATTTCATGACATTCTTCAAATGTGGCCAAGCGATACTAAGGATTCCGTCAGATTAATCTTGAGACTCCAATAAATGTTTAGCACCAAAATATGACATGGGCCTAAGTGGTTTATTAACTGCAACAATATCACTAAGCACCATTTTGGAATGCAAAAGACCTTTATAACTGTTGGCCCCATGTCCACTTGGATTGCAGTTATGAGGCCCCCAGAGGGTCTACCTCGTTGTCCCTTTCTAGCTAATTCAGAATAGACTATAAATCCATCTAGGACGTAAGGAGCAGTGAACCAGGTCTCTTGCAGACAAACAATAGAATAATTAATTAAACAGGAGCAGATTTCAGGTGAGTTTTTTTAGGAACCAATGGCCCCTAGTATTCCAAGACACTAGGGCCACCTTGCCACCCATGTTAACTATTCGGTTTTGAAACCCTGAAGTTGGGTAATGGAGTCCCATAAGGTCATAGCAAGCCACCTGAGGCTGGGGTCATTAGACTCTCCACCTCCTTTAATCCTACCTTTCTCCCCCCTCGGTATCATCCAAGCCACTTTCCCTTGTTTCAGCCAACTGAGTCCCAGCACTAGGGCTTACAAAACCGCTGCTAAAACTGCGAAGGTAATATCCAAATTTATTAAATGACTCAACCTCCAGAAGTACTGCCTCATGATTATGTGCGGATCATTTTTTATTCACGCACAATATATATTGTTCTGCTGGATACACGAAATCTACAAGTTTTATGTCTCCTGAAGAGATCAAGGTAAGGCTCAGGATTTCATTAAACAGGGCCAGTATTCTCCATCGATTTAGGGAGAAAGGCCTGCTTTAGAAGAGAACAGGTAATGCAGCAAGACACTGCGGTTATCAGGATAATTGGGGGGGGGTCTCGATTGAATTTCTTCCCTGGGGGGTATAGTGTTTAGGATTAACCACACTTTCCAGTTGAGAGTTTGACAGTGGCCTGTCGACATGGCTTCCCACCATCTGTATTTCTATACCCAAAGAGCTTTGAGCTTGAACATTTTCTTGGGTCTGAGGAGAGTTAGATACATTAGTGTTCATCCAACATTAATTTCATTACTCTCATGACAATTCGTTCAGTCACAGAGTCCCGCCGTCTTTTATCTCTAATGCATGCGTTTCCTTTTTATTCACTAGCAGATCCTTAATTCCCTCTGTCACACAACCAACCTGAGTAGCAGAGGTAGAGGGGTCCTTCAAATGTTTTACACCCCCCCGGCCATTCGACTGGAAGCTGGCTCTGTCGCCAAAAAATCAGTGAATATGAAACTGGCGATAGATTTCTGTAGTCTACATGTTTCGGGGGTGGAATAATCTTAACTCCCATTTCATCGCCTATTACCGTCCCTGATGCATTGACCAATATAGATTTTCCCTGACTTTTTATGTTGTCTCTCACTGGTATCTTTTGTGTTGATAACACTTGGCGATACTGTAGGACCAGTGGAATTTCCTGTTAGATCAATCACAGGTTTTTTAGGGAAGAAATTAAACAGACTACCTTTTGTCTGAATGTTATTCTGAAGTAAAGATACTGCTTTTGGTGTCCCCCTTTGATTTTTAGATTTGCTCCTTTTTTTCATGGTTTCTGTGATGGTATCTCTGGCAAGGGAACCCCCATCCCGCTTACAATTATCTCCTCATCCCCTCATCCCCTGTGGTTTCCAAATTTGACAACATGTGAGTCGTAGCCATATCCTCTTTTATAAAGTTAAGCCAATTTTTCTTTGATCCCTTATTCTGGCCTTTGCCTTGCTTCTGCTTATTTTTATTCATTTATTTTGTCAGCCCCTCCTTAATTTTAGGAGAGGAGGAGCATTCCGGCTCCACATTGTTCATCACCTGAGGCATTTTTAATTCAGGGCCATCGTTAGTATTGGGTTTTCCCCTGGGGGGGTTGTTGAGGTATTTGAGGCAAAGAGTCTCAATTGTCAGCGGAAACCACCTCCCCCAAATCCATATATTGCTCCATATTAGTCCCTATTGAGTCACTTTTAACTTTCTCAGTAATTACATGCTTACATTTCTGCATATCGACTGCAGTAATTAAATGTTTAATTAGTGTCGAATGCAGCTGAAGTTCAGCTAAGATTTCAGTATTTATCATTCCAGATGACCCCTCCTTTCAGTTATCACCCGGGGGCCTCATCAATTTCTGCACAGAAGTTATTTCCCAGTCAGCCCGTTGGCCCAAAGGATATTGGGACAATGCCAGTAGGGAGCTAGCTACAGGGGCCAAAGCTGGGGGCGAAGTTTGAAAAGAAGCCCCACTCCCGCCTTCACTATCGTTCTCCCGTACTGGAGAACAAACTGGAGCTTCATCAGGTTTCTGCAAGATATTAGTCTCACCAGATTCAATCAACAGTATTGACGCATAGCTAAATCCATTGAGGACAGGGGAGATGGAGGCAAAGGTAACTCACGAAGGGAGCAGACAATATATCATAGTATGCTTGCACCCTCTTAATCGTTTCCCTTCTCGTCTTTGGCCCTGTCCGGTTATACGTGTATTTAGTGTGCTTCATAACTACGCCCACACTGTGTTGCAGAAAAAGAAAGACGTGACTCAAGGAGAAGGAAAAGAATAGAAGAGACCTTACACCAGTCAATGTACCCCAAGGATGGCTCCAGCCTGCTCGCCTACAAAATCGGCGAAAAGGCTACAGGCACCTTGCAGGCACTTGCTTGGGCACTTGTGGAGGGCATGCGTCCGTGGCCTATATGGCAATTTGCAGCTGATCACATGGGTAGGCGGAGCCTCAAGAGATCAAAATAAAACGAACAAGGGTAGGTGTCAGTTAATATGTGGATCCAAAATATCAAAGTCCATCCAAAGTCCCTTCATAGTCCATGCAAAGTCCAAAATAAAGATAAAGTAATACTCAAGCCGTCATACAGGAAAGCGAACATTCAGATATAAAGACAGCAATCTGAAGTCATCAAAGCATGCTCATAACTGCTAACCACGGCACCGCCTATGATCATACAGTTCTTGAAAACTAATGCAAGAAAACTTCTACACCTAGATTTCTAGGGAAAACACTGGCTCACCAAGAGAGCAATTGCATGTAAACACAGACTGCGGCGGCACAAAAAAGTAATTTGTAAAGGTTTTTTTAAACCAATATACAATAAAGGAAAAATAAAAAAAAAAAAAAAAAAAAAGAATTCAAATGCCTCTGGAAAGAACTAAGTGAAATTCTCACAGCTGCACTGTCAAGTTAAATAGGCCAGCACAAACAAGTAACCTGTAGGACATAGGGTACTCAACTCAGTGTTCCCCTTCCCCGCTCCCGCCACCCAGCCAAACAGCTCCCACTTGTGGACACTTCGGGTGCGCGTGGACACTGTAGAAGTAGGGCTGCTGGGAGTAGGGGCGGGGCCAGGGAGGATACTATGCAGTTAGAAGAAAAGAGACTAAGGGGTCAATGAGGGAACAACCCTTAGTCCAAAGTCCCTGCTTGCAAATGAGTACAATAATTACTTGGGTGCTGCCCAGGTCAGGGCGCTGTGTTTCAGCACGCAAGAGGCTTCCTCTTAAGGACACAAGTTCACTGCAGAACAAATGAGTAGACTGCCAGTACACCAGTCCAACCAGCCAAACAGCTCCCACTTGCGGACACTTTAGGAGGCAAATGTCTGAAAATTGTTGGGGGTTTTTCCCCAACATTTTGGATTTTACCGGGCCTTGTGGGTAATAAATTCTAAGGTGATTTGCGGAAGTCAGACCTCTGTGGATTCCCACGGGTGTCTTCTTTTCAGAAATGCATGGGGCTCCCTGGTTTCCTGGGTGGCTGGACAGCCCAGGCCCAAATCTGTAGCTTGTCCACAAGACCAAAATCCAAGTCCTCTACCGAAACCCTTTCAGATACCAGTTGTTTGGACTTTAAAAACAAATTCTATTTGTTCTTCATGGCCTTCTTCAGGAGATGTCCTTAAAGGTGTGTTAGTGATATGTAGCTCAGGGAATTCCTTACAAGAACCAGAGTCCTTGTCCATGGGGGGGGGGGCGGAGTCTCTTCCGGTGAGGTCCTGCTTGCCTCTACCCCTAGGAAGGGTATTGTGTAGCGGGCTGTCACCCCTAGCCTCACAGGGAAAGGCTACCGATTGGGGAGACATGACAAAATCCTGTGATTCGTCACAACGGACATGGAGAGTCGCCCTGCACGGGTAATTGCAGCAACCTCTAGTGTGATTGCCACCTATCAGGTGTTGGACTCTTTGCTGGTGTCTCATATTTAAGATGAGTATGGTCTGTGTATAATATGTCTGTTGAACCTCCTATGCAGTATAAATACCCTAAGTGAACCCCTCCAGTACAGGCATAAAACATAGCTTTGTGGCCCAAGCTAGCATAAATTGTTGAAATTCTCAGCATCTCCCCAGCAAGTGTCAAATGAGGGTTTATTACGGATGCTGGGTGGATAGTGACAGACAAAAGGGCATGTTTGTTGATAGCAAGTGTACAGAGGGTGACTATTTTTAAAACTGAACCATAAGTTCATAACCAAAAACTCTTCCCTCCTACTCATCCCCTTTCAAGTTTCAGGATGAGGATGTCACTGCCAGGGTACCAAAAAATGTGTCTAACGCTAACCTGGACTCCTCGGGAGCGTGATGCCTTCTCACCCTGTGGACCAAGTGCTTGACACTTTTTGGATTCTCTTTCTGTTTAAACAACAATAACAATAATAGAACACTATAAAATCTGTTGACTAAGATACTACTGCATGAGATGTGTACTCTTTTAATCCCTCCCTCCTCACCTGTGTTTATTTTGTGTGGAGCTCTCCATCCTGCTTTTCTACAGGGGCACGTTGAGGTGAAGAAACAATGATAACTTGGGTAGTTGAAGAATTCTATAGTCGCTTGTCACAAATGTCTTTACCTTTTTTGTAAAGATTGAGTCTTGGATTAAGTAGCTGGTGAAAATACTGTAATCTATTAGGGCTTGGATTAATTCCTACATTGGAGAGATCAGTCTTTCTAATAACTTGCTCTTTTTTCCCTTCTTTTGCAGGTTCTCTGAATTTAGGAAAAAGGAATTATGGCTGCAGAGTTATTCAGGATGAGAAAACGTTTTTTAAACGTAATTTCGCCTATGCTGAGTAACTGCAGCCTTAAGGGAAGCGCGCGGAAACAACTGTGAGGTGACAACTTGAAGAACCTTCAGGTAAGCAAAATGTTTAGTAAATATCTTCTTTCTTTAACTATTAAATTAGTTTATTAATTTAAATACCTCTGGTCTTGTCTGCAGGTTTTTGGAAAGCTGAGGAAAAATACCTTCAGAAGTTGCGGTGGCTGCGGAAGAAACTTCTGACTGACGATGCTGCGTCAACGAGCAAAGACTGCTGACTGAAGATGCTGCGGCTGTGAGTGAAACCTCTGATGGAAGATAATTGCTTCGGAGTTAACCTTCGACATTTAAGTCTATTCTATTAACTATTGAACTCTGTAGTTTGTTGTAAAACTAATGTCTGTATTACCTCCTTTTACAGGTTCTGTGAGTAGAAACGCCGGTAGCGTTACCCGCTGTCAGCGGATCGGACGCGAAGCGCGCCTTCCAGCAGAGCTTAAATAGCTCCTTCTGCAATATGAATATTACGTGCTGAAAACGTATGAATGGACCTGCGGCGGCCATGTGAAGTGTATGGAATTACTGTAAATCATCACAAAAGTCTATGGAAGCGTATGCTGAGAATGATGCAAATGCCATGTGTGCCAGGCTAACACCCACCTTTGACCTGCTGTTGTACATATTGTTCTCTGCCTAGCCTGAAAGCCTGAATGAGGGCTATGCCCACTGACTGAGATCATGACAGTGGCTAGTCTTGGGGTGGGGGTGTGTGTGTGTGTGTGTGTGTGTGTGTGTATTTGCATGACAGTGTGAGACAGTGTAAGGGTATTAGAGCGTATGTGAGGGTATGAGAGCATGTGAGAGTGCCACAAAAAGAGATACTCATCTTGTATGGTATGTGGCTCGGCCATATTGCACTTGGTCTTCTGGTGGGGCCCCAACACCATTCCTTACCCCTCCAAGGGCACCTCTCCCTCCCAGTCAACTCTGCCCTGGAAAAAAAAGAAGGTTTTCACTTTTGGAGTGTGTGTGGGATAGAGATAGAAAGAAAGTAGCAAAAAGAGAGAGCGAGATAAGTAAGAGAGAGATACTTATCTTTTATGGATGAGTGGCTCTGCCATATTGCATTTGGTCTTCTTCTGGCAGGGCCTCCACACCACCCCTTGCCCCCTGAAGCACTCCCTCCTTGTGCACCCTCTTCTTAAGAAACCCTCTGGCGACCCTTCCTGCCCGACTAACTATCGCTCAATCTCATCACTCCTTTCCTGGGTAAACTCCTGGAAAAGCTGGCTATCTCCCAGCTTAATCTTCACACTGAATCTGTTGGTTGTCTCCATGACCATTCTGGCTTTAGAGCGGCCAGAAGCACAGGAAACTGCTCTAGTGAACATCTGTGAAGACCTGCTCGCCAACCTTGATTCAAACACCCCCTGTGTCCTCATCTGACTTGATCTTGCTTCTGCCTTTGACACCAGGCCATCCTGCTCAACTGTCTGTGATAAACTGGGGACACCGATCAGGCCCTAGCTTGGCTGACCTCTTTCCCCTCTGACTGACCCTCCCAGGTCCAACTTGAGTCCTTCCTCTCCTTTATCTGTACATGTGGTGTTCCCCAGGGGTCCAACCTCTCTCCCTGGCTGTTCGACCAATAACTGGCACTACTTGCCCACCACATTTCTGCCTTAAACCGCCATGGTGCTCTCTTGGGGGGGGTCCCCTCCGGGATATCTATCTGGAGAGATTTAGAGGAATGATCTGTGCAATACCTTGGCCTCTGTCACCCAGCCCAGCGCCCTATGAGAGGCTAGCCAAAGATCTATTCTGGAATGCATGTTGTGTACCGATGAAAGAAAAAGTATAGGCCCTTCGCGTCCCATGCAGCGAGCGCCAGACGTCCCATAAACCCAGGTCTGCACTATGGGTATGTATCGTGCGTGCTGCGTGTGTCTGGGTCCTGGGATGGTTGATGTTCTATCCAGATCTACGTCTACTATAGTATTGAAAACGTTGCCACATATTATTTGAGCGGTGGGGTACTTGGTGCATTTCCGCAAGACTTCTGCATAGAACTCTGGTTCATGATATATGATATGGCATTTATAACGCGCCTATACACAAGTGTTTCAAGGCGCGTCGAGGCAAGGGAGGGGAAAACAGAGGAAGACAGACAATGATCCTACTAGGCCAGGTGTCATTCAGATCATGCAAGTGCGAGGGTAGGGAGAAAGGGAAGAGTGCCAGGGGAAAGGGAAAAGGGGAAAGTGCAGTATATGGGAAAGAAGAATAAATACGATAAATAAAACGGCCTGATGGTGGCAAGTGCAAGTTAAGAGCAGACATAAGTGCTGGTAAGGGGACTGAGGCGCCTCATCAATGTTGGGGCCATAAATATTGATTAGCAGTATTTGTGTTGCCTAGTTTCCCATGTACCAGAACGTATCTCCCGG
The DNA here is from genome assembly GCF_040938575.1 of Ambystoma mexicanum. Taxonomy (NCBI): domain Eukaryota; kingdom Metazoa; phylum Chordata; class Amphibia; order Caudata; family Ambystomatidae; genus Ambystoma; species Ambystoma mexicanum. Next base: position 1,326,616,967 of record NC_090921.1, on the reverse strand, counting down.
AGGGGTCTCTTTCTGTTGTGAAGTGCATGTATGGGAGTGACCTATGTATCAGAATCATAACACCACGAGCCCGTGTGGAGTAGGAAGTGTAGAAGCAGTGCTCTCCCCACCCAGGAGCAAACCTGTGAGCCTGATGATCCAACAAGTGCGTTTCTTGCAAAAACAGTATATGAATATTTTGTCTGTTGATATACGCCATTACTTTCCTCATCTTCACAAGCCTACCTAAGCCTCTCACATTCCAACTGAGCAGTTTGATCCCCGTCACCATTTTATCAGCCATCATCTCACAGGTTTACCTTCCACCTTAGCAATTCCATGCAGTCTTCCAGCTAAATAGAAAAAGGCACAGAGTGATTTGCAACATGTTGCTAACTTTTTTTCACCCCAACGTCCCAGAGGAACCTCCTCCCCCCATAGGGCACCGAACTTGGACTATGCTGTACCCCATTTCAATACCCCAAACCCCACCCTCTGCCCCTGACCAAGTACTGCACTCACATTGGGGATGTCCGCTGCCATGGCAGCCAGGGTCCCGGTCTCATCAAATCTTTGCTCCGGTCTTAGTCCCTTTGATCCATATATTAACGCTACCATGAATTGCTGTGATCTACTGGGCACATATTAAGCACCACATGGCATCCCCTTCTACATACAGCGTTATCAGCTCTATCCAGTGTTTTTCTGCTAGCCTAAGCCCAGTTCTGGTTCAGTGTGTGTGGCAGACTTTGCCACATTAGTAGCTGTCAGTGGCAGTTGGATCTTGTGGGTTGGGAGTACATAGCGTGGTCAGTATACATGTGTGTACATGCTCTGTCCCCGACTCATTAGTTCAGCCAGTCAATGAAGGTCCCATTCCTTGCTTGCCAAGTTCACCCTGTAGACCTGCTTCAAGTTGTTACAAGGGGACATTGCTACACACACACACACACCCCTCACTTCCCTCCAACTCTCCGCCCAGTCCCCCAACTCGCCACATGTCCAGCAGCAGTGTCGGGGCTCAGTGTGACCGCAGTTAAAATCTTCACAACCACATTTGTTGCCAACTCTACAGTACCCTTTTGTCATATTTCTTCACCAACATTAGAGGACCTTCCATTACTTTTACTCATTGTCATCTTCAGGTGGTTATTTGTCTGGTAGAGGAATATTGGCTTCTATGAAGGTGGCTGCTTCCTCAGGGAACGTGAAGAAGTACGTCTTATTCGAGGGGATTGGGTCCTCCGACGTATTCCATATCTATGACATGTAATCACCACAGCTGTGCTGCGGTGATTACATGTCATAGATATGGAATACGTCGTCGGACCATCCCATCGAAAGAACGTTACCAGGTAAGAAAGTAACTTGTTCTTCTTGAATTGCACGTGGAGTCTGGCCGGGTAGAGCATCGCGTAAGGTATCTGGCATTCTCTCAGTAATTTCTTCACTCTGATGACCGTGCTCCTTTCCTGCTGGACTGCCAGGGTGTAATCGTGGGAAAATACGGATCACGCTGGACCCCATCTCCAGGCCTTGTTTCTCTCTTGCAGCTCTCAGAATCATATCCCCTGTGTTAGGAATCAGGGGTTGTGGTGCAGGAGAAGACGTGTATCGCCTAGATAGGGGAAAACACTACAATTCCCAGCAGGAATGGGGAATGGGTGTAGTTTTCTGAAGCGCGCTGGTAACCAGCTGCAGGCACTTTGCATTAGGAGAATGTGCTCTTAACGGCCGCCCGCCCATGCTCAGGTGCTGATGATTGATGTTGGAGAGCACGGGAGCAGCGAAGTGAGAGGCGGAGGCGGGCAATTCGAGGTAGCAGAAGAACTAACGCTGACCATGCGTGGCGGCATTCGCATCTCCCGAGCCGCGGCGGTGAACGCTGGTTAATGTGTGATTCGCTCTCTTCCGTCAGGTCTGGGGCAGCCGCAGGAGGCGCCCGGACACTCAGTTAAGTGTTTGTGTGTTCTGTGTCCTCCTGGGCCGCGGCAGCGACATGTATTGAGCAACGCTTCAACTCGTTGATGTCCAGACGTGATGAGGAAAACGTCCAGCCCATTAGTTAAGTGTGCTTCCTTGAAGTGTGCCCTCTTGTATTTCTTGTGCTACTTGCTACTAGGAACCCTATGTTTTGATGTTACGGTCTGAATTACAGCATGGATATGATTGCAAACCAGAAACGACCAAAAGCCTGCTAATATCTGCATTCCTCAGTCACCTTGTTTTCTCCACAAAGGGAAAGCTTCGTGCTATGTATAGGAGTTTGTGTCAACCCATAATTGGGGCATGTTGTTGTCTGTGTCATTGCTTGCTATATGTTTGATGTAGATTTAAGTCATTGCGTTGTAAGTCATGGTCACTAACATTCGAAAGGTCATGTATATTGCTCCATGTGTTTTGTGAAAACTTATGTTATGTCCTACTAGTTTATGTAGAGCGAGTCGGGTTAGGTTTCCAGTGTGTTACAGTATCAAGTCAGGAATTGTATGCGATTTTGCTGTTTTATATCTAGTTGTTTTCCCTTCCTTACCTTTATTAGTCCATCCCTTTCCCTAACTCCTCTTTCCCCCCATTGGCTGCCACATGGCTACCTGTACTTCAAAAATCCAGGCGCCCGTGCCAACCACGGTGGGAGGGTCAATCCATTCGGCTTCTGTGGTTCGGGAGAGGGGATTGATATCCTCCTCCCTTAGTTCTATTTTGTGACACTGTCTCTGTAGTTCATGAGCTGTGCTATTATCGGTCAGGGGAAGGAGCCCGGCTTGTGCTTTACGGCCAGGGATCTGTGTGCTCGCTCAATAACGAACATGGGGAACCAGCCAGGGTCCCCTAGTAGATCTTTCAACAGTTGCTCAATGGCCAGTTCCATGGGCCATTTCAGGGTATACTCTGGTACCCCTATGATGCTTACGTTATTTCGGCGTGATATGGCTTCCAAATCTTCGCACTTCATTTTGACAGTACCCAAGTCTTTCACCATGCTTGTCACTGTGCTTTGTAGTGCTTCTATTGCGTCCCTTGCTGTGCCAATCCGTGTTTCCACATCAGTGATGCGCTGCGTAGCTTTCTCTAACTGGGCCCGTATTGTTGTGACGTTGATGGTGATCCCATCCAGCTTGTCATTTATGGATGCAAACCCTTGTTGCATAGTGGTGAAGACTCTTAATAAATCCATGGGGGCAGCGGGCAACACAGGTGCCAGCACTTCTGGACCATCTGCGGTGGTCGTGCTGAACGGTTTGTTGGCTGGCTTGGTGTACTTATCTGTTGCAGCGGCCTTCTTGGAGGCAGCCCCTTTGGGCATTATACTATGGCACTAGGTGTTTGTGTGGTTCAACTGCGCCTCTTCTATAATGTGGGCCTATAAGACCCTTCCCCACATGTGTCGAGTAAGGGTAAGCTTGTTCTGAGTGTTCAGGGGCGAGGCAAATGTGGCACTTAATGGCTGTACAGTTCAGCCACGCTGTTTTAACGTTGTGGGCCTATTTAGACCCTTTCCCCCTCATGCCACTACTCGGTACAACTGTTCTATAAGCTTTCAGGTGGGCAAGCGAGGTGTGGTCAGCACTATCATAGCATGCTCCGTCTCAGTTCATCTTCAGACCATCCCAGGCCTCCTTATTGTGTCAACCCATTTAGAGTCTCAGATTAATGGGTTATAGTGGATTTCCTTCTTCATCTGTCTCCTCTTGTTGCCTGATCGGGAATAGCAGCAAAGCTAGAGTTTTCTGCGTGGCTTGCTCTCAAAATGTAACTAAGAGCAGTCAGGCACAGTGATTGCTATATTCCCGGAACCCCGGTGGTAGCCCGTGTTTGTGTACTCTTTCCCTCTTCTCGCCGGTTGGTTTGTAAGGGCCAGGTGACTGCTGGTGCCAATGTGCAGCAGGCAGCTAACTCACAATGGGGTCCGTTGGGGTGGAGCGGCCGGGCTGTTCACGTTGGGAGAGGCCCTCAATGCAGTGCTTTCTGGAGCGGGCACGCTGGAGGGGGACGCTCGCACTGTAGCATCTCCAGCGGGCCCCATTGTGGGAAAATGCACGAGATTTAAAGAGTTCTGTATTGCAGGGCTGTGACCTTGCGTCCTATCCCCTCACCGGGTATTCCGTAAGTTGGGCAGCCTGCTGCGGCGTGTGCGTGGCGGTGCTGCAAGTCGATGCTGGATGCTCCAGGGGAGCCAGCACTGTCCGTGCTCCGTGGCAGATGGTGAACTTGCCTGCGTGTCCCACGGGACAGAAGCCTGTTCTGCGGTGTCCGCGTCTTATGCTGTGGGCGTGAGGTGCGCCGTCTTTGTATGTGTCTGTGTTGGTGTATTGGCAGGCAGCCCCCACGCCCAGCATAGAGTGTTAGTGCTGGGGCCCGCTGGGGGTCGGGACACTACCCATATGCTGTTCTGCTTACTGGTGCCAGGCTCTGCGTGACTCCTTCTGCCGCAGCACGCTGGCCACTCGCGTTGTGTATGGAGATCCTCACTGCTCACGCCGGGCCTGTGATCCCACGTCGTCCTTTCAGTGTGTCACAGGGTGGGGGGCAGCCACTTCCCTCATTCGTGTTCTTGTGGGACGGTGCAGGCGTGGCCCCGGTGTGGGGAGCAACTGCGAAGCACCCGCTGGGACCCGGCCTCCTCACCGCAATGAATTCCCAGATCGGCGTGGCTATCCAGGCAGGAAGCGGCCACCTCAGGTCTCAGCTTTATGCGCCAATACAGGCCCAGTCAGAAGTAGGGGACGTAACTTTGGATCCGCTGTAGCTATCTTTACGATTTTTCCTCAGGATCTGCGCCGATACTTCATGCCTCTTCTTATATTATCAAAAAACATAAACTGTTCTCCTATTTACCAGTCCGGAACCCTAGCTCTTCCACGGAGCTCACGCACAGTTGTGCATATGGCTTTGTGCGCAACAGCGCCCCCCCGGCCTTGGCAATGCAGATCAGTCACCTGCATGTAGCACAGAGTTCCTTGAGCAGGGCAAGGTCCGATGTGCTGCAAGCTTTTCACCAATTATTTTCTTGTATTCTGAATCGTTTGTTGAGGTTGAGTTCTTAAGTGTACCTGTAACGCCACCTGGTCTCTGCGGAGGCATTGGGGCATGGTTGTAACCCTCCCTGAACTTGAATCCCCCCTTTCAGGCCTCTCCCTCAGTAGAAAAGCTGTGTGTAGTGGTACATGGTGATACTGCTCCTGCGCGGAGATAAGAGTATGTGAGTGCGCCAATCTGTGATTGTTGTACATCTCGAACCCTTCTCCCCAAAGGACGGTTTCTGTGAGCATACGCCGGCCCATAAAGCTCACCTGTGAATTATGGAAGATAAGCTGTCCGTCCTGCTACTTCTGGTAGGTGTGCGTTGAATGGGATCTAGTTCCTTCACTGATCTCTGATGAGGATTAATCCAGTCCAGCTGCAACTATGCTTCTCCTTATGATTAAGTCTTTCTTGAGCTCTTGTGATTCTGTTCGTTCTGTTTAATGTCTTTATATGTTGCTCCTATTTATGCCCGCAATAATGTCTCTCTTTTGTTTTCTTCTCTTAGATGGAAATGCGGCCTCAATGCAGCTGTGAGACGCGGCCGGATGGAAGATAGATGCTACTGCAATGTTCGACAGCAGGTAAGTGATGGTTTAAGGAAAAGTGCAAAGTATGGCGAAGCGCAACCTTAAACTGACTATTTTTTCGATGTCTAACCTTGTCTTTTGTTTTTCCTTGCAGGTGCTGCTGTCGACGATGGAGCGTGTCATGCTGCGGTGCCAAGATGAAGATTTCGGTGTTCTGCAAAGTGTAAAGATGAATACTCCGTTCGCCGAAGAGATGTACAGGTAAGAACAGCTTCCCCCAGTTGGTAAGTATGCTGGCAGGAAGCAGGATGTCCAGGAAGCAGGATTTTCAAAGGTAAGTCTGACCTCATGCGACAGTGAGCGTTACGCTGCTTGAAAGTGCAGAATAAAGCAAAGCGTCAGTCTTGAGGATTGGGGCAGCTTATATAGCTGTGATCGTGGGCACGCACAATAGGGCCGGTTTACCAGCCACACCCTGCCACTCCTAGAGAGTGAGCACGTGTGAAGGCAATCCATTAGCAGCCACACCCAAGAATACACTTGGGGCTGCTTAATGGATGGAATGGTCAAGGTTAATGCATCTGAAGTGCTATATCCATAATAAAAGCTTTTTGGTGTTAAATGGATGCTCTTGTTTACTTTTGTTCATGAGCCTGGCGCCAAAGTCTCCAGGACAGTGTCCACCCAGGTCTCCTGTGGATGCGACCCCTGCATGCCTGTGCCCCTGACTTCATGACCATGGCAGTACCAGGATGCTGAAGGTTTCGGCTTGAGGGTATGCCATTTCACTGGGGCATGGTGGTTGATGTTGTTTGTGAGGTTGGTGTTGAGTTTTTGGAGAAGGGAGTTGCAGTCCTGGTTCATCGGAGGTACATCAGCCCATGTGAGGTGGAGTTTGGTGAGGAGAGTTTTGGAGAGCCTCCACTGGGAAGATCTTGAAGCATCAGAAAGCTTGATTGCTTTGTTTCCAATTGGTTTGCTTGAGAGGTGTGGTGTGACTAATCTCAAAGGGGATTGGCAGATGGTCGACCATTCGAGCGGAGTAGGAGAGCTGTGATGAAGGGTCAGCAGTGTGGTGATGAGGTCGAGGATATTACCTTTCCTGTGAATTGGTTGTTTCATGTGCTGTGTGAGGTTTAGTGTGTTGAGTAGAAAGTGGATATCTTTCTTCATTGATTTGATTGCTTTATTGCCAGGGATATTGAAGTCGCAGAGGAAGATGTTGTTGCCATGTGTGAGAGACCTGGTCGTGACCAAGTCCGTGAGGTCATCGATGAAGCAGGTGTTGGCCTTGGGTGGTCTGTAGATTAGATGAAAAGTGACTGTGTCCATTGCGGAGAGTGGGAAGTGGTAGGATAGGTTTTCGAAAGAGCCAATGCAATTCTGTTGCCGTTGGGGGTGAGGACATCTAGGATGCGGGTGGTGGTCGATGCCATCCAGGTCTCAGTAATGAAGATGGGATCCAAGTCATGTGTGGTGATGAGGTCGGTCATGTCAGCAGCATGGTTGATTGCTGAGCGAACATTGGTGAGCATCAATTTTTGTGTAATGGTGGATGATGGAGTGGTGAATGGGTGTATGGTAAAATGGGTGAGGTTGCTGCAATGCAGTGTCCATGATGTTGCTGGTAAACGCCATGGTTGACGATGAGTGGTGATGGTAGGAATGGGTTGTTGGGAGATGGTAGTGAAACATATTTTTATTTTTATTTTTTAATTTGAACTTCTACTCAGTTAAAACTAAGTTTTATCAAATTTTTCACATCCGCAAATCGCGATACACTGAAAACATCTCTATCTACAAAAACCTCCCAACAACTGGTGCGTCGCGCTGGCCACTAGTAAACGGGATACCTGAAACTTGCCTCCTACGACCCACGCCTTATAGAGACCCACCCTGGGACGCTTGTGAATTTATCTGTTTAAATACAAGTTCTATTAGTTTGACCAGCGCTATTGTCCATCTCGTTTTCTCGCCGGAAATCAGTCTATTCCACAGATCCTCAGGTCGAAAGATCCATAAGTTTTCAACCAGCGGAGGGAGGTAGATGTTCCTGTTGGCGTTGGTTTTTGAACACTCAATCACCAGATGCTTTAGTGTTTCTGCAGAAGATTCCTCTTTGCATAGGCGACATCTCTTGTCGGTTGTGGCTCCTCGAATTGTTATGAATTGTTATGATCTCACGGGTTAGCAGTAGTGAAACATATTGGTTGTAAATATGGCACCAGCAACTTAATCCAGAAAATTCCAGCAGGTTAAAGTACCGCATCCCAGCATTCTACGCTATCCCTAAAATACATAAGGACGCCATTAAACCACCAGGGTGCACCATTGTGGCCGGATGTGGGTCAGTATTAGAACCTGTCTGTAAATATATAAAGACATTATTGCAGCCCCTCAGTCAACAGACGTACATTCGAGACATCACATCCATCAGTCATTCAATTGTTTGAGGGAAGCATGTTCAATCCCACCGAGGAAGTTCTGGTTACTCTCGACATATGGGCATTGTATACCAGTATCTCTCAAGAAGAGGCAATACAATGCATCCGAGTACTTCTTGTAATCGACCCTATACCCGGAGACATTTTGGCAGAATTCATCCAAGAACTCCTGTCTAATGCATTACAAAAAAGTTTTTCAAATATAAAGAACAATTTTTTCTACAGACCCGAGGGTGCAGCGTTTGCACAGAGTTTGGCTATTTTGTTCATGGCTGCATGGGAACAACACTTCATGTGCCCCCACCCTCGTCTGTGGTGCTGTGTACCCCAACCACCTCCATGGACGACTGTGATGCCGTGTGTACCCCCCTATGGTCGCCTGTGATGCTGTGTGTACCTCCATCCCTGCCCTTGATGTCCCCCCCTCTTACTCCTTTTCCCCTCATCCCATGCAACCTAGACCGATAGTGCCCCCTAATACATTTTCACATTTGTTTGCTGTTGCTGCCCTGTAACATGGGGCAGGTACCATGTATTTGCCCACTGATTGACTTTCGCATCTGTGTACTGTTGCCGCCCGGCAACATGGGGTCTGGCCCAATGGATGTAATCACAATGTACTTCTTTTGCGCTTGGTGTATGATGTATTACCTTTTGCATTTTCCACGATGTAATTCACCTCTTAGACTTCCTTCTGTAACCGAAAGCTCTTACTGTAACCGTATTCTTAAGTTAAAAAGGGCCTAGATACCTCTGGGTTTTGTGTGCTATATAAGTGTCAAAATTAAATAAAATAAATAAAATCCCTTCTTCAACCACATTAAAATGTGGCGTCGCTACATCAACAATATTATTTTTATCTGGTCCTGAGACATACCTGATCAATTTTGTATCCTAGCCCAATCAGTGCCACAGCAATGGCCAATTCACCATGAACACCAGTAAAAAAAACTCATTTTTTGCACCTAGTCATCCGAGAGAGCAGCAACATGCTGGAGTGTTCACTATTTAAAAAACAAAATGATAGAAACACACTATTGCACTTCTCCAATTTCCATTCAAGGAGCCTCAAAGAAAATCTCCCCTATGGACAATTTCTATGGCTAAGAAGAAACTGCACCTCAGTGGTTGACTATCGGACACATGCAGACAATCTCATAGATAGACTCTTAGCCAGAGGACACCCCAAAAAATTGGTAACGAAGGCAGCAAAAAGGGCTAGATGTACGCCAAGAGAGACCTTATGCCAACAAAGGGACCAGAAGAAACAGGATACATGGGTGTGCATACTTTCATACAACACACACACTTTTGCAGTGAAGAAATTGATTTAAAATTGTTGGCCCCTGGTACAGGTTGACATTGAAAAAGAACCCATTCCTTTCTTCGCTATGAGACGACAAAAAGTCTAAAGGACCACCTTGTGCATTCTAGACCCCAGGAGAATTGGTCCACCACCAGGGGATAGGGCCATTTTCCTGTGCCAATTTTTCAGTGTGTAAGTTCAGCAGGAAAATAAAATCTTCAAGTACAGGGCAGGCAATGGCACCTACGCAAACACACAAATTGCTAAACCACATGTGCCATCTATTGTATTGAATGCCCATGCGGCCTAAAATACATGGGGCAAACTATGCAAACAGTACACACTTGGATTGATGAGCAACAATCTTGTATCCATTGCAGGAACACCACGGAACTCCTGGTATCCCATTACATGGAGTATGGTCATTCAATAGATGACATCCAGTGGTGGATTGTTGATACAATCCCCAATGATCCATGCGCCAGCTGCAATTTAACCATGCAGGAGGCTAGATGGTGCCATGGTTTGGACACTCTAGAGAATGGCCTAAATGAAACACTGCCGACTTATTAGTGATCCCACTCCACCTTGTCCGTGACCCAGGACATTGTTCCCATGTGGGTGCATGCCGCGTTTTGGTGCTACATTTACATGCAGAGTGCTGGCGCTACATTTCTTTGGTGCACGCCCTGCTTTCCGGGGAGTCTACTCGGTACACATTTTCTACCATAAGTTGTTCACCTATGTTTGTTTACCTTTTGCCACCTATGTTCGGGGGCTTACCGCCATAGGCAGTACCTTTTCTGCCTCTGGGAGATCCTCGCTAATCTGGACGTGACCTGCCGGTTTGTTTCTAGCACCCTACCTGTCTTTGTCTGATCACATGATCACTGGCAACTAGATTTTCAGCACCTAGTGCCGTTGTCACCTCTGCGACCTCTCCGCTCAATAGGTGCACCTTCGGCAACTCGATCCACCTGCGCCAGACCTAGTAAGTGTCTCCCTGTTTTCCCCTATGGTATACTCTAGCTGCCGTTAGGATACCGTTTTCGTCCTACATGACTGCTTGTTGATTAATAGCATTGGTCCATGCCGGGCCACACATTTGGCACACTTTTGTATACCCTTTTCTTAATGGGTCACCACTTTGCTTCATTACAGGTTGCCCATTTTTTCTGGGCCATATCAGCCGATGGTGATAGTGCTCCACAGACTGGCATTCATTCTCCAAGTCCGGCATGGAGGCGAGATTTACATCCACGTGTGAATTTCACACTGGTAGGTAACAGCGATATAGGCTCTTAATTGACCTCTCGCCGCACTTCTGGTATTGTAAAAGTCATGGAATAAGTCAATGCTCTTTCGATGTATGATTCTTTGCCCTGTCAAACGGCTACAGCCAGCTGTTCACAGTCCATCCGGCACTTCAACAGCCCCAGGACATTGTTATCATGTTCTCCATGTGCTTGTCTTTCCTAACTTCATAACGGCATCCAATTGGCAGCTATTAGCGTGCTCAAACAGAGAGACGGGAGCAGCCCAGCCCTGGCCCAGTACCAACTCACACAGTTTTTCTGACTTAATGTGAACGGAGTGACAAACGGCAGTAAGTTTCAGCTTACATTGTCAGTTGTCCCCTTCGGTGGCTGGGAGTCACGTTTGAGTCTTTTTACAAAAATGTCGAAATGGTCTCTTGCTCCTTTTACATGTTCCTTGTGGTTATTTGGGGGGTAGTGTGAGTCTGGACTGTTGCAGACACACACTTTCTGGGTACACGGGGTGCTTTGATTTGAAGCAACATGCAGTACCTGTATGCATGTTCCTTCTGTTGGTGATGTTTCACTTGGTGAGTTTTTTGCTGAGTATTTGGCAACCTTTTATATTTTTTATATATATGGGTGAGATACCTGTTTTTTAGCATATTTTAACAGTTTGTTCATTTTTCACGTCCACAGTGTTCAATATCCTTGGGGTCCTGAAGAAGGCAGTATATCTGCAGACCCCTGAAATGTCTTCATTTAGCATCTTGCACTACTTGAAAACCCACTAGGTGTATACATGGTGCTCCTGAGATGCTGACTAGGAAGTATACCTGGGATGTGTGTTTGGCCTCTCATAATTTGATCCTCCTACAACCTCTCTATTCTTTAGATTAGGACAAGAATAGGGGGGCTTAGATTCCTAGTAGGAGATTACTTGGACAGCAACAGTAAAATAACAATTTACTTTTATGTTTGTGTTATGTTTATGGCTACTGTTCTTATGTACATCTAATAATTTTCTCCAGGTTGCTTCCAAAGGAAATACATTTTTGTATATTTTCCAGTCAGTTTTTTATTGTATTAGTGATTGAAGACTCTAATGAATTGGACGATTAATTTGTTCGACAATAATAAATCAAATTCATAATTCAGTCAATGTATGCAACATTAATTGTTTGGAATTAGCCCACAAATGCTTGTGGCCTCATTTATTGTATAGTTAAATTGCTTAACTATTAGTAGGTCCATGAATGGACCTGTTGGGAACACATTTCCCTATATTGACTTGATTAAAGGGCCTTCATGCCGATGACTTGCCAGTGGTAGTGGTGGTAATTGCTGGTCCAGTGGTAACAGCGGGCCTGGTGGTAATGGTGGAGAACTTATGTGTCAAGATGTCCTCATGCAAGACTCTGCCAGATTTCATGTATCCCACATCTCATCATGGCAGGCCTTCATAAATGGTTCCCGCAGCATCTCTTGTGCTCTTTTATCAGATCACTGTGCTGGGAGCATGCCAATATCATACATCTGCAACAGGGGTGCTTGGGGCAACAACAGAAGTAATTCCACTGCTTTCTATAGTGGAGGAGTTGGGCACATTGCTACGGTTGCAAGCACCTACAATTCTATACCAAGCTTGTGCAAGGACACACACATTACATTCTTGTCACTAGAAAGATAATGCTGAAGTTAACCAATGTCTACGGCTTCTGTTTTGTCCTGTGCTTTTTTTTTTTTACTCTTTATTTCTTTTGCAATAAAACCTCAAATTGCAACAATAAACAAGACTTTGGTCATAGGATTACTAACAATACCAAAATCTGAAACTAGGTCAAAGAAAGCGTTCAGTAACACACACCAACCCACCCTACGACCCAGACCTAGCCTAGGAGTTAACTATGAGCAAGAACCTAAAATACACAAACGACAAGGGCACAACAAGACAAGAGACAGGACAAAGACAACCCCCCTCCCAAGACTCCCATACCTTATAAACACACTTCTACTCCACATTTCATTCCAAGATCACCCATACAGTTCATCAGAAGGTCCCCACAGTTCATCATATACTGCTTCTTTGCGTTGCTTACAAAACATAGTTTTCTCATATTTAGACAGTCTGCACATCAGAAATCCATCCTTCAACTGTCGGCTTCTTCCTTGTTTTCCATACTTTTAGTATCTATTTAGTCGCCACCAGCAAGGCTCTATTAATCCAACATGAAGTTGCCCAGTCATCATTACATCCACATCTCGGTGACTGCAGAATCACTGTTAAGGGATTGCACGGAAAAGTAATGTTCCAGATTTGATCAACCCTATCTAGCACTTCCCTCCAATAATCCTCCACTCTTTTACAATCCCACAACATATGTAACCGATTACCTCTCTCCTTTCCACAGCCCCAACAACAGTCACCATCAGCCATCCCCAAAGCACACATATGCATAGGGGTCCAATAGACTCTACCCAATATTCTCTGATTAATGTAGCATAGTTGCAAATCTATCTTTGCTTTAACTGGAACTTTCCAGAGATTTTCCAGTCCTCCTCCAGCAACTGCCTGCTTAACTCCTCTGACCAGGACGGCCTTAACTTTTCCCACTAATTCAACCAATTTTCATCTAATGGCATAAGTTTAAAAAAATGGTACACCTTCTGTAACATAGTAAATAAGTTACAGATCTACGGCTTCTGTAAGAGTGGTGTATCCAACATCCGTCGCCTTTCAGATATCAAGGCTTCCAAGACACCATTGGGGTCATTAGGACCCAGGCGGTAAGTACACCAACTTTACCACCATGGTGTAAACTATGTTTACACCATGGTGGATGGCGGATTTACTGCCCTTTTCCAAGGTGAGTGGGGCGGTAAATTCCCATTTACCCTTCCCCATTCCCATTTTTGCCCCATAGGGCATAATGGGAGTGGGGAAGGCGCTAATTACGGCACCGTAAATTACGGTGCCATAATTAGCACCAAGGCGGTTTAGCGCCATGGATTTTAACGGCTGCTAAAACCAGCCGTTAAAATTGGAATCAGGCGTTGAGGGTTAATGACGGCGTTAACCCTTAACGCCTGAGTTGTAATGAGGGCCCATATCTTTTTAACTCCCTTTTATTCAGTCCAAAATTCTCCATCAGATTCTCAAAGGGTTCCACTCCTCTATCACCCCAGATATCACCAATCGTTAAGATACCCTTATTAATTCAACTCCTCCAATTCAACATTCTATCATTGATCTGTAATCCTGGGTTATACCAAAGTGACGCCTCCTTAATCCCTACAGTGCCAAGGACGAGATATCTCGTCCTTGGAATTGCATGTGCAGTGCCAAGGACGAGATAGCTCGTCCATTTTGGCACCTTGTTTGATCGCTCAAAACTGTAATCCAACCCCCGGGCTATGTGAGGGGGGAGGTCCTCCCTCACTGCCCGGGGGCAGGATTACCTTCAGTTTCCCATCGGCGTGTGTAAACCACGTCGGCGTGAAAACAAAGTAAAATGACTGCAGCAGCCATTTTCGGCTGCTGCAGTGAAGAAAGAAGGTGAGTGCCCTTCTTTGTCAGCCTCGATCTCCGGCTGCATTTCAAGCCGGAGATCGAGGTGGGTTTCGTTGGAAAGGGGCCCAGAATTTATTACCCAGAACCCCAGACAAAGTGAACATTGTGTTTTTTCCCCACCAAATATCACACTTTGTCAGGGATTGTGGGTGATAAAAACTGGGGCAATTTGCGCAAGGCTGACCTCCGCGGATTCCCACAGGTGTTCTCTTTTGGGAAATGCATGGCGTGCCCTGTTTTCCTTGCTGGCTTCGACACTCTAGGCCCAAATCTGTAGGTTAGCCACATGAACAAAATGGTCAGTGGCGAAAGGCTTGGGGTTACCGGTGGGTTACCCTTTTCCTTTTGCGGCTCCGGTAGGTGCACCCACACATGTGAGGTACCGTTTTCATCGGGACACTTGTGGTGATGCGGGAAGGTAGCCCATGTGTTGTTGGCGGTGTGTTTCGGTGGGTGGCCAGAGCGAAATGTCTGAGAATTGTCTTCATTTCCAGCCAATTTTAGAGACATTTCCATGTGTCCACTCGCTGAAACACGTCGCCAAAAACAGATGTCATACCTTCTCGCGTTCCTACAGGTGTCCCGACGAAAAGGTACCTCACATGTGTGGGTGCACCTACCGGGGGCGCAAAAGGAAAAGGGTAACCGTCTGGTAACCCCAAGCCTTTCGCCACAGCACAATTTGTTCATGTGGGCAACCTACAGATTAGGGTGTCGAAGCCAGCAAGGAAAACGGGGAACCCCATGCATTTCCCAAAAGAGGACACCTGTGGGAATCCAGAGGTTTGCCTTGCGCAAATCAGCCCAGAATCTACTACCCAGAACCTCAGGCAAATTCCAAATTTGGGGGTAAAAAACACAATTTCCAGACATTTCACTCTGCTCAACCACCGAAACACGGCTCCAACAACAGATGTCATACCTTCCTGCGTTCCCACAGGTGTCCCAACAAAAATGGTACCTCACATGTGTGGGTTCACCAATCTAGCCGCAAAGGGAAACGGCTAACCCACTGGTAACCACAAAAGGGTTTGGGGAGATAACCAACAGATTTGGGCATAGGGTGTCCAAGCCACCAAGGAAAACTGGGAACCCCATGCATTTCTGAAAAGAGGGCACCAGTAGGAATCTACAGAGGTCCAACTTGCACGAAGCGGACCAGAATGTTTTACCCAGAACCCCTGACAAAGTGAAAAATGTGGTTTCTTTTGGCACATTTCAGACTTTGCCGGGGCTTCTGGGTAATAAATTCTGGGTCGATTTGCGCAAATCATACCTCTGTGGATTCCCACGGGTGTCCTCTTTTCGGAAATGCACGGGGTTCCCTGTTTTCCTTGGTGGCTTGGACACCCGAGGCCCATATCTGTATGTTGTGCTGGTCTGGAGAAAGTGTCAAAATCAGGTGTCGAAACAGACTTGGGGTTACCTGTGTTTTAGGCTTTCCCCTTGGCGCCCAGGTAGGTGCACCCACACATGTGAGGTACCGTTTTCATCAGAACACCTGTGGGACCGCGGGAAGGTATAACATCTGTTGTGTTTATGTGGTTTTCATAACGTTTTGACTGGTGCCCTTTGTCACACAACCCTTTCATTTCCCAAATGTGACCTACATTTAGTCGCTGCTTTAGGCACCATACACTTTTGTAACCTGCACAAGTCACCTACCGTTGAAAAGGTCTGCCTGTGCTCTTTCAAAAAAATGTATGCTTGCCGTTCCTCACCACATTGGTTTTCCCGATTTACACATGTTAAGTGCGTCTGTTCAGGCCGTGAGCATAAAACTCCTGTGTACCATGGCTCAGTGTTTGGCTTGTGGTATTGCTTGTTTTGTAAAACACTACAAAAAATGTGTGCTTTCCTAACTGCAAGAGTCGGGGGAATGTAGCGGAGCATTGCTTTTCTCGAAATTCATAGAAGCCATTGCCATACCAAGCCAACCATGTCCAACACATACCTTTTTTTTCGGTCGTTTTCCCGCTTTTCCCCCAATCTATGGCATTTTCCCCTACTTAGTTGTTGCCTGACCTACGCAAATCACCCCTTCCTAAACTTGGAATTTTGTCTAATTTTCAGAAATATATGCCTTTCTGTCCTCCAATTCAGCTTTCCTACCCTTTTCTTCCATTTCGTCCATGCATGTCCAATTGGCAAAAATTGCCAAAATCGCCTACCTATCACAAAACAGTTGATAACCACATCAAAATATTTTTTTTTTCGTTTCCACTCAACCTGTTCTTGAAAGCCAGTAAATTGGGGAATTCAGCACAGCAAACCATTTGTTCCTAGCTCTTACAAGGAAAAAACCACAGGCTTCTTTGAACATCATTTTATTGACATTTCTTGAAAAAAACCCAAAATGTTCGCCCTTTTTGCTTATTGTCACTCACCCTCCCACACTACTAGGATTCCTGGGTGGTGTTACGTCCACCTAGATGTGGGAAAAAAAGGAGCCAAATTTGGCAGAGATATCTCATGTAACAAGAAAGTTACAAGCCATTGAATGGCCACGTACCGAAATCACCAAAAAAGGCCCTGGCACTGGGGGGAAAATACCCATGGCACTTAAAGGGTTAAATATGAATATCCCTTGCCTGCTTACCACTATCAATTAAGTTAGTGCATCCTTGGTGGCAACAACAGTTCTTAAATTCAACACCTGCCTGATCATCCTCGCAAAAGAATGCCGACTTTGTATCCTATGGTTCTAATTTCTGCTTTTCGATTTGTAACCACCACAGCATCTGGTTCCGTTCCCCAAGGGAGTAGCTAACCAGCTTTTTCAACAGAAAACCTTTGCCCGAAATACCATGTATGCAAAACCTTCATCTTGGACACTCCGAGCCATGATCTGTTGAGGAATTTTGCCCTTTTCCCCACTACCCAAAGAAAATCCTGAAATAACCTATCTATATGTTCGAGGACTCTTTGTGAATTGTAAGGGCAGTGACTGAATAATGTATAAAACCTCAGTAACAGCATTTTAATCGCATTGACTTTAGCCCAGATGGTCAAATTGTTACGCCCCCATTTCCTAACATCTCTCTGGAGGACTTCAATAACCTTATCTTCATTATAATCAACAATTCTCTTGACATTCCGGACAATGTAAATTCCTAAGTACTTCACACATACATCTTCCCATTTACAGTTCCAACCCAGCAGCCGATCACAAACCGGGGAATTTCTTACTGGAAATACCATGGTCTTCCCCCAGTTGATCCGATAGCCAGATAACCTTCCCACTTCTTCAATCATATTTTTTAAGAGGTGACCCCCACCCCCATCAGGTTTATTCAAAATAATCACATCATCATCCACATAGGTCAACACTTTCACTTCTCCATCTCCCACACATAGACCCGTAATTCCCCCATTTTGCTGAATATATGCTAACACGGGCTCCAGCACCAGATTAAACAGCAGAAAGGATAAGGGACAACCTTGGCTTGTGCCTCTTTGCAACTGGAATGACGCTGAAAATCCCTCATTCACTCATACCTTAGCCGCTATACCAGATTGCATTGCTCCAATATCATTAATAAATAGAGGCCCAAATCCTAGTTTCGACAGCATTTAGTTCAGGAACTTCCAGTTCACCCTATTAAAGGCCTTCTCCGTGTCTTAAAAATATCAGTAAAATAACTCTGATCTCCAAATCTGGCAAACTCAATACATCCAGAAGCGGACTATTATTGTCGTATCCATATCGTTGTTTCATGAATCCTGTCTGGGTCCGTTCTATCAGCTCCCCCATATATTTTTCTAATCTAATAGTCAGAATCTTAGTAAAGATTTTCATGTCCACGTTGCGCAGTGAAATAGGGCGGTAATTACAGCACCTAGTCACATCTTTTCCTGGCTTAGAAATTACTGTAATGAAAGCCTCCTTCATCGAAGGACATAAAGACCCTTCCATTAAAAAAACGATTATACAGACCACATAATTCTAGTGCCAATAGTTCATCAAACGTCTGATAAAATTCAACCGGCAAACTGTCCATACCCGGTGATTTCCCAACCTTCAGCTCACCAATTGCTTGCAGAACCTCAGAGATGTTAATTGGGACATCAATACAATTCCTACCTTCCTCAGACAGGGAGAGGATATCGACCATCTATCCAGTTCACATGTTTGCGGAGTTAGAGTATCAGTATACAGGTCAGCATATAAGGAACGAAAACACTCACCCATGTCTTCCTTTTTAACAACAATACTCCCTGACCCATTAACAATCTGTCCTGTTCTGTAGCGAATCTAACATTGCAAATGGTTGATCATACTGGATCTAACGAATATCCAACAAATGAAATACATCTGTGTCCATTTTGGGGTTGATGGGAGGCGGTGGGCGGCTGTGGGTTAGCCCCCTCGGAATAATTGCTTATATCTCCTGTTCTATAGTGGATTGAATGTTGAAAATGATTGATTAAACCAGATCTAATGAATATCTAACAAATGACATACATTTCTGTACTTTATTTGATAGAGGTGGGCGACTAGCTGACTACAGGTTGCCCCCAACTCTAAATATTTGTTTAACTCATGTTCTGTAGCAGATCTAACATTGAAAATGGTTGATCATACTGGATCTAACGAATAACAAACACATGACATAATTTTTGTGAATTTTCTGATCGAGTGGGTGGACTACGGGTTAGCCCCCCTGTAAATAATTGCATATAACTCCTGTTCTGGTCTAACATTAAAAATTCTGAATTTACCGGATCTAATGAATGTGTATTGAAATTAATGACTATTTTTCCAAAGTTTTGTTGAGAGGGGGGGGCAGCCCCCATCCTTTGCATCTGAATATTTAAGCACCTGTGTGTGATCTAACAAAAAAAAAAGCCTGATCATACAGGATCTAGCAAATAGGTTTGACTCATTGGGTGCTAACATGGTGGCAAGACGAGTGGAAGATCAAGGACACTTCAATATGGGGTGGACCAGAAATCTGGGAAGAAATGTGGTGCAATGGGGAAAAGAGCAAGACCTGTATTGGACATGTAGATGAACGCATGCCCTCTGACACCTAGTTGGCTGCACTGTTTAATAATGAAGCAGATCAAATGGCAAAGATTTGCCCACTGACAACTCCTGAAGAAAATTAAGTGTTACAAACAATGGCAGAATGGGCATATCAGACATCGGGCCATTTGGGGCAACTTGTGACCTATGAGCGGGCGAAGAAGACAACTGCCCATCACAATGGACAATGCCAAGCAAGCTGGAGCCCAGTGACCCAGGTTGGATTGGGTTTTTCTAGCAGTAAACATGTTTTGCACTGCATAGATGTTTTATAAATGTGCATCACTCTGACTGGCCTACCTGATAAAAGTGTACACACATTGATTGGGAAGGACTCCTCCACAGGCTTTGCTTTGTGCACGTGCGAAGTGCCCAGAATTAACAGCTGCTCCAGTGCAGAGATTCCTAGCCAGTCATATCCCACATCTGTTCTGGCTGTTGGGAGGGGTGGTGCCAGGCGCGAGGTTGACTTGGGTCCTTGATGTGACATCTTAGAGTACCTATGAACGTAAGACTTTGTGCCCTGTTTATTTGTGATCTATAGCTTGCATTCTTCCCATTTTACTAAAATTGCTATTCATTTATACTACATGTTCATTATCAAATAAATGTAAGTTTATCATATTTTGGCTTGGTTTCTTCCAGAATGAGCTCTTTGTGTGTCACATAAAGCTCAAACCTGAAAAGCCGGTAGTTATATTGTTTCGAGGGGATTGGGTCCTCCGACGTATTCCATATCTATGACAGTTAATCACCACAGCTGTGCTGCTTCGGAAAATCTTCGGCGTCTGCATCCTGCGTCGATGACGTTGATACGCTGTCCTTGAGGGCCTCCGTCGAGCAGACGTCACCGGATGTTATAAGTAGGACGCACGCCACCCGTAGCCTCAGTTCTGTTTTTTCCATGAACGTGTTCGCTTCGGAGATCTCGGCGCGCCTTGCTTCTTCTGAGTCTATTCTTTCGGTTCTTCGAACCTGTTAGTTTGTGAAGATTTCCATGATGTCTTCGTCGTCTTCTACCCCGCGGCCGGGTTTCAAGAAGTGTCGGGACTGCGGTTCCAAGATGTCGCTGGCATACCCGCACAACGCCTGCCTCTGGTGCCTCGGTGAGGACCACGCTAAGGACTATTGTGACGAGTGCCAGTCATTAACATCGAAGGCATTGCGGGAGCGTAAGAAGAAGCTTTCTGTCGGTAAGGTGTCCAAGCCCCGGAAGTCGAAATCCACTGGGCTTTTGACTGACGATTCGAGGGGCGACTCTCCGCATTGTCGGCGTAAGTCCAGGGGGTCTCGGTCCCGGAGTGGATCCCGCCATTCCTCTGCCTCTTCGAGGTACTCACGCAAGCACCGTCACAGGTCACCTTCCTCGTCCGAGGACTCCGCCCGTCGGCGGGTTGCTTGTCCCAACAAGCATTCCACTCCTGCGGAATGGGATTCGTTTCGTAAGGGGATAATGGTGATTTTTCAGTCGCAGGGCTCCGTTCCGTCCGTGCCATCGAAAGACGCTGGCAGGGAACGTGCTAGAGATGCTGTTCGCACGCCTTTGGGCTTGAGCGGTTGTTGCGAACACCGGGCACCTTCGAGGTCCCGGTCGGACAAGGTGGATCGCTCTAGCCATGCGAAGCTCCAGGTCAGGGCCTCCACCCTCGAGGCCTGTGTCGATGCCTTCGGCGCCACGCTCGACGCCGATTCTGTCGACGCCTTTTGAGGAGGCTTTATCGGAGGTGCCCCGGAGACCAGTGGAAACTCCGAGAAAGACCCTGCAGAAGTCAGTAAGGCCTGTATTTGAGCCCTTTTCTGTGCCCTTCATCCAGGGATTTGTTCCAGCCTCTGGATTACATCTCTGAGGAGGATGAAGGGTCAGATTGTGTCAGATTGCGTCAGCCGGTCCATGGCGGCGAGCGCCGTAATGCGCAGATTTGCGTGGTTGCGGAAGTCAGTTTGCTACTGATGTACAAGCCTGGCTTTTCAACATGCCCTTTGATGGTGAACATCTTTTTGGCAGCAAGGCTGACGAGAGCATTGAGAGGTTGCAGACCTCAAAAACTGCAGCAAAATTGTTGAGCGCTGCAGTTCGCCAACCTCCACCTTTTTGTCCTAGGGGACAGCAATGGAGGGGAGGTTGCTTTCGATATTACTCTACCTTTGGTAGGTCGAGAGGAGCTGCAAGTCAAAGGGGCCACCGTAGGAGTACCAGAGGTGGAAAACAAGGTACTTGAGGTGCCAAGGCCACTCGGGCAGTTGCCTCTTTACCCTCAGGCAATGCTGCAGCCGCTTCAGCTCAGTCATGAGGCCATGTCCCATGGTTCGCCAGTTGGGGGAAGGCTGGCGCAGCATCTTGTA
Source organism: Ambystoma mexicanum (assembly GCF_040938575.1). Lineage (NCBI taxonomy): Eukaryota > Metazoa > Chordata > Amphibia > Caudata > Ambystomatidae > Ambystoma > Ambystoma mexicanum. The sequence continues at coordinate 1,326,595,484 of NC_090921.1, read as the reverse complement.
GAATGGCGTGCCATTACTTCAGATGTGTGGGTTCTGGAGATCATAGCCCACGGCTACTGTCTTCCTTTCCGGCAGAGGCCTCACGACAATCCACCAGGGAATCTCTCTTTGAAGAGTCTGGATCCGCTCCTTGCGCAGGAAATAAAATCCCTGCTGGAGAAAGGTGCCATAGAACTGGTGCCTGTAGCGGAGAGGAACAAGGGATGGTATTCCCCTTATTTTTTGATTTCGAAGAAAGACTGAGGATTGAGACGCATCATGGACTTGCGTGGTTTGAACAAACTCCTCATGAAGAACAAGTTCAAGATGGTTACTCTCTCTCAAGTCCTCCAGGCCCTTCAACTTCAGGAATGGTTGGAGTCTGTCGACCTCAAGGATGCTTACTTTCATGTGCCGATCCATCCCAAGCACAAGAAGTACCTGAGGTTTGCGGTTGGCGACTCACTTTCAGTTTCGGGTCCTGCCGTTCGGATTGACCTCCGCCTCGCGGGTTTTCACCAAGCTCATGGTGGTGGTGGCAGCCCATCTCAGGAAAGGGGGGATTCGTGTCTACCTCTACCTGGATGATTGGTTGATCAGGGCGCGCTCTCCCGAGCAAGTCCTGGATCATCAGTCAGTCACCTGCCACTCCCTTCACAAGCTGGGCTTCTCCCTCAACTTAAAGAAGTCCCACTTGACGCCAACGCAGTGGCTCCAGTACATCGGAGCTGTGCTTGACATGTCCCTGGGGCAGTGTTTCCCTCCCCAGGTGAGGGCTCATCACATTCAGCAGATGGTTCACAAGTTTCAACATGCCCAGAGTCTCGCGGCATTCGAGTTCTTGAGGTTGCTCGGCCTCATGGCATCCTACATTCTTCTAGTGCCAGAGGCCAGGTTGCGGATGAGATCTCTGCAATGGGCTCTCAAGATGCAGTGGTCACAGTCCTCCGGCAGGATGTCGGACCCCGCTGAGGTGCCGCCCTCAGTCACCCAGGACATTCTGTGGTGGGCCATCAAAGGCAATCTGATGAGGGAGGCTCCATTTTGGCTACCCTGGCCAGAGGTGACGATCGTGACGGACGCATCCCTCACGGGATGGGGTGCTCATGCCAACGAGTTGACAGTCAGCGGTCATTGGTCTCTGTCGGAGTCCAGACTCCAGATCAATCTGTTGGAGCCGAGGGCAGTCAGGCTTGCCCTGAAGGCTTTTCTGCCGACTGTGCGAGGAAAGGATGTCCTGATTCTGACGGACAACACAGTGGCTTGTGCATGGCAACAAAAAGGGGGGGCAGGGTCACTTCCTCTGTGCAGGGAGGCGATGCAGCTCTGGTTCTGGGCCATCCAGCAGGAAATTCGATCTCGGCAGTTCATCTGGCCGGAGACGAAAACGAGACAGCGTACGCTATGAGCAGGCAGAGCGCGATCTCTCACGAGTGGGAGCTGGCTCAGGAGATTCTCCTGGAGATATTCGCCCTTTGGAAATCCCCACAAGTGGATCTCTTCGCCTCCAGTTGTCACCCGGAGGTGCGAAAGGTTCTGCTTGCGGGAATTTCCTCCAGGAGGAACCTTGGGGTCGCGTTCGTGGTGGAGTGGTCCTTCCCACTGCTGTACGCTTTTCCTCAAGTCCCCGTCATCCCGCAAGTTCTGCGGAGGGTCGGTTCCTGGATGATCCTCCATTGCTCCGGCATGGGCCCGGAGAACGTGGTACTGGTCCTTCTCGACTTGTCCATCTGCCCTCCACACCGTCTTCCCTACGAGACGATCTGCTCTCACGGGAGGGGGGTCAGGTTCTCCATCCAGAGGTCAGATCCCTCAACCTTCTTGCTTGGCTTCTGAAAGGTTGAGGAATAAGGATTGGGACCTCCAATGGGAAGAGGCCAAGGGAGGAGTTATATACCATGAAAGTATAAAAAGGAAGGTGCACGCTTCTGGCGAGTGCTGTTCTGCCTGGAGACTGCTGTACCGACAACGCTACTGTTTGCAACAACTTTCTTACACTCGATCCTGAAACTCTACTGCTACAATACTCGGTACGCTCTTTCATTGAATATAAACCACTAACTGTGAATTGAAAGCATTTCTCTAAAATGCTTTATTTACAGCATGAAGCTCCTGCCCCTTACTCCCAGCAGCCTGATAAAATCACGGGCCCATGCACTTATGTACGTGCGCTTAGGGGAGAGTACTTCTGGCAAGTGCTGTTCTGCTGTTTAGCTGAGCAGCTGACAGCTCTTGCCGGCACTCAATAAAATTACTACCTGAATAACCAGGCTATTCTTTCTATCTTAAGCCTTGCAAAATGTCTAATTACAATCTAAAAACAGCAATGCCTTTGAACAGGAACAACCCCTTCGAACAAGCGTGTGCTCAAATGGAAAGGGAAGATTTATACCTGAACAATGGCAACAAAATAACAAAGATCACATGATACAAGTAAATGTGTGCTGACATCAGAAACTTTTGGTCTAGAACGAATAAAGAGCAATTTCAAAACATGGCAAGGCTGCTGAAAACTGCAGCTTCCAATACGAATACTAATCAGGAAAGTGAAACACAATGACCATCTACTCCCGCCACAAAGCCTGACACCACCACCAAGAACTATGTGCTGCCGCCACAAATATCAGACGAGGAACTGCTGATGTGTCGGACATAAAATTCTCAGACCGATAATGAGCCTATTAAATCTGATTGCATTTATTTGACTGACCGAGCGATAACTGCACAACCGATAAAGATTGATGCCATGATACATGCGGAGCAGACTACAACTCCCACAAAGCTATACTCTGAGACAGCAAAAAGCATCAGCTTTATACCCTTAACTGAAAGACCACTGGAAAAGTTTGACGAGATAAATCTAAGCAAAACGCCTAACCAAGCCACCATCAACAACAATCTGCCAAGGAAATATCGAACTTCCCACAAATAAACACAGATAAGGAATTAATTGAATATTCCACAAATAAACAGTTCTGGAAACACAATTTCCATCAAGTGATAACAGAGACTTCAATTTATCTGAATCTCCCATATGCACCCGGCCACTCCAACCAGACACTTACCTCAACTGTATCATCTGCCATGCCAACACCTAGACCCTCTTTCGGTTTAAAGAATGTATTAATACCAGCCTACGAGATAACTATTGCGGTCATGAATAATGGTCTATTCTCACTTTCTAAACTATACAAACATATTGACAAAAAATAGACCACAAAATACCAACTTGCTAAACACCATCATCTCTCAATTTGATCATATCTTCATGGAACTAAACCAGCAAAACTTGAGGCTCCAAGAAATTTGAGTCATCTTCTGAAGAAAAAGTGACAGATACACATAATACTCGAACTCCAATAAATGCTTTAAATTGCGAAAATGACAACCTCGCTACACCAAAAACTGGCACAATCGGTAATGCGCCCCCCGATTTGATGAATTACCTAAAACTATCGCCACCACTCAACCAGAAAATGATGCAAATGACATAGATCGCAATGGAGAACTAATCACCACTGAGGCAGCATTCATCAAAAATTAGCCTTACGCACCCCAAGATCCCATATTTGAAGTGTTTCTAAACTCAAAAAGCAAAAGAAAAGCCAAACGAAACAAAGCAAATCCTGAACAAAACAGAAATCAAAAGAAAACCTAACAGCAAAAAAAACCTCTAACATTAAAGGAGCAAATAATTTCATCAAAATGCTGACCACCCCGCCGCCTTCCAAAGCCATCAAGACAGGCATCAAACCCACTCAGCCATCAATCATTTTTGTTGAAGACATGATGCTGACAACTAAACCTCCTACGAATAAAGACACATCGCCTATTAATGAAATTTTACTAGAGCAAGATGATGTGACAAATGACATCATGAATTCCTCTGTATTTTATTACATCATTTCCTGAAATGAGCGAAAAAGATGAATCCACACAGGATATTTCCTCCGATAAAATGAAAGCTCTGTCAAGAGATTACAGCAGAGATAATTCACATTTCCAAACTCTAGAACCGAGACGAATACTCCTCCATAATAATTCCAAAAGGGGAGAAGAAAAGTTTCAGCTAAAAACATGCAATGAAAAAAATGTAAACACAAGGGAACACAAGAAGGATGACAAAACCAACGCAGATTGCAACACGATAGTATGCCCAAAACTTCAAGGACTTCAACCTTAAAGTCTTGGACACGTTAGTTGCAACTATGTCTGATAGAGAAAGAAGAGATCCGTACACTAACCGAACCACCTTATTAGCGCTGTTTGGCACTAACTCTAACAATAAACAAATAAGATCAAAGAACATTGAATCTGTATACATAACAAAAAACAAAAGAATGGATTCTGCAACTTTCAATTCCCTTGCTTTTTGTGAAACAAATAATATGGAAAGAAAAAGAAAATCTTGCAACTCAAGGTTTTAAAGTCACTATTATAAAAGAATGGGTAAAGGAGACCAGAACCCTGAGAAGAGAACCATTACACGAAAATGTCTCTACTCCAACTTCCCATGTTCCCAAAGCCATCTCTATCAAATGCCGAGAATCTACTGGACGTTTAGAAAGAGAAGTCAATCTCAAAGATGAAACAAAAAGGCATAGAGAAACCAAATGGTCATGGCTACAACAAGCAATAATATCAAATGCTCAACAGCAGAACGAATAACGTTCAGCCACGCAGGACAGTCGAGCTTTGCGAATAGTGATATGGAACACTAGAGGCTTCACTCACCTTATGAAATCTAGCAAAACACACCAACTTAACGCATACGACTCTATACTGCTACAGGAAACTTGGATAACCATGCAACCGACATAGACGAATTACGAAATAAGTGTGATCACTGCCTTAAAACAAGCTAAAGGGAGCTAAAGGGAGACCTATGCCAGGCCTTCTCGTGGCATTAAAAATAGATACATTTTGTAAATTAACTCCATGGCTATAACCTCACCCATGCACACAGCTACTAAAATTAGAATTTAACAACCTACATCCTTTAATTCCAAGCATAGCTATAATAAATGTTTACTGGAATCCTGGCCCCCTAATTGAAGATCTCTTTTTCAGCCACATAACGAAATGTCTGGATATGATTGCAAAAGATACACAAATACAAACGACATTCATAGCGGGTGATTTGAATATAAGTTGTCTATCGCAAACTGTCAAATTAATTGCTTCGAAAGCCAAGAGATGGCTGAATCTCATGACAAACAGAAACATGACCTTGCTCAACGAAATATAGAGGGCGACATCCCCCCTCGTGCGACATGGAAAAGAAACTAATCTCAAGCCATTTTGGATTATGTACACATGTCAAATAACATACATTTCGGAAAAAGCTTTACGGTCATCGAAAATGAGGAAAGTGATCACAGCATCTTAGAAATGACATGCATGCCACTCCCGTAGGACTCTGAAGGCAGAAATCTAATTAAATGGTTGAAACCCATACTCGAAAAACTCCTGAGCAGAATGAAGATAATGCCTGACTTCACAAGTGCTAATAAGAATCTGCAAGATTTATATACGGATAACCTGTCCTTCCACTCCCAAACTTCCGCCCCAATTATCGTCCGATATTTTCTGCAACCCACACATATGATCCGATCATCAAGAACAGAAGAAAACAGGAAAGACTAGAATTAAAGAATATAAAACCTTACTTGATAACTGAGTATAAAAAAAAGCTACTAACATATGCACTCAATACAAAAACGTTATAGTTCAACACAAACACTTAAAAATACAAAAAGATAATGAAGAAATTCTTTGATTCCGAACAACAAAATCCTGCACCCAAATATGGAGCCTCCTTAAAAAAAGGGGCCAGAACCGGAACATCACACTTACTGAACATCATAAGTGAATCCGTATAGAAATCACACTTCACTGCTTTATTCGCTGATAATAGAGCACCTTCCAAAACCCCTCCTTCGAGCGTAATGTATGCAGGAAAACTGTCTGATATTCTGGACATACAACACCAAATAAAAAAAAAAACTAAGCACGTCGAGAGCTCCGGGACCTGATGGAATATCAAATGCCAGCATCAAAGCACACCCTAAATTATGGTCTGAAATCTTGTTAGTAATATACCAAAACATAGCCAAAATAGGCATTATACCAACATCCTGGAAAGAATCCATACTCCTACCAATATTCAAAAATAGAGATTGATCAAATCCATCCAACTACTGTCCCCTTGCTCTGCTCGATACCACCAGGAAAATATATGCCAGACTGCTTCTAAGATATCTGACAGGCTGGATAAAGGAAAAGATCATGCTTGATCTCCATCAATAAGGCTTTATTAGTGGAATCGGCACAGTGCAGATTTACTTATGTCCACACTTAAAAGCAGCGATAGCAAAAAAACAACCATTGTATCTTGCCTTTATTGACTTCAGGCAAGCTTTCGACTTAATATCAAGATCTTTACTGTGGAAGAAATTTGAATCAGCCTAATGCCCCGCTTATATACTGTATTTTCTAAAAATTATTTTACAGCAGAACATCTATCCAAATCAAATTGAGGTACACCCAGATGACAAACTTGGTAGGTCAATGAAGAGGAAATCCATGAAGTGCTGGAAAACCGCAGGGGCATTCCTAAACCCATAGTACACAAGCCTGCATTTGTAATCGTCCAGGTTTTTTAAAAATGGTCTTTCACTCATCGGCACTTTTAATACAGAGGAAATGGTATGATATGTGATGTTCAAGCTTGGTCAATATCATGGAATTTTGGAGGGATACCACAATATCACTGATCAGGAGAAGCCGATGGCGATCCTTCAGGTTCATCTTTACTTTCGTATGATCTGTCTAAGGATGAAGAGCACTGTGCTTCTTGGATTTAAAATACAGGGGCACTCTTTAGAGGTATGTGAAGCAGTGCTGTAGCCGTGCTCCAAACAATCATTAAGACAGGGTGCAAACATTCAAGTTGCAAGGTACTAACCAGCCATAAAAAAGTCACTTTGCCTACCTCAATTCTATACATACTGTGATGAATCCCGAGGTATCGTGCCTTTTGTTTAGATGGGGAACCCCTTTCCATGAGGCCAGGGTGATAAGGCCGCTACCCGATAGTACCCCTGGGGGTGGTACTCAGCGGTAGGATCTCATGGGGAGGGAGGTCCCCATTGAGAGTAGGAACCACTTCAGGAGAACGTGGTATCCCCTTGACCCTCCCACCTTCCCTCAAGACCCCTGCAATCCCCCATTTCCTGTTACTTCCATGTGCTGTATTAACTTATCCCAAGTGAGAAAAACTGGGAAGAGGCCACGAGGAATGATGATCACTCGTCCGAACCAACGCACACGTTCTAGTATCCTAGACGCTTCTATTGGGCAGCTGTCAATTAAAGCAAGAGAGGGAAAGGAATGATGGTGTCTTCAACTTCGGTCCAGCACGGACTGAAAACAGGGCACGGCCGATGCGGATCCCGAGTGCAGAATGGCAGGCAGTGTCCTGGAGGGAAGCACGCTCGCCGAAGGCCCATGACGCAGAAAGCAGGCTGGAGGTGAGGCACGCTGCCCACTGGTAACCGAAGATTCAGGTGTGCAACAAACCCACCGGAAAGGGGGTGTTTCTCAGCGGGAGGATCTCATGGGGATGGAGGACCCCATTGAGAACAGTGATCACTTTGGGTGAATGCGGTATCCCCTTGACCCTTCTGCCTGGAAGAATCTTTTATTTTTAAATACTAGTTATGGGTATTGAGCTTTAAAATCCAGAACAAGCCACATATGTTACATCCCAAAGCCCTGTTCCAAGACCCGTCCACTCTCATAAGACAGTAAGCTAGAAAGCTCATACTGGGACCTTAGCCTTGGTGCTGCACGCGTTTAGATTTTTCAGAGCTTCCAATGTTACAGGTTCCCAAAAGTCCAATGCAATTTTCATTCCCCCAAAAAATAAACATTCAGTAAGTTACAGAAAGGTTTGCTAAAATAATTTACTTTGCAAGGTTTCCATGAAGAATACAGAATCTTCCAGTGACAATTGCTTATATTCATTTGCCAGCTATTTGCATAAACAAACAGTATGCTCAGCAAGTCATTATTTTTATATTGAAGTATACATGGTTCTCCACCCCTCTGCTAGTGTATTGGATATTCACTTTCTTATTCTTTGCTTAAACTAAGATGGAGAAGAACGATGGATGCATCTGGCTGTTACTTTCTCGAAGGTTTGGGAGGGCTTCAGCCCATTTTGGCCCGTGGCTGGTGCCACCCCTATTAAAACTATCAAAACGTTGCCTAACATTAACGTATTCTTTGTCCCTTTTTAAAGTGAGCCAGCATAACAATCACATATTGTTACACTTCGGGAACTGTAACCTTTGTCTCTCCAGATGTTTTGGACTATTAATCCCATTAGCTCTGACCAATACTGTCGGTGGGGAGGAATGAGAGGAGGAGTTGTCCAAAACATCAGGAGAGCTGAAGGTTGCAGACCCCTCCCTCCCCATATGAAATTAAAAAAGCTTTGGCAAACCTCGTTTTTGAAGTGGTTTTGTAACAGGGTATTGTGGAAACAGAAACAGGCACACAATGAGCAATTGGCATTGTGCACCGAGTAACGTGCAATGAGACAATCACTTTGGAGCAGAGGGCATTGTGGTTTATGGGGATGAGTTGATGCTCTTCTATTCTTCTCCCGGCTTTATTTTTATGATGGTGGAGAAGCAAGGGCCGTCACGAGGGGAGTGCAAGGGGGGGTGCAAACAGCCCCGTGCCTCGCGCTTGCTGGGGGCCTCGCTGCACTCTCTCCCAAACAGAAGGCAGCACAGTTCACCCGTGTCCTTTTATTCACACGGGGGTCAGTGCTGTCCCTGCAATAATTTTGCTGTTTGTTGCGAAGCCGTTTGATTCCGCAACAAACAGCAAAATAATGGGAGACAGCAGGGCTCAGAAGTGAGCTCTGCTGCCTCCTGCTATTCAGCTGACAACGTGGACATGCTGAATGACAAGAGAGGACTCCTCTCCTACCAGTCAGTGTGTTCATGTTGCTCAGCGTGACCACGCTGACTGATGGGAGAGGAGTTCTCTCCTGTCCTGTCAGGCAGAATGTCTGTGTCGGCAGCGTGGATGCTTTGGAAGGGTGCATGGAGGTAAGATGTTTTTATTTTAAAATAAATGTGCATATATGTGTATTTAAATTAGTACGTATATGTGTATGAATGCATGCGTGCATGTTGGTGTAATGTTTGTGTCAATGCTGTGTTTGGTTTTATGTATGCATGCATGCAAGGAGTTGTGTAACTGGTGGATGAATGCATGGGTGAAAGTATTTTATGTGAGTTTGTGTTCAGCCCCACTTCTAAATGTAGCCGCCCTGGGGGCCACTTCATTAAGGGGTGGGTTCATGGCATTAGAGGTGCACCTAGGTTAAAGTGTCAGGGGGGCTAACACTTCATGTTGGGAGAGGCGCTAACTTCAGAGGCTGCGAGGGGGGGGCAAACTTACTTGTGTGGGCGCATCTAACATCTTTCCACATTGGAATTAGACTATCCTGGTGAAGCTTTAATGTCACAAGCAGCTAACTCTCGCCCCCATTTCTGAAACATCACACTTAAGTACTGCTGTGAGAATGAACGGTCTCATGTCACCACTTCCCTTCTAATCACTCCCCTGGCATGCAAGTGCTAACCCCACATCATGATTTCAATTACCTAAACATGTATGCATATGAATCCAGGGGCAAACAGTGAAATGTTTTATGTTAGTAATTGCAGGGCCTTTGTTAACAGCGAAGCCCAGGCCCCGTTTAATGTCTGTCTTGTTCCGTCTGGCCACGCTCCGCTGGTCAGCCCGGCAGGGACTGGGTGACAGTTTTCAAATCGGATAGTGAGATAGCCAATAAACCCATTTTGCTATCAGTCTCCCCACTGAGGGATGGCATCTGGCCCTTTCAGCTTTTACAGTTGAAATGGCCCCCCAAGTAGTTTGCCCCATATTGGCAGTCTTATGACACAGAAACCTACTGATATTCTGCAGATTTTAACCACCTTGCTGCATTATTTCGACTTCATTATTGATTTAAGCACACCGCAGGTGCCTTGGACTATTTTTCCAATCAGTAAAACAAGGGTTGCCCCCAAATATCAAAAAGAAATGGGCCACCACCAGCCCTAACACATCTTCAGCTAGCCGTACTCCCATTTCCCTCCGAATTCCCTGAGCCCAGCTAGGAAGCCAAATAGCTATTGTACCTTCACTTTGGCCGCTAGTCGTACCTTTCACCCCAATTCACAGGCTGTTTACTTTCATAATGCTATACTAATCTGTGGAGAGGTGGGCTATCTAAAAGCTGAGACCAGAAGTTAAAACTTTGGTTTTATCAAAGTGAGTCTGTTGATATCGCATCAATAGGTTTTTGTGTTCTGCATGTTTGAAACTGATGCCACTCCTTAACGATCTGCTCAATGGTGTTGTGCCACTGCACAGCATTCTTTTTGTTTGGGTTATTCGGTGTGCCACCAATAAGCCAAAACTATTGCTTTAGCGAACAGACAGAGGTGGAAATAGACTTTTTTTCTGAGCCATCCCTCCTACCGCAGTGAAAGAGGGTCCAGCAACAGGAGGATTAGGAGGGTGTAGGGCAGGTATTTTAGTCACTCCATGAACATTTGCCCCTTCCCCTCAGAGGATTTATCATCAGCAAAGTTCAAAATCTGCACCCCTTTTAAACCTAAAAAATGCACATCAATATTTCCCGGAAAGTGCAACATTGACAAGTGATTTCACAGGGCTCCCGCTCAAACCCTCAAGTAGTCTTGTGGGGAAGTGTCTCACTTTGGAACCTAGCAACCACAGTTCAAATCCCTGCCCAACATAGTTTAAAGCACAAACACACCACAGCCTTCTAAAATAAACATTTAGTGCACATAGATTTCCCAGATTGTACAGCTGTATCTGAGATCTGGTGAGTCATTTTTTGCCAGATCCTGGATCTGGCAAGATCCATCACAATGACAGGATTGAGTACAGATAGGACGAAATGGCATATGAGGAGGGATACAAAGCTTGTCGATGTTGTTTAGTTATTTGCCCACACATTGACTTCTCATGGGCATGCTAATCCCTATAAAAATTCTCATCCAGTTCCTGCCCTCCCCACCCAAAACACCTCCTCATTGGATCTCTGAGCTAGCTTTAAACACGCGTTGCCATCAAACTTTGCCCTCAAAGTGACAGTTTTTTCTCAAAGGAGTCTTCTTAGAGTTAATGACTTAATTGCAGTTGTAAACACGGAACCAGTGTAATAAAAATGTCTTGATCAGGTCTGCCTTCAGCCACTCGATTTAAAAACACCCTGCGTGTCTTTAGCTGAAGTCTGGTTAAAAACAAGCATTGGCAAAGCCAACAGTTTTGGATTGTGTATAAGTATTAGGCATTTGCCAGGCACTGCTATTAGCTGCTCAGGTACTCAAACCATTTTGCACCTGGCACCATCAACGGCCAGCTAATACCAATACAAAATGCCTTTCCCATGCCTACACGAAAGCCCAAACTGTTAGCATTTGCCAATGCTCTTTTTGCTTTACCCTTGATGCACAGGACTATACATCAAGGTTAAAGCAAACATACTAATTGGCTAAATTGGCTCACATTGAATTTAGGGCAATATAGCCAGTAATAACACTAATGATGCACAGTCAGCCTGGACATACTTTCTGTGGCATGGCATTTTTACTGGCTGGGAGTTTCTGTGGTATGGCATTTTTACTGGCTGGGAGTCCGTACATGGTTATAATGGGACATATTGATGCAGCCTGCATGGACATACATGAGAACAACAAGCATTAATATATTTTTATACTAGCATATGTTGTGTGGAAAGGTGGCATGAAATGTATTGGAAAATGTTTTTGTGCACGGTTTATGATTTGCCACTATTGGGATTTTCCATGTGCTTCCATACAAAACCAATTGCAAACTGTATGGATGTCTACCCAATTTTGCAAATAAAGTGCTGTAAAATTCATAATTTTCACCTAATGTTTCAAACATTTTCTTGGGAGTGAGAACCCACCTCAAGCAACCCTTGTTTGGTTTAGTCTCCCTTACTGTCCTCTGTTGATCCTGCATAATTGGCACAAACATTTAAGCCTCAAGTTCAGAAATGTACCAGCCTCCAGTGTACATCATTTGTCACTGTGTATGATGTGTGTTTTAATGCGCACATAGGGGCAGGGTGCTCCTTAATGATATGATATATGGCATTTATAACACGCCTTTACACAAGTGTTTCTAGGCGCAACAAGGCAAGGAGGGGAAACAAAAAGGGAGGACAAAACACTGATCTTACTAGGCCTTGTGTCATTCAGATCGTGCAAGAGCAGGGGGGAGGGGAGGGGAGAAGTGCAGAGGGTGGGGTAGGATGGAGAAGTGCAGGAAGAAAGGAGAAACAAGACTGCAGCCAACGGGTGGCAAGTGTGAGTATTCATAAGTGCAGGCAAACGGTGGAGAATAAGTGCAAGAGAGGGGACTGTAGGGTTACAGATACAGACCACAAGTGCAGAGGAGCCAAGATGCAGTGCAGGATTGTAACTGGACAGGCAGGAACCTGGGCACGAATTCAGAGGGTAAGCAGTGCATGGATCGGGCAGATGATCAGCAAGGGGAGAGGAAGAGCGAAGGCAGAAGCAAAGAAAAAGGTCTTGAGTTGCTTCTGGAACCGGAGATGGTTCTGCTCAAGTTTCAGAGAGGCAGGGAGGCTGTTTCCACAGGGAGGCCCCAACCGAAGAAAGAGATCTGCCCCCAGAATCTTTGCTTGGAAATGTGACTGACCCGCAGAGAGTTGGAAGTGGCAGAGCGGAGAGCTCATGTCATCCTATATATATTTATGCATATGATACAAAAGTTAGTCTGCCATAAACCTTTCTTCATTTGAGAAATCTAACTTTGCTGTAGTTGATTTACAGTTGTAGTAATAAACCATATTTGGGAATCTGCACTCCAACTCAAGGAGAGATTTCTTGAGTCTCCTGTTTGCGTAGGTGCCGCCGCTGGCCCAGTGCAAAATATTGTAAGGGGACCTCACCAAATGTTTTGCCCCGGGCCTCACCATATCTTGACAGCCCTGGGAGAAGCAGTGACAGTGTTCGCCTCTGGGTGCAGGAAACCAGCAGAGCTGATATGGCAGTTACCGTTGCCAAAACCTTTGTGAATGATCCCTTCTTAAAATTGATGTTGGTGCTTTTGTTTGATGTTTTCAAGCAGCTAAAATGCAAAAAAGAATAAAACAAGGGATACAAATACAGGTCACGTCTTACGGTAATTTATGTACACTTGGAGCAGGATTTTACATTGAGGCTTGTTTGACCAAGGCGGTGTGGGCACTGACTTTCTGGCTGGAGATAGTCTCTTCATGTATCGAGAAAAAATATTCCCTCTAGTTATCAAAAAGCACTTGTTTGAAACTGCTTGACAATCAATGTAACTTTCGACTTTCCCCATGCTGACTGTAGAGACATTTCTCACCAGGCCATCACTTCTATTGTTTTGCTTAAGTCATCCAGAGTGGATGAGGTATGCCCAGACGTGAGTCCCGTGCCTGCTGGGGCTAGAGACCCAAGCTACACCTCACTGATGACACCCAATGAGGCTTCAATAGGTCAGGGGTTGCATGTGATCTTGTGCAGAAGGGATGTCATGAAGCAGTTCCCGGTGGCCTGCCTCTTTTGGGGTAGAACTAAGTCTGATTTGCATAGGGCCACTACCATTTCTGTAAGGGCTTGGCAGGCTGAAGAACAATGGTTTAAGGGTTGCCCAGAGCAATTGCCAGAGGTTAGAAATAATTCTAAACCTTCCAGCCATCGCCGCTTTTGTTTTGCTTAAGCCACCAGTCAGTCCAAACACGAGTATCCTTGTCTGCAGAGTGAAGGTTAGACGACTTCTTTTCTGCGCTAAGATTCATTAGTATTTGTGGACCAATATAATGAATGAAAGTGTATTGAATATGTATAACAATTATGGAATTACTAGTACAGCATGTGATGATAGCCAATGTATCTGCAGCCTTCTTTTTTTTTAGGTTGGATAATGTTTTTCTACTTTAATATCTTACAACCTTTAGCAGAGGCAGCTTCTGGTGCGGGGGTGTGGGGGATAATAGGGAGTTAGCGGGAGGCTGTGGGGCGCACTTGGCACCAGGGGGACCTAGGGAGTCACCGCCCCTTTTGCCCCTTGGCTCCGCCACTGCTTGCAACTTGCTGTTACAGTATATTCTGTTATCTCAAAGTTTTGCAGCGGTGGGATTTGAAAATCCACCAGCCTTTAGCACATCACTATTGCATTGTATGTACAACAATCATCTGCACAAGTGCAGCTGGCAGCAAAGGTTGGACTACTCTCCTCCTTTCCTCCAACACAGCATCATCATCAATGACTCCCAGTGCGCGTGACAAGTATTCTGGCAAAACCCTTTGCAGGCATCGTTGGAACAGTGCCTGCGCATGGACACCCCAGTTGAACAATGAAGGGATGTCCGATATTCAGACAGAAATTGATACAGGGCTCGCTTCTCACTTTCTCCCTGTCCATGGTCTATCCTGAGGGCTTCATTCAGTGTCCGCATCAATATTTCTGTCTCTCCATTTGCCCTTGGCCACAGCGGTATGATCTTCCGGTGTATGATGCTGCAGTCTCGCAGGTATTCTGTGAATCCTCCACGCTGGAATGGGGGCCCATTATCGGAGCATATTTCAACTGGAAGGCCATGAGTGGCAAATCCCTTCTCCAATGTAGGCATAACATCCTCCAGAGATGTGGAGCTGACAAACTCAACCTCAGGGTACCTTGACCACTGGTCGATCAGGACCACAAAGTGATTGTCCCGGCAAGTCAACCCGAAGTCCATGTGCACGGTCCCCAATGGCACACAACTCCTTTCCATTGACTCGATGCGTGGCTCTCCTTCGGTGTGGCAGCGCCACCTGGCACCACACGCAGCTGTGTACAAAGTCCTCCACCTGCTCCTCCATGACCAGGAACCATACCTTTAGTCGGAGACATGCCCTGGTCTTGGCGACTTCTTTGTGACCTCTGTGCGCTATTTCCAAAGACTTTTCCAAGAGACTTGCAGGGATTACCATCTTTGAGCCCCTTAACACCAAACCATCTTCCATGAAAGTGAGCTCTCCCCTCACTCTCTACATCTGCTCCAGTGCCTTCCTTCATGCGTTTGTCCAGTTTCTCGAGTACTCTCCGCCACTCTCCTTTAGTCCCAGCCGTCTGGAGTAGCTTTAAACACTTGTCCTCGGCCGAAGCCACCCTAATGCCATCAATGGACATGGAGACAGGGGTCGCCGACTCAGCCAGATTATGCAGATATTCTTCCGTCTCCACCTCTTCTGTACTCCCTTTTCCTTGACTAGGGTGGCGTCACAGGTAGTCCTCTGCATTGGTGTTCCTCGGGCAGAATATTAACTCAGTCATACTCCTGCAAGGCGAGTAACCACTTCTGAAACCCCGCCTGGGGCTTGGAGCGAGACCCAGTCATGATCGGTATCAGGGGCTTATGATCGGTAATGACCTTCACAGGCTTGCCCTAGATGAACAGCTGAAAATGCAGCCCCATAGCACCGGCAGGTCTCCTTCTGGCAAAAACCACTGTTCGGTCGCCATCAGTGCCCTGCTGGCGAATGCCACTGGTCGATCCGATCCATTCTCATTGGACTGCATTAGCACCGCCCCTAGGCCAAATGGGCTGGCATCCACGCTGATCTCTGACCTTTGCTCCGGGTTGAAAAAACGCCATTGTCATCTGCTGTCAGGGTACCTTTTATGTCATCGAACGCACTTTGCTCCAGTGCAGTCCACCTCCATGCACACTACTCCTTTGTGAGGCTCCTAAGTGGTTCTGCCAGGGTGGCCAGGTTCTGTATGAACCTGTCCCAGTACATGGCCATCCCAAGGAAACTACGCACCTCTGACATGTTCACCGGGGCACAAGCCTCGCGTATGTCCTTCACCTTGCTGGGTCCGGGGATATGCCTGCTTCCTGGAACACGAATCCAAAGAATTTGATTTTCCATTGAATGAACGCACACTTGTCCTAGTGCAGGGTGAGACCTAGGTTTTGGATGTGCTTCAGGACATTCTGATTTAGCATGCACCATTATATTGTTGCTGATGTTTATTGCGCCTGTCACGCCATCGAGCACCCCCCTGATTGTATACTGGAAGACCTGCGCGGCCGACGATATTCCGGAATTCAGACGTTTATACCTGTACAAGCCTCTGTGTGTAGTGAACCTGGTCATGTAGCGGGATTCGGGATCCAACACTAGCTGATGGTACCCAGACCTGAGGTCCAGCTTGGAAAAATAGCGCGCACCCTGGAGGTCTGCTAGGATGTCATCCAGGGTGGGCATTATGTGTGTCTCCCGTCGGATGGCCTCTAATCGGTTGGCGCATGTCCAAACAGATGCGTATGGCATCAGGCAGTTTGGGCTTTCTTGCAACCACAATGGGGGATACCCACCTTCTCAATGATGTCCAATGTGACCAAATTGTCCAGTTCTTGTTCCACTTTTTCCCTTAGATGGAATGGCACTCTCCGATGCTTTAGCACGACAGGTTGGACTGTGTTGTCAATATGCAGCCACACCGGGTCACCCACTTATAAAAAGAGGAAACCCGGTATACTACTGACTAAAAAGAGTTAGCAGTGTATACTCTGTCTATATCCGGGAGGATAGTACTCAGTATATAAGAAGACAAAGCTACAGTACAGATGCTAGAGATACAGAACATAAATACTCAAAGTGATTTGAAAGGGGGACCAGTCGAGGTTAAAAGGTGAATATCAAATTTTAATAATGATGAATCATAATGGTTAAAACATACAATTAAATAGAGTGGTCCACAGTACAATACTTTAACATCCGATATATAAAACAACAACAAGGAATACGTGGCAAGCTTGAATAGCCGGCTAAAACGGTGTTTCAGAAAAAACAAACACAACGGGTACTTGTAAAACAATTAGTATAGTACCCAACTCTGTTAGAATAAATGTGTCATAGATTTAAACTCTGTATACAGTCCAGAGAATTGTCTCGACATGTTTGTTCCTCAAGGCATTAGTATGGAACATTCATCAGGAGGGAGAATTTTAACAACGTAGCCTAGTTACAATCGGAGTAATAATAACAACAACGAAAGTTTCATAGCATCTGTGAAATAAAAACAACATAAAACAAAGGGTCAGCTTATGAATAGCTAGATGCTTTGACATGTTCAAATGTATAAACAAAGGCACCATATGAAGGAGAATAATTACCTAGGATGGTGCTGGTGGGGGCTCTCTACTGACAGTAGTAGGTAGTAGTAGACAACAAAGTCAGTCCTACAAAAGATAGAAGTATCTCTTAAGCAAAATGGATAGCTTAGAAAGAAGCCTAGATGGGCTCACAACATTCCAGCAGAATAGACAGACCTGTACGAAGAAATACGGCTAGGCAGTGCCGTAATCGACAGAAATAATAGGCACAACTCGCCTTAAAATGGAGTCCGCAAGTGAGGGATAAAGGAAAGCCTGCAGTGATGGCTTAAGACATGCAAATGCCCCGGTGGTAACCCGGAGGTTCGTGAGATTTATATCAGAGCCAGTTACTGAGAAGCACTGTGTGGCGGTACAATAGAATAGGTGTAGCCATGAAGAGAGAAAAAATGAGAAAATATGTTGTGGGTGCAGACCGCAACAATCGGGAGTGCGTGGGTGTCAGTGGATGTCCCTTAGATCTAATCACACCGCGATGAGTGTCGCTGTGGTGACCGCGGACGGAGGGGGATGATTACCTTGTAAATATGCCAACTAAGGACAGTCTGTAAATCGGGCTGGCTGCAGGTAAAGAATTCCTTAGTTCAACACTGAAAAAAAAGAAAAGTGGAAAAAAAACACATTAAATAGCTACTCAAGTCAGGGAGGGCTAAGTCTCTAGAACATGCACTCGGACACGCGGCTTACCAAGTGAAGAACGTCTGCGGCGAAAAGTGCTCAGAACCAGTCAGAACCGCTCCGTGAATCAATCTGAATGCGCAAAGTGGCCGATGCCTGCGAGTAGTCATGGAAACGTGACAGTCCTACTACTATGTTTAGTAGAATTCTGAAGAGTACACGGGAGGGCAAAAAGGTGGCGGCCATCTTGGGCTAGATCTTTTTTCATACGTTGAATACGTTCATTAGTATTAGTTGTTTTGAATTCTTTCATTTCCTTTTCAATCTCTTCTAGTCTTTTTTTATAATTATCAAGTGGTAACAGTTTTTTTAAAATTTTCTTCAATTTTTTGTAATTCGATTTCAATTTTAGTGGATGTTTCTTTGGCTGTATCTATAATCAGAATACGCCAATCACGACCACAGCGATTCGCTATGTAGCTCCATTGTACTCGAAATTTTTCATTATCAAGAAACACCCTAGGTTCATTAAGGACAGTGAGTCCTTGGGGTAATGCTTTGTTGTTCAGATATTCAAGCATAATTGCCCCGTGAAGTTCAGTACGCGTGAGTCTTTTTCTAAGTTGATTAAATTCATTCCATTCATCTTTATCTTGTGTGATGTCAACAATATCATCATGGTTTAGGATCGAGATAGCTTTCATGAGGGCTGCTGCATAGTCATCGCTATAAGCTAGGGTTCTATCTTCGGCTATGTTTGAAGGGGTAGTCTAAAATTCTGCTGTGTGTGAGCACAAATAAGGACCCACTTGAAAAAAGTTTCCTGTGACAAAAAGCCACTGTGAACTACTTATAAAAAGAGGAAACCCGGTATACTACTGACTAAAAAGAGTTAGCAGTGTATACTCTGTCTATATCCGGGAGGAGAGTACTCAGTATATAAGAAGACAAAGCTACAGTACATTATGCTAGAGATACAGAACATAAATACTCAGTGATTCGAAAGGGGGACCAGTCGAGGTTAAAAGGTGAATATCAAATTTTAATAATGATGAATCATAATGGTTAAAACATACAATTAGAGTGGTCCACAGTACAATACTTTAACATCCGATATATAAAACAACAACAAGGAATACGTGGCAAGCTTGATCTACACCTTACGTAGTGATGTCATTGGTCTTAATGAATCGATTGAATGGCACAATATTTAGTTCCTCCCTCAAGAAATCACCTTTACCCCTGGTTTTGCTGAGTCTTTGCTGCTAAGGCCATCTTCGGGACCACTGTCTCCTTAATGGCTTTTCATCCCCAATTTTTTGGGGGTTGTTTGCCTGGACCAATCTCACATTTCCTACTATTAAGTTCACTCCAGACTCTCTCTTACCCGTGGGCTTTTTATTGTTAACTTGGTCTACTTTTTCCTCACCCACCGACATTTCACCTTTGCGCCACCGCTATTTTGGCCTCTCCCCTCTCTAGTCCAAGATGGCCGCCACCTTTCCGCCCTCCCGTGTACTCTTCTGGATTCTACTAAACATAGTAGGATGACTGTTGCGTTTCCATGACTACTCGCAGGCATCGGCCACTTAGCGCATTCAGATTGATTCATGGAGCCGTTCTGACTGGTTCTGAGCACTTTTCTCCACAGACGTTCTTCACTTGGTAAGCCGCTCGTCCGCGTGCATGCTCTAGAGACTTAGCCCTCCCTGACTTGAGTAGCTATTTATTGTGGTTTTTTCAGTGTTGAACTAAGGGATTCTTTTCCTGCAGCCAGCCCTATTTACGGACTGTCCTTAATTGGCATATTTACAAGGTAATCATCCCGCTCCGTCCGCGGTCACCACGGCGACACTCATTGCGGTGTGATTAGATCTAAGGGACATCCACTGACACCTACGCACTCCCGATTCTTGCGGTCTGCACCCACAACATATTTTCTCATTTTTTCTTTCTTCATGGCTACACCTATTCTATTGTACTGCCACACAGTGCTTCTCTGTAACTGGCTCTGATATAAATCTCACGAACCTCCGGGTTACCACCGGGGCATTTGCATGTCTTAAGCCATCACTTCAGGCTTTCCTTTATCCCTCACTTGCGGACTCCATTTTAAGGCGAGTTGTGCCTATTATTTCTGTCGATTACTGCACTGCCTAGCCGTATTTCTTCGTACAGGTCTGTCTATTCTGCTGGAATGTTGTGAGCCCATCTATGCTTCTTTCTAAGCTATCCATTTTGCTTAAGAGATGCTTCTATCTTTTGTAGGACTGACTTTATCGTCTACTACTACCTGCTACTGTCAGTAGAGAGCCCCCACCAGCACCATTCTAGGTAATTATTCTCCTTCATATGGTGCCTTTGTTTATACATTTGAACATGTCAAAGCATCTAGCTATTCATAAGCTAACCCTTTGTTTTATGTTGTTTTTATTTCACAGATGCTATGAAACTTTCGTTATTATTATTACTCCGATTGTAACTAGGCTATGTTGTTAAAATTCTTCCTCCTGATGAATGTTCCATACTAATGCCTTGAGGAACAGAAACATGTTGAGACAATTCTCTGGACTGTAAACAGAGTTTAAATCTATGACACATTTATTCTAACAAAGTTGGGTACTATAGTAATTGTTTTACAAGTACCCGTTGTGTTTGTTTTTTCTGAAACACCGTTTTAACTGGCTATTCAAGCTTGCCATGTATTCCTTGTTGTTGTTTTATATATCGGATGTTAAAGTATTGTACTGTGGACCACTCTATTTAATTGTATGTTTTAACCATTATGATTCATCATTATTAAAATTTGATATTCACCTTTTAACCTCGACTGGTCCCCCTTTCGAATCACTTTGAGTATTTATGTTCTGTATCTCTAGCATCTGTACTGTAGCTTTGTCGTCTTCTATACTGAGCACCGGGTCACCCACCAGCTTCCCGATTCCTGTGAAAATGCTGGCATTTCTGGCAGGCAGGGCCTGGATGTCTTCCAGGTATACTCTAATGCAAAGTTCACTATTCGTAGTGCCTCCGCTGCGGTGCACCCCAAAAGGGTCAACTCGCTCACCTTGGTGACAAAGAAATAGGCTCTTATGGACGTGTCCTCATGATGGACGCGGGTCACAAACACTCTCTCCAGGGGCAGCACATGTTTCCCTCCGAACGTGAAGATGCGTACATTGGTCTTACTCAGGGGTGGTGCATTGTTCAGCTGTCGGTAGTGGTCATCTGCCATGACACTCACTGATGCCCCGGTATCAATCAACACAGGGATTGGATAGGCGTAAATACAGACCACGCTCTTGGGCTGGTGTTGCCTTGAACTCTGCAGACCGACATGCTGGAGATGAATAATACATCCTCTTCGTCTTTATCCTGTTGATCAGGCACATCTTCCTCCACCGTGGGCTGCTCCTTTTGGTCCATCTTGAGTTAGTCTCCGTGCTGCTGGCCTTGGGGATACCTGTTCTCTTGAGTGTGTAGATGGTGCTGGTGCCCTGCAGATGCACGCAATCTGGCTAGCTACGCAGCAACATCCACACACGTGGCCCTTTGCTGGGCATTGCTTGGCATGGGGCAGGTCATAACCACAATTGAGGCATGAGGTGGTCTCGCCCACCCTTTCTTCCTTCTTCTATGGCTGGCGCTTGTCTCCTCTCTAAAACTGCCGCCTGCCCACTGCACATGCATCCTGCACCTTAACGGCTTTCATTGCCGAGCACATTTTGTCCGCCCGAACATCCACCAGCTTGTGGGATCTCCCCAGCTCCAAAATGCACGCCAAGGTAATTCCAGGCTCGCGCAGTATCTGGCGTCTCATTTTATCCGACGAGCAGCCTTGTATGAGTTGTTGGCATATTTTGTGCTCCACGTAAGGCCAGGCACATGCCACCAACTTGCGTCATAACCTACTATGGAAAGCGTCAAGAGACTTGCCTTCTTTCTTTAAGGCAGTCCTCATGAGGAACCTCTCATAGTCCACATTTGCCATTTTATTTTTTATTTATTTTATTTTATTACATTTGTTATACGCCCAGACCCGGGGGTATCACGGCGTAGTTACAGACAATGGGAGAATGCAATCTTAAAAGCGAACACAGAAGTACACAGGAATAACAGTCAATAATATACAACAATATACAAAATAGTCAGATATGTACAGTTAATTGGAGCGGATTGGTGCCATGGGCGCAAAATAATCTCGAAGCAACTGTTGGGGAGAATTCTCACTTTATGGCTAATTTCCCTTACCTATAGAGTCCCCCAGCAGCTTTGCTGGATTTGAAGGGTTTGTTTCTTTTTACCTGCTAAGAGTGAAACTCTTTTTCCCACTCGTAGGCATTTTTGCTATGTGTATTCTAGGCTATTTTTGTGTTTAATGCCTATGGGATTTTCTCTCCCACCATAGGAACCATCTTTATTCACTTGTGTTACACAGCACCCTCAGTGCCGTGACACTGGGGTGTCATAGCGACCCCCAAACATAGACTCCATACCCTGGGACTGACTACTGTCTCCCAGGACATGTAAAGTCTCCATTGACTTTACTAGTCAATTTTTATGAACTAAACCAGTACAACCCATCTTACTATGGAGGTACTGGAAGGGGTTAATAGTTTTTCCCCTATGTTCATTTTCGAGAGGGTACCGTACAGTACCCCTCTCGAGTTTCTGGCTGGTGGCAGTGGTTACTACCAAAAATATTCGAACGCAAATATTTCTCTATGGGATTTTCCCATTGTTCGAGGCTACCACTTTTTCTGACTGCCTCTAACATACCACCAGTGCATTTTATTATTAACTTCGCTCCGGTGGGTTTTATTTGCCAGAACCTTTATATAACTTCTTTCTCGTGTCTTTCTCTACAATCCTAACCCAGGTCGGGGATCCTTTGTTCGTCCATTTGGCTGGCTTCTGCCCAGAAGCCATCTTTCCGGCGCCACTGAGTCTGGGGTGGGTCCATTGTGTGGGAGGGGTAGTAGGACCCCTGGACAGGGTTGCCTCCGCAACCCATGTTGCACTCTATCCTGATAGGCTGGAGGGTCTCCCGCCAAGATGACCACTCCACTGTGTGAGTGACAGTTAGGCTGTATGAATGGGGTTCTTTTTGCATCAAATCAGGGTCCTGAAGACTGGAAGAGCAAGACGTTGCCACTGGAACTAAGAAGCCGAAGAGGAGAGAAGCCAAAGATACCTGCAATGATTGAACCACCGGCGAAGCCCTGCTGCAGCGTCTCACCACTTTTCTCCACAAGACGAGAGGAGATCTTCATCTGAAAGAGCCTTCTTCCCTTGAGCTGGTGGGGCCAACCAGTTTGCCAATCGCCTCCCCGAACCTGCTGTGGTCGAATCACCAGTGCCCTGCACTTGGAGACCGGATAGCCAAACAGCTATCGACCCGGACCGCGATTAAAAGGAGCGTACCTTTTAAACTTCGTTTGGCAGCACCGCGGCTGGTTTCATCCCTGGGTAGTGCAGTACCTCAAATCTTCTTCCACGACGAGAGCCTCTCTTCCTCTGCTGGACTCCTCGAACTGCAGGAACTACCAGGAACAACCGCCACTGCAGGAGCCACTTCTTCATTTTAAAGGTACATTGTTCCGCCAGGCCGCCCTTTCTTCGCGGTAGTGCTAAAGGTGTTTTAAATCCTTTACCTACCTGTTGGGTTGGCCGCCCCCTCTCTTAACCTTGTCTTTTCAACTCTTGCAACCACCATTTAAAATATTGTTAACCAAAGACTTGACTGCAGCTACAAGAACATTTTGCTCCTGGGCCCTTGCCCTGTAGCACTAACTTTGGCACAGGCCTATTGACTCTGGACACATTTGTTAGATCTGCTTTCTCGAGATTGATTCTCCATTTGAACTGTGTGGTGCACCCCTTTCTTATAACTACCCTTTCCTTCCCACTGTTGAATCTTGTGAAATGCCATTTTGCTCAGTTTTCATTTAAGTACTGCTTATATTGATGCACTGTCTTGCTCTAACTGGGTCACAAGCTAATGGGAAGTGTTGCTAGGGTGTATAAGAAAGCTATTTCTGAATAACTTGTGTTTTCCCTTCCTTGTGAGAAATTGTCAGAACCTCCGTGTGTGTAGTTTTCACTGTGCCGTTTTGCTCAGTTTTCACTCTGGTTCACTTGGTCTGCAATTTATAAAGGGAGTGTGCATATTTTTCTTGACTTAATTTAACTTGCTTGATACTTGTGATAGATGTGTTTGATTAGAGGTGTATAAAATAAATATAGATTTACTTTTTAACTACAAGCTTTGGTCAGTGTTTCCTTGTGCCATAATCTAGTGGGCCTATTGTGTAAACCCTGAATACTGCTGATCTTCCTCTAGAGATAAGTCTGACTGCTCAGCCACAGCTACCAACTAAATCTTTGTGGTACAGACTGATACCAAAGGGGATTTATTGCTCTCACCTGTAGTCCTAATCTGGTGCAGTGCTCCCTAAGGGACCTGCACTGGATTCTGCCTAACAGCAACACCTAACGAGTTGTCTGTCTTTGGCCCGCAAAGTCTCAAAAATGTTGTGAACAACCAGGCCAGCCAATTAAGCAGGATGGACGTCATTGTTTCCTCATTGTCTTCACATGTGGCCTTGAAGAGCATTTCCAGTCTCTTCACCCACACAATCCATCTGGGTCCCTGTGACGACGGGCCCGCGCAATGTCAGATTCCTGTAGTGGGGGCATGGTGCGTAGATGGACGTGGCATTCTGACAATGACTGGTGCATCATCTTCCAACGCTGCTGAGTCACAGCCGGCGTTGCTGAGGTGCAGTAGGCGTGTTCAGTATAGGCACAGCAGGTGCCAGAGCCAATGCACTTGCGTTGGTGGGGTCCCAAGCACATAAGCACTCCCCTGTGGAGCTGCAACCACGTGAAACCACACACTACCACCTTCCAAGGCTGTGGCAGCCTGTTTGGGTGCACAAGCACTCCACTGAGGAGCTGCAACCCAACCAAATGCACAGTAGCACGTAGCGTTGAGAGCGCATTCCAATACCTGGGTGCGCATAGCATGCGCACCAATGAGCATGCAAAATAAATGGAAAATGATCAAATGGAAAATGAAATGCACACATCTTGCTGTGTGTGTGGTCGTTTAATCGACTTTTCTTTTCTTTCAAATTCCCGCTCGGGGAACCGAAGCTGGACGATGCCCTTCCTTCTTCAAGCAAACCAGTACAACCCATCTTACTATGGAGGTACTGGAAGGGGTTAATAGTTTTTCCCCTATGTTCATTTTCGAGAGGGTACCGTACAGTACCCCTCTCGAGTTTCTGGCTGGTGGCAGTGGTTACTACCAAAAATATTTGAACGCAAATATTTCTCTATGGGATTTTCCCATTGTTCGAGGCTACCACTTTTTCTGACTGCCTCTAACATACCACCAGTGCATTTTATTATTAACTTCGCTCCGGTGGGTTTTATTTGCCAGAACCTTTATATAACTTCTTTCTCGTTTTTTTTTCTTTTCTGAACTCCTGCTCCGGGAGCCAGAGCGGGATGATAGCCTGCCCTCCCCTCAGGGCATCCCTGGCACTGAATCACGGCACACAACCTGGGCCATGGGGGAGGCGGGGTGGAGGAGGGGAGAGAGTGAGGTTGTGCTTGTCCGATCCACCGGCGCCAGTGAGCACACGTGGGGTGCTCCAAAACAGCCAGTGAGGCTGGCGAGCTGGGTGCCTGCGGGAGGCAGGTGGAAGTTGCCGGCACACGTGCAGGATTTTCTGCCTCATCACCAATGCGGTGGGCCTCATCTTGGTGAAGCCCAATATACACAAACAGACACGAACACAGAAGTGCTTACGACGGGTCCAATGCACCAACTGGCGCATGCCCAGCAGGGACCCACCTTTATTCATTGCAGCCACACGTGACCGCCATATCATGCTAGCCCTTAAAGAGGCACACAACACTGCCCATTATGAACAAAAGCTAGCCCTCCAGGAAAGAACTGCAAAGTGATATCAGAAGTCTATGACAACAGAGCAGATGAGTTTATGGAATTGGTGAGGGGGTGAATATGATGACCCAAGCAACAATGTGATATGGTGAGCAGACTGTCTTTTTGTAATGGGTCTGAACAAAGCTCAACCACTTACCCTCCTGCTTGTCCTTGTGACGTAGATTTATTCTCACGCTCAGCCTTTATTTAATTTTTTGGATTTCTGGTGATTTGGTGGAAGCTGCTGTTGTGTCCTCATCCATGTTAATGACCCTGTTTGAATGGGAGCTAAGTCCCATTTCTATTGTTCTTTTGTTGTGGGCCGCGCCCCACGGTAGGCAGGAAGAGGCGGGGTCACTGCCTCAGGCGCCAGTTTCGCACCGATGATTAAAGAGATAAGAAGCTACTTGGCCGGCTCCCGTGTATATCTGCGTCATTTGATCGGTTGTATTGATTTATTACTGCATGCGACTCCTGTCGGAACACAACAATGGTGACAAGGATCTTCAACTGAGTTATCACGCTCATCCGAACCCACTAGACCGTGCCACAGCGAGGTGCGAGGGCCGCATCCGCAACCACTGCACGGTGAACTTCAAGGACTTCAGCCATGGAGAAAACGCTAATTGCTACGCAAACGCTGCCAGAGAAACCGTCACCCATAGACGACACAGGCCTCGCTGATCTCCAAGGAGAGGCCTACTTGAACAACATCGCGACACAGCCACCCACACGTGGTTACAACCATGTCGGAAGATACCACAGACATCGGTACTCAAAGCCCCCAGACCAGCTCCACCCCAAGGCCTACCAGCAACAAAGAGGAAGGTACCTCCAAATCACTTCAATTGCAAGCCGTGCCACACTTCGACATGTCTGACACGAACAGCCTGGCTCCCAGATGGGCCAGATGGCTAAAAGAACTACAGATCTACATCGACGCCTCTGGGGTGAGGGAGGAACGTCGTCTAAGAGCCATCCTGCTGCATTCATTGGGCCCTACGGTACGTGACATAGTATTTGAAATGCCTGACTCTAGCACTGACTCCTTCCAAGGCATCATCGACTCATTGAATACATATTTTGCACCGTTAAGAAATGTCGACTATGAGAGACACATGTTTCATACGACCATACAAGATAAAAGTGAAACCATGGATAATTTCGTCATGAGATTGAGGAAAAGAGCCAAATACTGCGACTTTGACAGATACTCTACAGAGGAGGCCCTCAAATCGCAAGCCATTGCTGGGTGCGGATCCCCTGAATTCCGCAAGAAACTATTGCAGAAAAGTAGGACACTGGAAGAAATCCTGCAAATAGCAAGGGCTGACGCTGCATTAACACTACAAACTGAATCGTTAAGAAACGTCACCATCACGCAAACAGCCAATGCAGCCCAAGCATGTCCCATTCGCACTCAAGCCGACTCATCAGAACAAAAGAAATGCTACAGATGCGGTTTTCGATTTCCCCACACAGGACCATGTCCTGCAATAGGTCACCAATGTGACAAATGTGGGGGTGAGAACCATTTTCAGTCAGTGTGCAAAAACATTAAATTGTATCAGAGTGCTGAAACTCACAGAGAGTCCTGGAGACAAGATGGCAGAAGACCAAGGCGAGAAAGCCTGCGCAAACACGCAAGCCAGCCGTCTGCGACCAGCAGGAGGCGCTTACACAGCTCGTCAAGGGAGCACGTGCCATCCACCCGGTGGCGCGAAGAAAGAAGGGACACATCCAACCATCGCAAAAGTAGACATCACTCTCAGCACCGCCAGCCAAGACAAAGGATCAGGTACCGGGATGAATCGCCGCAAGAAAGGAGAACGGCCAGGTCATCATCTTCCAGTGGAGAGAGGAAACGTGCATATGTCCATGCCATAGGAAACAACACGGCTGCTGAATATAGTCCAACAATGCTACTGCAACTCAATGGACAAAATTTAGAATGCTTAATCGATACGGGGGCCACTGTGAATGTCATAAGCGACATAGTATACAAAACACTTGAGGTGAAGAAAGAGCTACGGAAAGCTGGCACATTAATATATCCTTATGGCTCCAACAAACTGCTAGATTGCAAAGGCATGTTCACCGCAAAATGCCAATACAAAAATCAAAGCCAAAAGATACAAATCTACGTGATCAAAGGGGAAGTCCCAGGTGGAAGCATACTGAGTTTCCGCACAGCCATACAAATGGGGCTAATCAGCATCATGTACCAAATCATGTCCGCGTACACGTCTAGCGCAAAAGACATGATTCAAAAGATGTGTCCCTCTCTTTTCAAAGGTTTGGGATGTTTAAAAGACCGACAGATCAAGCTACACATCAACCCACAGGTAACACCAATTGCTCAACACTATAGAGCCATCCCGCTTAACATACAGCGACAGGTTGAAGATGAGATAGTCATTACTACAGCAGGACATTGTAGAGCCAGCATCCGGTCCAACACCGTGGGTCTCTCCGATAGTACCGGTACCCAAAAGAGACAGTAAATCAAGCATACGCATCTGTGTGGACATGCGTGCCGTGAACGTGGACATTGAAAGGAAACAACACTTAGCCCCGCGCATGACTGACATGATGCATCTGTTACATGGGGCGACCATGTTCTCAAAGCTTGATCTAAACAAAGGTTACCATCAACTTGAACTTCACCCCTCATCAAGATACATCACAACTTTCTCAACACACATAGGGCTGTTCAGGTATGGAGTATCTTCTGCCGCTGACATTTTCCAGAACGAGATTCATCAAATAATCAAGCATATTCCACACTGCCTAAATTATAGCGACGACATTCTCATTTTCGGCACATCACAGGAAAGTCACGATGACACTCTGAGAAGAGTCTGCATGGCACTTGAAAACTCCCACCTCACTCTCAACCCTGAAAAATGTGAAATCAGCAAAACATTGAAATTCTTTGGACATGTATTTTTGAACAAAGGCATGCGCCCCGATCCTGAGAAGGTGCAAGCACTGGTAGACGCCCCTACTCCCACATCTCCATCAGCCATACGCTCATTCCTAGGGATGGCCAGCTACTGCACCCGATACATTCAAGATTTCGCATCGGTGCGCACGCCACTAAGGCTCCTTACAGGAAAAGATCGAGACTACCAGTGGACCCCAGAATGCGAAGAAGCATTTCAAGAGATCAAGCGTCGCATCGCATCAGCCTTGTACATGGCCTACTACGATCCCGCATATGACACTGAACTGATCGTGGATGCCAGCCCGGTCGGTCTAGGAGCCATCCTGGCCCAGTCCAGACCTGCAGCCTCACCAACGTCACCAAAACGTATAGTGGCATATGCTAGCCGAAGCCTGTCACCCGCCGAGTGTGCATATTCGCAACCTGAAAAGGAAAGCCTGGCAGTCGTGTGGGCATGCGTACATTAGCATCTCTTTCTATACGGGCACCCTTTCACCGTTGTGACGGACCATCAGGCGCTCACCACGATTTATGGCAAACCCACGGCTAAAATGCCACCTCGCATAGCCCGATGGGGACTACGATTACAGGAGTACTCATTCACAATCGTTCACAGGCCAGGCAAAGACAATAATCCAGCAGATTTCCTGTCCAGATACCCCCTGCCTGCTCAAGAAGAATGTCAATCCGCCAACTATCTCGTTGACAACACTCTTCCGAAACACATTTCTACAACCCAACTACTGGAAGCCACCAGCGAAGACAAACTACTACAAATTGTGAAGCAGTGCATACAATCAGGCCGATGGCACATAAAAGACCGAGACAAGGCGGGCCTATCCTCCCAAGAGGAATCTCAACTGAGCACATTCAAACTTATACACCACACTCTGTCCCAATCCCCGGAGGGTTTGATTCTCAAGGAAAACAGACTTGTGATTCCATCCAGCTTGCAAAATCAGGTCCTAGATATAGCACATGCGGGGCACCGTGGA
Source organism: Ambystoma mexicanum (assembly GCF_040938575.1). Lineage (NCBI taxonomy): Eukaryota > Metazoa > Chordata > Amphibia > Caudata > Ambystomatidae > Ambystoma > Ambystoma mexicanum. Next base: position 1,326,565,683 of record NC_090921.1, on the reverse strand, counting down.
GTAGTATCCAAGAAAAGACCGCTCAGGACGAAAGTTTGGTTCCCGAAAATGGATGAGAGGGTGGAGAGTCTCCTCAGCAAGTGCCTCGCCTGCCAAGCAGTGGCTCCGAGAACATTCCCCGCACCATTAAGGCTGTCTGACATGCCCCTACAGGTATGGGAGGAGGTGGCCGTCGACATGTTTGGACCCCTAGTGAATGGAAAATATGTGCTAGTCATTGTGGATGAAATGTCGCGTTTCCCAGAGGTACACTTGGTACACTCAACCAGCGCCCAGGCCATCATCCCTGCCCTGGACAAGGCATTTGCAGACTATGGAATTCCCATGACCGTAAAATCAGACAATGGGCAGCCCTTTAGAGGTCATGACTTTGCAATGTTCGCAGAACATCTAGGATTCCAGCACAGAAAGATAACACCTTTACATCCCCAAGCCAATGGAATGGCCGAGAAATTCATGAGCAATCTCAAAAGGACTCTACAAGTCTGTTCCATCACCAACGGATCATTTATGCAAGCCATCTGCACATTGTTAAGAGAATATCGAAACACGCCACACAGCGCCACCGGCGAATGCCCGTCCACCTTAATGTTTGGTCGAATCATACGGACAAGACTTCCGCACAACCCCCATGCTCGTCCACCCACCACCATCGTCGAAGATGCACGAGCCAGTGACAAGGTGAGCAAGGACAAAATGAAAACCTACTTCCACCAGAAGAGACAAACCAAACCATGCCAGATTCAAGTAGGAGATGTGGTACTGGTACGACAGGACCAAAACACCAAGAGCACTCCTGCATTCAGACCCGAACCCCTGACGGTCACCCACACCAGAGGGTCCATGATAACGGCAGCAAGCCCGCACAGAACCGTCACAAGGAACTCCTCGTTCTTCAAAGTATTCAAAGGAAATTCACCTCGTGAAACCTCAACCACCGCAGACGAATCCTCAGATGCAGAATCTGAATATATAGTGGAACATCAGGATGCCGACGACAGCGACAGCGACACCCAGATGGACAGATCAGTGACACTGAGGCGAAGCCCCTCAAAACGGACAGTACACAGACCAACCAGGTGGATAGAAGAAATTAACTAAGTTCTCTCTTAAGTGAGGGGGAGATGTTGTGTCCTGATCCATGTTAATGACCCTGTTTAAATGGGAGCTAAGTACCATTTCTATTGTTGTTCTTTTGTTGTGGGCCGCGCCCCACGGTAGGCAGGAAGAGGCGGGGTCACCACCTCAGGCGCCAGTTTCGCACCGATGATTAAAGAGATAAGAAGCTACTTGGCCGGCTCCCGTGTATTATTGTATCTGCGTCATTTGATCGGTTGTATTGATTTATTACTGCATGCGACTCCTGTCGGAACACAACAGCTGCTTATAAGCAATAGGTATTTCTGGTTTGGTTAACCTTGAGTCGTTACTGAGGGTGAGTGCTGGCTATCCAAGGCTTGGAACCTGTGGGTTGTGGGGATGATTTGTATTGTTTTTGGCCTCATTGACTTTACTTCACTGATTTTGAGCTGCTTTGTTGCGATTGACCATGGGCAGCTGAGGCTATAGCCGAACCACAGAATCCATGGTCCTCTGTCGCAAAAAACAATGCTGACTCTTGTGCTCCTTTTATTGAGTGTTTCCTTCTTTTATTTTTGACTTCTATTATGCTACTGTTAAAAATGGGTGACTGGAGGCATGCACAAGCCTTAGAACACATATATTGGAGTGAGGGTCACCGAGGTAAATCTTTAACTGGACTGCCGAATTTAGCAGCAGTTTGAAGCTTTCCTCCCTAATTCCTGTCCAGTATGATATGGCATTTATAACGCGCCTATACACAAGTGTTTCGAGGCGCGAAAGTGTGCAGTACATGCACACTTTCACACTTCTTTCTTTAACGGCTGTATTTTGTTCTGCATTCACTCACTACCCGCACTTCTTCTTTTTGCTTGCACACTAAACCCACCATGACATGCTTATGCTTGTTACCCTACAGTAAGTAATTCCCCAACTATATTATTTTGGGGCTGCTGTTTGGTAACTGCACATGCTTTCAAACTTTCTTCCTCATCAACTCTATTTTATTGTGAATTCATTCTGCATTCATCAACCAGCTGCTTTGCCTTTTCCGCTGTAAACACAACCCAGATTAACATTGTTTACGTTTATTTTTCTTTACAGAGGATCCACAGTTGAATGGCCTTGCACTAGAGAAGGAAGTGCTTGACTGTACGGTAGAGTTGGAGGTCGTTAAAAATATTGAGGTGTCCCCCAGCAGGCCAAGAAGTGGTCAGCCAAGAACTTCCAAAGGAGCCAGCACTGCTGAGTCATCAAAGCCATGTCTTTGTTGCTCCACATGCAGTAGTCAATGTGACCGGTGCTCATTGAGCTGTCAGTGCAAAGAAGGCTTTCACAACATCTTGTTTGTAGTGTGCACAAAGTCAGAGCCACTTTTGATAGGTTGCTGGAGAACCAGGCTGTGCTTGCTTCCAACTTTGAACTTGAAATTGTTAATGAGCATCAAGTGGGTGAAGTTTAAACGGGGACTAGACCTTTCCTAATGCTATGCCTGACTGCAGCCATATTGATCCCCATGGTGGCTATCCTGCCTGACACAATCTTCTAAATCGAAAGTCACTCCTAATCCCTCCTCTTGCCTTTTCCTCGCCCCTCTCTTTTGCCTTAACCTCCCACACCTAGGTCCCACAGGCTCCTTGTCATCCTTTGGCTAGACAGCATGATTGTCACGTTGCATTGCGACTAAAACTACCCTCCCACATCGTTATGTGGGTGGCCACTGTTTTGAGCCATAGAAATAGACTCAGGACTTTGGGCTAGGGCTGGGGGCAGGGACTAGGAGTCACGAGGGATCTGGGTTTTTGACAGTTGAACAGTAACTTGTGAGAAATAAAGCAGTGTTAATACATCCTCTGTGTACTCGCATTTATGGTCCTGTTGGGGCCCAACCTCCTAACCCCATTTGAAGAGCCCTGTGCCTTGTCAGCACGAAGGCTCTTACATTGGAGACGAGGTGAGGCATGAAAGAATCCAGCACTTCGATGGAGCTGAAGCCACACGTGTGAGGAGAAATACAAACGCTGAGGAGAGACGATGGCTGTGGACTGGTGAGGAAACTGACAGGAGGGTGCTGTTGGGCACGTTATACACGCATTACACAACTCCTGTCAGTTAGAAAAGAACCGCAAGTACGTTTGCTAAAGAAACATCACTGAAAGCCAGACACTGTCAACATTTGTATGTTCTTGCGCCCGCAGAGTGCGCACATCCCTCCCATACCTGTAGTCAAAAAGCATAAAAAGGGGGAGGAGAAAACCAAATAGGTCGGAACCCCGGCAGCATTAGCATTTTCAGTTTCATGCACCGTAGAGTGCACACATCCCTCCCATATCCACAGTTCAAACAAATAAAAGGGGGGAGGAGAAGATGAAACACGCTAGATGCCTGGCACCGTTAGAAATAAATAATAATAATAAGGAAAATATCTTCTGTTTGACGCGGCATGGATGCACAGCCCCGCGTGATATAGAGAATAACAAATCCTGAAAGGAAAAGCTCCATGAGACTACACAAGAGCCCAGCAACATTAATAAAAAGTGTAACAGTGCCCAACCACGTGGAAGGAGGCAAATGAATCGCAAATTGCCACGCAATTCCTTGTGACTGTGCCAAAACAGTGTAAAGCAGTGTGAAAGCCAAAAATAAGGCATTTTCAACTAAGAAAAGAGACACCACAAAAGTGGACATACCACAGACAGATTAACAAACATAGCTTAACATTTAAAAAGGGGTCTCCAACCTGCACGCCAAACCACGCTAGCACCTTCTTGAGGAACCCAACCACTCATTATGTCTGAAGAAGTTCCCACGTCCACGCTTGCGGCCAGCCCTACAAATGAAACACCACCATCCACTAATGGATGGTCCCAATTATTACTTACCACACGCCTTTGACGTCGGAGATACCAGCAATCTTGGACCGCGTTGGGCACCTGGCTACGAGATTTTAACTGCTATGTATGGGCCATCGGGCTTAAAGATGACACCATACTTAAAAATACTTTCCATGGCAGTGGGTCCTGCAGTCAGAGATATTGTAGGAGAACTAATCAATCTTGACACAGCTTCATATCAATAATTACACACCAAATTAACGGAATATTTCACTCCACTCACTAATGTGGATTATGAAAGACATTTCTTTCATACCACACGTCAAGAAAAACGGTAATCGTTAGACAATTTTGTGATGAGATTACACATCAAGTTGAAGCACTGCGAATTCCATCGATACTCCAATGATGATGCGCTCCGGTCTCAAGTAATAGCTGAGTGTGACTCTCAAGGTTTTCGCAAGAAACTCTTGCAAAAACAGCGATCGCTAGATGAAATTCTTCCCCTGGCATACATGGAACAGCTGTGGAATACCAACTGGATAATCTAGGAAATGTCACTATACAGACAAAAGCTGCTGAACCAGAAGCTGTTAACAAACTATTCTCCTCAGCCAAGTCATTACCAGGGTGCACAGAGGCAACATGCTACAGATGTGGTGATATGAGTACCCGCACATGGGAGAGTGCCCTGCCCTGGGACAAAAATGTGCTGCATGCGGGAGCTATGACCATTACAGGGCCATGTGTAAGAACGCCTCCATCCAACCCTCCTTCCGGAGAGGTTTCAGAGAACCAAGAAAATTGGTATCCATGAGCCCGTGTGAAGGAGGCCCAGAAACAGACCTCCGATGGCAAAGGCGAGATGAAAGGGACAATAAGAAAACATACCCGAAAGAAGAACACCCCCCGTCTGACAACTCCCGAAGCAGCAGGCGCCGGCGCTATGTCTGATACATCGAAATTAAGTCACCCTCTAGCAATGATTCATCCTCGTCAGGAGAAGACAAGTGGAAGAAAGGGTATGTGTGGGCTGTGAATAACAGCACTGCAACCCAACATAGCCCTGTCCTTAGCATCCAAGTATGTTTATTATTAGGTTTATATAGCGCTTTAATCCAAAGCGCTTTACAATATAACAAGGTACAATAATGTGAGAAGCATATTTAAAATCATGAGAGAAACCAGTGTAACAATATGTAGAACAGTTTCCTTAAGTGGAGGAGGTGAGGGAAGGGTGAGAAGGAAGGAAGGGGGGTGGGGTAACCAGGGACAGGGGAGATGGGAGGAGAGAAGAAAGAAGGAAAGTCAATGGGGGAGTAAAGGAGGGCTTTCAAGGCGGTGCGGAAGGAGGAGTAGGTGGGGATGGAGCGGATAGAGAGAGGTAAGGAGTTCCATTGTAGGGGGGCCAAGAGCTGAAAGGAACGGAAGCATGAAGAGGCACATTGTGAAGGGGGTACAGTGAGTAAGAAGAGATCAGTGGAGCGGAGAGAGCGGGAGGGAGTGTAGAATGAGAGGAGCGAGGGGAGGTAGGGGGGAGCGAGGTCATGGAGAGATTTGAAAGCCAGACAGAGGAATTGAAACTTAAGTTGGGAGAGGAAGGGAAGCCAGCCAAGGTGGGAAAGCGAGGAGGAAATAGTCGCAAGGACTGAGGAGACAGAGTATGGATAGAGCAGTGGTAGATGGATTTGAGGGGGTCAGATAAATGACATAGATGACACACCCATGGATTTTCTCATTGACACAGATGCCAGTGTCAATATAGTGAGCAAAGAAGCCTAAGATTCCCTCCCAAATGCACCACAACCCCAAAAAGCTATGGTCGACATCTATCCCTATGGCTCCACCACGCCACTGCCCTGTAAAGGTGTCATCTCAGTAACGTGTGCACGCAAATCACATGTTGCAAAAGTACAAGTGCGTGTTCTTATGGCAGAAGCAAAAAGTGGTTGCATACTCAGTTTTAAGACATGTGACTAGTTCACATCATGTATCAGTTGATGGCCCACAAGTACTTTTCTAGACCTGAATACATTGAGACTGCCTTCCCAAAATTGTTCAAAGGGTTAAGGAAGCTAAATAATCGGAAAGTCGAACTTCATATCAATCGGGAAATAAAACCAGTCGCTCAGCAGTACAGAGGAATACCTATGAATGTATAAACTCCTGGCGAAGATGAAATCAACAAACTAATAAAGTAACACGTCATAGAGCCGGTATAAGGTCCAACTCCATGGAGTACCCGTACCAAAGAAATCACCAGATGGGTCCATCAGGTTATGTGTGGACATGAGGAGGGCAAATGAGGCTATTGAAGTAGAAAGACATCAAGCACCTCAGATAAACAATATGATCTGTTCACCCCCATTCACTTTTCTTCACCGTGGGGCGAGGGCAGGAGCCCCCCCAGCACCCCAGCAGAGGAACCACGAGCGAGACCACGAGGATCAACACGGACAGGGCCTGCCTGACCCTGTCCCCACACGCCGCCTGACCCACGTATGCCGGGCGCAGCGCGGGATGAAACCGAGGCTGAGCCTCGTTGAAATCAGCTGTATCCGCCGGCAGGCGGATCACGCCGGCGGCCAGCTACAAGGCCACTCTAAGGCCTGTTGAGAGCCTGTTAGGAGCATCAGGAGCCAGGGGCCACAAACTCTGCCCGTGCTGCTCCAGGTGGAGTGCACCATCGAGCCTAGAGCCAGGACCCCTTGCAATCCACCTTCAGGGTAAGCATACTGCCCCCTCCTCCACTATCCACTCCCGACCCTCGAGCTAGAGCCCTGACCTAGCACCTTCTAACATTGCTACGCCCAAGGTCCCACATGCACCGTTGTGCTTCTGAACTGCAACAAAATATTTAATGCACAATCCATAGCCAACCAACCATGCTCTTGCCTTACTCTGTAATATGCTGCCATATGACAATAGTACCGTTACCACGGTCGCCCAGAGACCACTGTGATACTGTGTTGTGCCTTATGGTCGTATCTAGACCACACTACTGTGTTGTGCCCTACGGTCGCATAGTGACCACGCTATTGTGTTGTGCCCTACGGTCGCATAGTGACCACACTACTGTGTTGTGCCTTATGGTCGCATAGTGACCACACTACTGTGTTGTGCCTTATGGTCGCATAGTGACCACGCTATTGTGTTGTGCCTTAAGGTCGTATCTAGACCACACTACTGTGTTGTGCCCTACGGTCGCATAGTGACCACGCTATTGTGTTGTGCCTTATGGTCGCATAGTGACCACACTACTGTGTTGTGCCTTATGGTCGCATAGTGACCACACTACTGTGTTGTGCCTTATGGTCGCATAGTGACCACGCTATTGTGTTGTGCCTTATGGTCGTATCTAGACCACACTATTGTGTTGTGCCCTATGGTCGCATACTGTGCCCTAATTTTGCTGCCCACATTGCATTCTGATTCTAGTTGTGCCATGTTGAACGATACCATCGCCATGCCTCAACAATCCACCAGCTCACCAGCTGCCCCACTGGCATTCCTCTCCAACATTCCTCCCACCTACTTCCTACCATCATTCTTCACTGAAAGCATCCCCACAGCACGTCATCCTCCACCCAGCATAACTTCCTACACTAGACCCATCCACACCAGGAACCAACTCCTAGGTCTCCGTTCTAGATACCCTAGACTCACCCACCAAGCACCTCCCACCACTCTTAACACGACTAACACGCCACCCCCTACAGTCAAAACACCCTTACCTAAACCCACCATGCCGCACCCCATCCCGGCAACACCACTCAACACCACCCCTACCTCGGCCCAACGCACACACAACCTACAGTGTGCCCTCATAAACGCCAGATCCATCCCTGCCCATGCCATTGAAATTCACGAACTCCTAACTAGCTTGGACCTCGACATCCTAGCCATCACCGAGACATGGCTGCACAGCGCTGCAGGGCCAGCCCTCAACCTTACTATCCCACAGGGGTACGCCATTATCCGGCAAGACCGCCTCTCCTCAGTAGGTGGTGGGGTAGCATTCATCCTGAAAGATCACCTCGAGGCCAGACAAATCACCTCCAATCTAGGTGACAACATAGACTCTCTAGCTATAAAAATTGCCCTCTCCCCTAACTCCACCATCACTTTCAACCTAGTCTACCGCCCGCCCGGCCCACTAACAGAGTTCCATGAGAACCTTGTACACCGCCTAACAGAAAACCTAAAACCCACCTCCAAAAGCATCTTTCTAGGTGACCTTAACCTGGGGTATAACGACAAAAAGGACAAGCCTGCTAAATCTCTTGCACTAGCCCTAAAAGAACTAGGCTTCGACCAAAAAATAACCTCACCCACACACAACAAAGGCCGTATCCTGGACTGGATAGCTGACCACAACTGTCACGTCGACATTAGCTCCATCACCCCGACTCCTTGGTCAGATCACCACCTCATTCACTTCTTTATTCCCGCTGTATCTAACACAAACAAACCTAACCCCATTCCCCCAGCACTGGCAAGATGTGTAAAAAATCTCACTAAAGATAAAATTACTCCCCACCTTCACATCCTCTCCACAGACCTCAAGTCATCTGACCCGTCAGAATTAGCAGATATCTACAAGAGCACCATAAGCACCGCCATTGACGCCATTGCCCCCTTGCAGACCAAAAAAGCCAAAGCTATCAAACACTCAAACACCTGGTTCTCCACTGAACTCAAAGAACTCCGCTCACAGAAAAGAAAAGCTCTAAACTCCTGGCAGAAATCGCCTTCCCCAGCCACCCTATCCTCCTACAAAAAAATCACTGCCCAATACAAAAAAGCCATAATCACAGCTAAATCAGTCTCTTATAATGATAGAATTGCTAATGCAAGCTCCGAATCCAAAGAACTCTTCGCCATTTTCAACGAACTCACCACACCGGCCACCAAATCACAAGACATTGTTAAAGACCAAATCTGGTGCAATTCCATACAATCTGCCTTGTTAAATAAAATTGAACTCCTACAAACAAAAATTAAGGAGCACCACAAAAACCTATCACTGCACCTCAAATCTCACACCACCACGAGCCACATGCCCACCCCTAGCTCGGGAACCACATCCACCAAAGCCCCCACTACCCCGTTCAAATTCAGGGAAGTCACAGAACACGAAGTTATTGAGATAATGAACAAGATCAAACCATCCAATTGTAAAGGAGACCCCTGCCCCGCCAGCCTGATCAAAGACTGCACTGAAACACTCGCCCCTTTCCTTAAATCATTCATCAATGCCTCTTTCAAAGCCAACACTGTCCCTGACAGTCTAAAAGAAGCCTGGGTGCGCCCGCTTCTAAAAAAAACCACCCTCGACCCTGAAGTAGCTACCAACTACAGGCCCATCACCACTGTGCCTTTCCT